>NC_045428.1:422974437-423286216 GCF_902635505.1 Sarcophilus harrisii
TAATGGGGAAGCTTTCTGAAAATTCTTATCTCTGCTATAAAACTTTCCTATTAAATCTCTTTAGTTTTACCAGAGAATTCTTGATTTTCTCAATAAATGTGTTTCTTTTTACATTGCAAGTTTCTGAGCCGTCATGAAGTAAGTACTCTTTATTGGGGACCTGAATTTATGGTCACACTTTTCTCTGAATATGCTCTCCACAACACAACAATTTTCATTGTTGTTTTGTCCCACATGAAAATATTTCAAATTATAGATTTGAAGGTAGATTGTGGATGAAAAGAGCACTTGCCTATGCAAAAGTAGTTTCCTAGGAAAGATTTTGGCAAATAATAAAAGTACCACAGACATAGAGAATGTTGTTCTGATTTAAAAAAAAAAAAGAAAGAAAGAAATGAAAGTGAACTTTGACATTCTTGTATAATAAATTTAAATTTAATTCCTATCAAATTTTGATTAAAGGGATGGTTAATAAACCTTTAGAAAAGGAAACAGTGGTCATAAAAAGAGAGCCAATTTTTAATCAAATTATATCACATTTACTTCTTTTCTTTATATGATAAAATTACTGGATTTCTAGGTCAGGAGAATGCAATATAGTTTATGCAATATTTTAATTGCTAATTTTTTCATGCTATATTATGGACAAAATCAAGTAAATTTAGCTAAGATATCATGTAATTGTATAAGTGAAGAAATGGTTGAATGACCAGACTCAAAAACGTTATTATAGAGGTCAGATGTCACATTGATTCAATTCAATTCTGCTTCTTACAATCTCTGTGGCCTTGGGCAAGTCATTTATTCTCTCTCTGAGCCTTAGTTTGTTTATTCACAAAATGAACTAAATTGGAGCAGATTTTCTCTTAGATCATTTAAGGGAAAAAGTCAAGCAATCTTCTGGAGAAAACAATTCATGCATATTAAACAGATATGTAAAGATAGATATAGAAATGATAAAAATCTACATATATGTGGGATATAGATAGAGACAGAGACAGAGACATGAAAGATACAGAGATACAGAGAGACAGAGAAAGATAAACAACACAATGGATCACAGATTAAGAGTTAGAATAAATCTCAGAGACTATCATGTAAACTTTTTATTTTATTAATGAGGAAATTGATGGACAGACAAATTAAGGGACTTGCCCAAGATCACAGGAAATATACCATCCAAGATTCAAATGCAGATTTTCTGACTCTATTGCCAGTGTTCTTCATGTTGTACCATAGTATAGGCAAAATAAATACAAGCTAATTTTGATGTAGGCCATTACTTAGAGAAAACAAGAAAAGCCTTTTGAAGAAGGAAGAATTTAACCTGAGCCATAGAAGGGATTAAGCAAAGTGGTAGAGTGAGGAAAGAAAACATCCCATATATAAGAATCAGTTTGTGTTCCATTATAGAGAAAAAAATTGAATAGCATGTACAGGAAACAATAAGAACAATTTTATTGGAACACAGTTTGTCAGGGGGAGTGATGTTTATAAACCTTGGAAAGATAGGTCAAAAGCACATTGTGAAAGATATTTTAATTCCAAACAGAGTAGTCTTTATTTTATGCTAGAGGCAATAGGAAGATGTTGAATAATCTCAAGCAGGAGAATGATGTGTTCACATCTGTGTATTTTTGCATATCAATTTGGAAGATGGATTGGACAGAGGAGATGCAGGGAGATCATTTAGGGAGTAATTGGAAAAATCTAGGTAAGAAGTAATGAGATTGTGAATTATGGTGAATTTGTTGTGGGGAGAGATGGGAATGTATAGTAGAATCAAAATACTTAAGGCTTGAAAACTAATGGGTACAAAATGTTAGTGAAGACTTGAAGGATGATTCCTATATTATGAATCTAGGTACTTTTCTCAACAGAAATAGAGCATTAAACATATCCTTTAGGGGAAAGGATAATGGAATGTATTTTGGCTATATTGCATATGAAATGTTTATAAACATATGAGATGTTTATAATCATAATTAAGTATATATGTACATAATGCATTGCAGATATGGAAGCAGAACTCAGAAGAGAAAGAGAAGCTGAATATGTAGATTTGAAAATTATTGGGGATAATTGACACCAATGAAATTAATCAGGATAATAATGTAGAGAAGCAAGAAGAATGATCAGTACAGAGGCCTGAGGTTATCCCATCTATTCAGGGGAAGATACCAGACAAAATGATAATCATACAGAGAAGTCTAAGAAGGCTACATCAGATAGACAGAAAGATATCTAGTAGACTTCAGTGTAACAAAACTTGAAAGAAGTTCCTATGGATGTGTTTAACATTTTTCATCGATGACAAGAGAAAGGGGGTAAATGATATAATTATCAAATGTGCAATGCACATTTGATGACACAGATCTGGGTAAGGTAGCTAACACTGGATAATATAGTTATCCCTTCCATATTATGACATTCCTCAACATGGTTTTGAGTTATAGAAAGTTGGTATAAGAAATTGAATGGGAATTTGGGAGGAGTTTTGCAGAAACAACAGGTGACATGTGAACACTAGCAGACAATACAGAAAAAATTTAGAAATTCAAAAATGTATAAAATATATGTATATTTTATCTTTTAATATCATAAAAATTTAAATATTTTCTCTGACATGGAAGAAGAGCCAAAACTTTTTACATGAATTTTCCAAGTTTCAGGGATACCATTCCCCTAATTTCCATAATATGGAAAATATGACTATAGAGTCAGGATCCAAAATTATTTTGATATGTTATAACATTATAACAAATCTGAGAAAAATCAAATTTAATAACCACAAAATATAAAGTCTTATGCTTGTAATCAAAAAATCTTCACAATTATGTATGAAAGAGGCATGGCTACATAATATTTAATCCAAAAAAGTTCTGTAAAGTTTGGTGGACTAAAAACTCAATATGAGTCAGCATTGCAAAATGGAAGGCCAAAGAGGTAATGAATTCTTGGACTGTATTAAAAGAATCATAAGGTCCAAAATTAGGTAATAGTCTCACTGCCCTTGTCAGAAAGCATCTGGATCATTTTGTCCAATTCTGGGTATCAGGTAGAGGGCTGGAACTCTGGAGAAGTATACTTGAAACAAGGTGTTAACTCAGTGGAATTGATGAAATGATGCTTCTCTAGTATACATATACTTAGTACTCAGCATGGTGATGAAATGGCTCTCTAGTTCACACACACTCAGTATACTGTAATAATGTAATTGAAATAGGGTATTTAAACTGGGGACAAAGTCAGACTCAGAAGGAGATTGACACTGGCAGACTGGCAGACTGCAGGAGGAGACTGGATCAGACTGAAACTGGGTCAGACTATGACAGAAAGCTAGTCTGAACATTACAATATCATATTTTAGGAAGCACACTGATAAAGTGGAGAACTTTCAGAGGAGGAATGCCATAGTTATGAAAGGTCATGGCAAGTAATGCTTTCTGGAAGGAATTGGAAAAATTTAGCCTAAAGAGGAGATGTAGGAAGGACATCATTTTTGTCATGAAAGATTTAAAATGACTGCCATATGGAAGATAATTTAGATTTATTCTGTTTGGTTCCTAAATAGTAAAACTACAGGAAATTGGTACATGTTTCAGATAGGCAAATTTCAGCTCAGTGTAATGTAAAATTTATATCATTTTACAAAAGTTGCATGGTTTGCTTCCACATATAATATATTATTCTTCACTTGATTCCTCACTTTGTGCCTTAATCAAAGTCTAAGTATTGGAGAAGCAATGCTTGTGTGGCTATGAGTTAGACTGGAGACATCTGAGGTTCATATCAACTTTGAGATACAATGATTCTGAGAGCTAAATTTTAGTCCTGAGACTATAATTACTCTCTTCATGATTTTGATCAAATCACTGCAAATATGTGGGCCTTCACTTTACTGTTTTATAAAATTAGAGGTCTAGCCTAGACAAAATCTAAGATTCTTACTTTTTCTGAAATACTATAAGAAAAATATGCATAATGTTAATTCATGCACATTCTTATTGATTAAAATAATGAATACAAAGAAGAAATCATACATTCTTGGGGAACTAAAATGGAAAATTATCTTAACAATGGAGGCATTAAAATAAAGAACTATAAAATAATTCAAAATGTTCATCTTAATTAAGATAACACTTTTAAAGTTTCAGTAGAAATACACTAAAGTGGGCATACTGGTATTTTCCTTTAGATTTATTCAGGAATAAATATGCAATCGTTGAAGCTGACATATTTGAACTCATGCCATGTGTTCAAGAACTCAGAGTTGGTTCAGTGGCATCTGAGAATACTGATATTGAAAATGGCCAAAGTACTGAATATCTTTAAAACAGGACGAGAAGTAGCAAAGGCCAAGAAGGTTGTCCTGTGAACCACATTTGAGTGAAAGAGAGATAGAAGAATTATAAATACTTCAATTTAATTCATATTTGTCATATCTCATCTACTTTTAAATTGTCTAGATTGCCCTAAAGAGATTCAGGTCAGGTTGTTGCTGGTAAACCTTGCTTACTAAACACACTGGGTATGATAAGATATTGATCTCAGCCAAAACAATGGAAACAAAGATGGTAGGGAATAATGAATCATAGCAGGAAAGAAATTGGGCATATGGGGAAATTATCTGTACTTTGGTCATATTATTTGTTCAGGTGCTATCCTTTTATTAATGTTTACTTAAAGATGTCCCAGTGACACTAATGCATTGTTGGCAGAGTTGTGAGTTGATCCAACTATTCTGGAGAGCAATTTGGAACTATGCCCAAAGGGTCATCAAACTGTGCATGCCCTTTGAATCTGCAGTGTCTCTACTGGACCTGTATCCCAAAGATATCATAAAAGAGGGAAAAATACTCACATGTACACAAGTGTTTAATAGCAGCCCCTTTTTGTAATGGCAAGGAACTGGAAACTGAGTGGTTGCCCATCCATTGGAAAATGACTGAATAAGTTATGGTATATGAATGTTATAGAATATTATTGTTCTATAAGAAAAGATCCCAGCAGACTAATTTCAGAAGGCTTCTCCTTTAGAAAGAGAGACTTACATGAACTGATGCAAAGTGAAGTGAGTAGAAAACAGGAAAATATTGTACACAGCAATAAAAAGATTATGCTATGATCAATTCTGAGAGACTTGTCTATTTTCAACAATAAGCTTGATTCAGGCCAATTCCAACAGACTTGTGATGAAGAGAATCATGTACATCCAGAGAGAGGACTGTGGGGACTGAATGTGGATCCCAGCATAGTACTTTTACCTTTTTTGTTTTTGTTTCCTTGATTTTTGCTTTCCTTCTCATTTTTCCCCTTTTGACTTATTTTTTTTTCTTGTGCAGCATGATACTTGTGGAAATATGTATAGAAGAATTGCACATATCTAACATATATTGGATTATTTGTTGTCTAAGGAAGGCTGTGGGGGAAGAGAAAGAAAAAATTGACACAAGGTTTTGCAAGGGTGAATGTTAAAAACTATGCATATATCTTGAAAATAAAAATTAAATAAATAAAACATACCAGTATGGATGGATAAAACGGTAAAACATAGCAGTGACTGGATAGAGAATGAAATTGCTGTATTTATGACTTGGCCAAGGGAGTTTTCTCAGTGCTCAAAGTACAAACATATCTTTCCTAAAAAGCAAAGAAGTTTGAAGAATGTGTTTCAACTTTTCTAGTTATCAGGAAGAAAATTTTCTTTATGATAAAATTGGGAGTAGGGGAGAGAGGCTTAAATGTGATGTGGGGAAAGGATCAATGGAATCAGGAGAAAAGAAATAGGAAAAAGACAACCATATACTCTGAAAATAAATCAGTACTTGTACAGCAAGGAATTAAGTTGTGAATCCAGAAGTAGAATCAAAGTATCAAAAGAAAAATCTTCTATACCTAGAGAGAAGACTGTGGAAACTGAGGGTATATCATAACATAGCATTTTCATTCTTTTTGTTGTTAGCTTGCATTTTATTTTCTTTCTCATTTTTTTCCTTTTTGATCTGATTTTTCTTATGCAGCAAGATAATTTCATAAATATGTATGCATATACTGGATTTAACATATTTTAACATGGTTTGAAATTTATTGGATTCCTTGTTATCTAGGGGAAGGGAGGAAAATTTAGAACACAAGGTTTTATAATGGTCAATGTTGAAAAATTCTCCATGCATATGTTTTGAAAATGAAAGGCTTTAATTTAAAAAAAAAAGGAAGAAATATTTTGAGATTATAGCATAAAGTTACATGTGTAGTAAATACTGTGGTGGATCTGGGATCAGGAAAACCTGAGTTCAAATCTAACCTTATATTCTTGCTAACTATATGATTAGGTAAATAATTTAATCTTTATTTGCCTCAATTTCCTCCAGAGTAAAATGATGATAATAATAGAACATAGAATATGATGGGGATTACATGAAAAATATTTGTAAAGCACTTTTACAAACCTTAAGGCATTATATAAATGCTATTGATTACAGATTTAGAACTAAAATCTATCTTAGAGGTCATCTACTCCATTTACATTTTAAAATTGAGGAAATTGAGGTTCAGAGGAGTTGTTACTTCTCCAAAGTTATGCAGGTAATAAGTGGCAAAAACAAAGTTTGAATTTGTATCCTTAGTCTCCAAGTCCTATGTTCTTTTCATTAAAAGTCAAGATAAATGAGAGGTACTAAACTAGCTATTTGGAGGCCTGATACCAATTCTAGAAAGGTCAATCATCTTCCCATTAGATATATTATAGAAGAGATTCTTATTTTTACCTTTAAAAAAATTTCTGAGGTTCTTTCAATTCTTAATCTCTGACTAGAAATAATTAAATTATCTGACTTGTAAGTGATATTGACAAAGAGTTACCTAAAGTAAATAGGCTAATATTTTTTTATTTTTTTAAATTTTAATAGCTTTTTATTTTTAAGTTATATGCATGGGTAATTTTACAGCATTGACAATTGCCAAACCTTTTGTTTTGATTTTTCCCCTCCTTCCCCCCCCCACCTCCCCTAGATGGCAGGATGATGAATGCATGTTAAATATATTAAAGTATAAATTAAATACAAAGTAAGTATACATGTCCAAACCATTATTTTGGTGTACAAAAAGAATCAGACTCTCAAATATTGTACAATTAGCCTGTGAAGGAAATAAAAAATGCAGGCGGGCAAAAATATAGGGATTGGGAATTCAATGTAATGGTTCTTAGTCATCTCCCAGAGTTCTTTCGCTGGGTGTAGCTGGTTCAGTTCATTACTGCTCCATTGGAACTGATTTGGTTCATTGCATTGCTGAAGATGACCAGGTCCATCAGAATTGATCATCACATAGTATTGTTGTTGAAGTATATAATGATCTCCTGGTCTGCTCATTTCACTCAGCATCAGTTCATGTAAGTCTCTCCAGGCCTTTCTGAAATCATACTGTTGGTCATTTCTTACCGAACAATAATATTCCATAATATTCATATACCACAATTTATTCAGCCATTCTCCAATTGATGGGCATCTACTCAGTTTCCAGTTTCTGGCCACTACAAAGAGGGCTGCCACAAACATTCTTGCACATACAGATCCCTTTCTCTTCTTTAAGATCTCTTTGGGATATAAGCCCAGTAGTAACACTTCTGGATCAAAGAGTAATAGCCTACTTTTTATCAATTTCTGGGAAGAGAGAAGTCTCTCTCAAACAGAGTATATGAAATTTTGAGTTCTTTGTGTTTTGAAATGTTATCCATCTACTCATTAATATGTGAAAGTGAGAATAAAAGTTGAAATAAACATCTTCAGGCTTCACAGGAACTATTTTAAGATCTGAGCTTGGAGCATTTTAACAAAGAAGTTATCCAATTCTACAATGTGCCACATAATTTCACTTAAAGTTTTTCCTTTTTTAAATATTAAAATTAGCTTAAACCATAAGTGAGGTTACAAAGACTCAATTAAATTGCATGAAGTACAGAATTTTCTCTTTGTATAGAGAAAAGTTGGGGTCACAGTCTCTTTACAGAGACTCTGTGGTGCCTCATATATTTTGATGCAAATTCATTTTTTCCTCTCTCAGCCACAAATACTAAATCTATGATTTCTTTATTGTTGAAAACTGAATGCTTACTACATAAAATGAAATTGTGTCTTGCTTCCCGAAAGTGTAGACTTGATTTCCTTTGACTTATAATATCCTCCATTAAAAGAAAAAAAAAAAAAAGTAAGCCAGATTGATTCAGAGCAGTGATTGCTTGTTTAATAATTACTGAATGGTAACAATGTGATAGGCATGAGATAAAATGTAGCTGCAATAGCGATTTGCATATTTAGATGGGTAACTGGAAAACAGTTCATCTGTTCTTATATCTCTTAGTCTGAAGGTTCCCAAACTAAATAATGATCTACCAAGATGTAGTTCAAATAAGCTCATCTCAGGCCCAGAATGGCCAATGTTATTTTCCTTCACTAGTGAGACAAACCTAAACTTTAAAACAAGGGGCTCTAAATGTGGTAATGCTATTTAACAAACTAAAAGCACAGTACAAGAACAAGAAAAGTAATAGATCTCTGGGAAACTTTCTTGACAGTGAACTTAATTACAAATTATTCCTTACAACTATTTCCTATATTTAAAAGGAAGAAGACCTGTAATCCTCAACCCTAGCTCCATCCACTAGACGGAATCTTAACAGAAAAGTCTTTGAGTCAAAAGTCTTGAATTCCAAAATTATCATTGTAACTTGCTGCCAGAGTGTGATCCTGAACTTCTCTGACTTAACTTCTCTGTGTCTGTTTTTTTTTTTTTTTGGCCTCTGAGTTCCTTCTGGTTCTAAAGATATGATTCTAATAATTCAAGAAACAGCATTTAAGGTTACTATGAGATGGTGATCTTTGAATCCAAGTTTTACACAGTCATTAATAAAGGCAAATTCTTCTGATTCAGTCTTTTCAGTTAGCATCTGAGAAAGGTTTTTATATAATAGTGCCTCTGACCAAAATGAAAGTAGATAAAAGATCTTCATTCACCCTTACCTTACCAGATTCACATATGGCAACATGTTGTGGTTCAGTCACTTGCAACTCTTCACAATCATATCTGGGGTTTTCTTGGCAAAGATATTGAAGTGGTTTCACCTTATTCTTCTCCAGATTTACAGATGATGAAACCAAAGCAAACATTGTTAAGTGACTTGATCTAAGTCATATAGCTAGTAAACAGCTGAGAACAGATTTGAACTCAGAAAGATTTACTTATTAATAATTTTTTTTAATTTATAAGAATATTTATTTATAAGATTTATTTAATTTATGGAAGCATAATATGGTGTAAAATAACTTAAATCACTGGACATTGGATTAGAAAGCTTGTGTTCAAGTTTCAAGGTTACAATTAGCTCCTCAGTTGAACTTGAACAATTCTGTGCAAATTCCCAAGATTTATTTTTTATTAGATGCTAAAAGAATGAGTAAATGAAAAGTCATTTTTTTCATGTTTGTAAAGGATTTTTTTTAAAGATGACATCAATAATTTGAAAGGCCCAAAGAAGGGTGATAAGTGGGAAGAGAACTTGGAATTTTTAACTTGAAGAAGAGAAGACTTTGAGATTCAAGTAAGCATGATACTTGACTTCAAATATTTAAAGAAATGTCATTTGTAAGAAATGATAGGCTTGGTCTTAACGAGTTGAATTAGTTATACTTCTTGGAAGTTACAAAAAGATAGAATTAATCTCTATGTGGGGAGAGGGGGAATTCATAAGAATTATAGTTAGCCCAAAATCTGAAAGGGCTTTCCAGGAAATAGTGAGCTCTTCATTACACTTAAATCTTTAAGCAAAAGTTAAATAACCATTTGGGGAAATTGCAGAAAGTATTCTAATTTAAGTTGCATTGAACTGGATGGAAACTCTGAGGTTCTTTCTGACTCAGAGCTTTGTGATTCTATGTTTTCTAAATTTCCTAGTCATTTCACTCTTAGATTCATTCATCTATACTATATTAATTCAGTCTTTTTCTTTAACTCTCCATCTCTTTCTTCTTCTCTTCAGACACTGTTTCCATTTTTCAAACGAGGAAGAAGCACTGAATAAATTACTTCATTCCCCTCAAATATGCATTTCATTTTCTTATATGAGACTGGTAAAAAAGACATCTCTATACCATCTCTAGACTCTTAAGTTCTTTGCATTTGTGAATTTATACTTGGTACTTTTGTGCCATATTCTTGAAACTGAGTTTTTTTTTACAGAAATGTTGGCATAATATTGACTTTTACAAAATGAGAACATATACCATAATGAGCGTAAACTACTCTAAATATTCCATAATAAGAACTAGTATGGTAGTGAATGCCAAAAACTCTAATTAGTGAGAAACATGTTACATTTTTGTTCTTCAGGGAAAAGGGCAAAAAATCATTTTTTATTCTTTTGCCAACTCTTACTGTTTCTTCTTTTCCTTCTGCCATCACCCACACATAATCCTTTTTCAGATGATGTCAATTGCAATTTTCTCAAGCTGAACAAAAGATAAACTCAATTTATTTGAATGTTGTGCTGTTCAGTTTGGTTATCAAGAGATGAGATAAAATGAAACAAGAGTCAATTGGATCACTAAAAATTTACATTATTTTCAAATTCTTTAGCTATATACCCAGCCCAAAAATGCACTGAAACTCCAGAAAATGGTTTTAGTAGATATATTTAGTGCCTCACTTGACTTTTGCTTTGCACATGAATGCATAAGAAGCAACTTCCACAACTATTGTGAATATGGAAGAGAACTTTTCAAATTCCAAAAGATATAGTTTAAACTGGAAGAGAATACACATCATGTGCTAAAAAATGAAATTCAAAAGGCAGGAAGGTAGGAAGGCAGGCAGGAATGAAGAAAGGAAGGAAAGCAGGCAGGAAGAAAGGCAGGAAGGTGAGAAGGAAGAAAGGAAGGAAGGAAGGAAGGAAGGAAGGGAGGAAGGAAGGAAGGAAGAGGAAAATAAATTATTATGTACTTACCATGTACCAGCCACTGTGCTTAGTGCTAAACAGATATAATCCTATTTGATCTTTACAACAACTTATTAATTCGTATCTCTCTGAGAGTTCCTTCTCATTCTCTTGCAGGATCCTCATTGAGATCACACCATTCAACTATAGGAATTCCACAGAGTTCTGTGCTGGGACCAAATTATCACACTGAAACCTCTCTTTCCAAAATTACCAATGATCTCCTAGCTGACAGATTCAATGGCCTTTTGTCAATCTCATTCTGCTTGATTTTTCGGTAACTTCAGAAATTGTTGATCACTCTTTTCTCTTTTATACTCTTTTCTTTCTAGGTTTTAATGATTCCATTCCCTCTATGTTCTTCTACAAGTTTAATTACTCCTCGGTCTAATTTACTGAATCTTCTAACAAATCATGCCTTTTAACCATAGTTGTCCCTTAGGGTTCTGTTCTCAGGACAGAACCTCTCTTCTCTTTCTGCATTACTTTACTTGTTGATTTTATCAATTCACATGAAATCAATTACAATTACAATTGATTCAAAAAAATCTATCCTTCTTTCTTAATCTCTCTAGAGAAGATAATAAAAGTGAATAAGCATCACTGAAAAGGGCTCTGCAAGCCCTTACACCTGAGGCTTCCCTAAACATCCTATATATCTCATAACAGAATGTGGGGCATTCTGTTTATATATACTTATTTACATGATGCTTCCCACATTAGATTGTGAGCTCTTTGAAGGATTGTCTTCTGTCTCCTTTTTTATTATTATTATTATTCCTAGTACTTAACACCAATGCTTAGCACAAATGTTTACTAATTGAGTAATAACAGTCTTGAGAGGTAGATAATATTATTATTACTCTTTTTCATGGGAGCAAATTGAAGTAAACAGAAATTAAAAGATTTGCAAAGGATCATATAGCTATGAAGTGTGAGTCCAGATTTGAATTTACTGGACCCCTGGCCCAGCACTCTATCCATACTTACATCTAATCTGCTTTTTAGCAGATAGTGACTAATAGCTGTTCTGTTATCAGAATATATACTCCTTATATAATTTCCCAAATATCATAGAAATTTAGACCTGCAGGGGATCATAGAAGTCATATAGTCTAACCCACTCACTTCACAGATGAAGAAAGTGAAACAAATAATAATTACTCATGTATGAATAAATGTGAATCATGACTCATTCAGCCATGAGTAATAAGTGTTTTTTTGGAATAAATCTATTGGTAAATTATATAAAGAATTAATACTTAAAACTGGGTTTTGCATAAGTATATGCATAAAAATATTTGTAGCAATGAAATTAAGATATGATTTCTTAACTCATGTATTAGTAAAAACATATGAGACATTGTTAAGGGCAATAGGCAATATTTGTGAAAAACAAATAGCATTAGATTTCCCTGGCATTCTTGTTAACTAATTGATATAAGGAGTTCAGAAAAAGACTAATAATTGTAAAATTCACATATTATATGGCAAAGTATTCCAAGATAATATAATATCATTGATTTAGTGTTGAAGGCCACCTAGTGCAAATCTCCTTTAGCAGATTAGGAAGCAAAGGTGCAAAAACATTAAGTGACTCATTCAAAGTCACACAAGTTGCAATTAATAAAGTGAGGATTCAAAGCCAAAACCTATGACCTATGATACACTAGAATAAGTGATGGAATTAGAGATCTGGGCTTGAAATCTTGACTCATACTCATACCTTGGCAATCCAGTGCATCCCATTGAGCTTCAGTTTCCTCAACTATAAAAAAAGATTGGATTAGATTGTGTCTATGCTCTCATTCAAATCTGTGTTGATAATCTCATAACTTTAAACTTAGTGTCTTTTCCTCTCTTCTTCACTTTCTTAACTTCATATATATGTAGGTGATATATCTAGTCTGTAGCCCACTAGTTTTTTGTTTGTTTTTATTAATAGCTTTTTATTTCCAAGTTATATGCATGGGTAGTTGTACAGCACTGACAATTGCCAAACCTTTTGTCCCAATTCTTCCCCTCCTTCCCCCCACCCCCTCCCCTAGAGGACAGGATGACTAATACATGTTAAATATGTTAAAGTATAAATTAAATACAAAATAAGTATACATGTCTAAACCATTATTTTGCTGTACGAAAAAATCGAACTCTGAAATAGTGTACAATTAGCCTGTGAAGGAAACCAAAAATGCTGGCGGACAAAAATATAGGGATTGGGAATTCAATGTAATGGTTCTTAGTCTTTTCTCAGAGTTCTTTCACTGGGTGTAGCTGGTTCATTTCATTACTGCTCCATTGGAACTGATTTGGTTCATCTCACTGCTGAAAATGGCCAGATCCATCAGAATTGATCATCATATAGTATTGTTGTTGAAGTATATAATGATCTCCTGCTCTGCTCATTGCACTCAGCATCAGTTCATCTCTTCAGGCCTTTCTGAAATCATCCTGTTGGTCATTTCTTACCAAACAATAATATTCCATAATATTCATATACCACAATTTATTCAGCCATTCTCCAATTGATGTGCATCTACTCAGTTTCCAATCCACTACAAAGAGGGTAGCCCACTAGTTCTGAGGTATTTATCCTACACTAAGAATAGTATTTTTTCTTAAATAAGATATTAGCAAAAAGACTACAGAAAATCATCCCCAGGATAATTCACCATGATCAAGAAGGATTTATACCTGGAATGCAGGGCTGGTTCAATATTAAGAAAACTATTAGTATAATTTATCATATTAATAACCAAATTAACAAAAACCATATGATCATCTCAATAGATGCAGGGAAAGTATTTTATAAAATCCAACATCCATTCCTATAAAAACACGTGAGAATGTAGGAATAAATGGAATTTTCCTTTAAACAATCAGTAGCATCTATTTAAAACCATCAATAAGCATCATATGTAATGGGGATAAACTGCAACCACTCCCAATAAAATCAGGAATGAAACGAGGTTGCCCACTATCACCATTACTATTCAATATTGTATTAGAAATGCTAGCTTTGGCAATAAGAGTTGAGAAAGAGATTAAAGGAAGTAGAGTAGGTAATGCAGAAACCAAATTATCACTCTTTGCTGATGATATGATGGTAACCCCATCATATCTTAGAGAACCCCAGAGATTCTACTAAAAAGTTATTAAAAATAATCTACACCTTTAGCAAAGTTACAGGATACAAAATAAACTCACATAAGTCATCAGCATTCTTATATATCACTAACAAAATCCAATAGTTAGAGTTACAAAGAGAAATTCCATTTAAAATAATGATGGATAGTATAAAATATTTAGGAATCTATCTGCCAAGAGAAAATCAGGGACTATGTGAGCAAAACTACAAAACACTTTCCATACAAATAAAGTCAGATCTAACCAATTGAAAAAACATTAAATGCTCTTGGATAGGGTAAGCAAATATAATAATGATGATAATACTACCTAAACTAATCTATTTATTTAGTATTATATCAATCAGACTATTTTAATGACCTAGAAAAAATAACAACAAAGTTCATATGGAAAAACAAAAGGTCAAGAATTTCAAGGAAACTAATGAAAAAAAAAAAATCAAATGAAGGTAGCCTAGTTATACTAGATCTAAAATTATATTATAAAGCAGCGGTTACCAAAACCATTTGATATTGGCTAAGAAATAGACTAGTTGATGAATGGAATAGGTTAGGTTCAAAGGACAAAACAGCCAACAACTTTAATAATCTAGTGTTTGACAAACCCAAAGACCCCAGCTTTTGGATAAGAACTCACTATTTGACAAAAATTGGAAATTAGTATGGCAGAAAATAGGCATTGACCCACACTTAATACCGTACACCAAGATAAGGTCAAAATGGGTTCATGACCTAGGCATAAAGAATGAGATCATAAATAAATTAGGAGAACATAGGATAGTTTGCCTCTCAGACCTATGGAAGAGGAAGGAATTTATGACCAAAGAACTAGAGATCATTATTGATAATAAAATAGAAAATTTTGATTATATCAAATTGAAAAGTTTTTGTACAAACAAAACTAAAGCAGACAAAATTAGAAGGGAAGCAATAAACTGGGATTTTTACAATCAAAGGTTCTGATAAAGGCCTCATTTCCAAAATATATAGAGAATTGACTCTAATTTATAAAAAATCAAGCCATTCTCCAATTGATAAATGGTTAAATGATATGAGCATACAATTCTCAGAAAAAGAAATTTAAACTATTTCTAGCCATAGGAAAAGGTGCTCCAAGTCATTATTAATTAGAGAAATGCAAATTAAGACAACTCGGAGATACCACTACATACCTGTCAGATTGGCTAGAATGACAGGGAAAGATAATGCAGAATGTCGGATTGGATGTGGGAAAACTGGGACACTGTTGCATTGTTGGAATTGTGAATACATCCAGCCATTCTGGAGGTTGATTTGGAACTATGCTCAAAAAATTATGAAACTGTATATATCCTTTGATCCAGCATGTTACTACTGGGCTTATATCCCAAAGAGATTTTAAAGAAGGGAAAAGGACCTGTATGTGCAAGAATGTTTGTGGCAGCCCTCTTTGTAGTGGCCAGAAACTGGAAACAGAGTGGATGCCCATCAATTGAAGAATGGCTGAATAAATTGTGGTATATGAATATTATGGAATATTATTGTTCTGCAAGAAATGATCAGTGGGATGATTTCAGAAAGGCCTGGAGAGACTTGCATGAACTGATGCTGAGTGAAATGAGCAGGACCAGGAGATCATCATATACTTCAACAATACTATATGATGATCGATTCTGATGATCCTCTTCAACAATGAGATAAACCAAATCATTTCCAATAGAGCAGTAATGAATTGAACCAGCTACACCCAGCGAAAGAACTCTGGGAGATGACTATGAACCACCACGTATAATTCCCACTCCCTCTATTTTTGTTTGCCTGCATTTTTGATTTCCTTCCCAGGTTAATTGTACACTATTTCAAAGTCCGATTCTTTTTGTACAGCAAAATAACTGTTTGGATATGTATACATATATTGTATTTAACTTATACTTTAACATATTTTACATGCATTAGTCAACCTGCCATCTAGGGGAGGGGGTGGAGGGAAGGATGGGAAAAATTGGAATAAATGGTTTTGCAATTATCAATGCTGAAAAATTATCCATGCATATATCTTGTAAATAAAAAGCTATAATAAAAAAGAATAGGATTTTTGCAACAATAATTAGATGAACACTATTCAAATATGTTCAAGGAAGGCTTCCTTTTCAATTGGTAGATCTGATGACTTCTAAAGCCCCTCTCAACTTGAAATTGCTGAGATTGTGTTTCTGTTGCTCAGACAACTGGACCATAATAGTTCACAACAAATCAAAGGGCACACTATAAGTGTGGTTAGTTCTTGCCAAACAAGTATAGTTAAAACAATTAGCCAGAAAGATTTTAAAGTTCAGTTTTATTCTGCTGTACAGATAAAGACAGAGAGGTTTGTGAGTCTAAAGGTAAAGTAGCTAATGACAAATTAGAAAAATACAAAGCAGAGAGTTTTTGGCAGAAGTCAAAAGGAAAACAGGCTTTCTAATGAATGCAACTAATTCAATTCTCATATCAAAGTCAATGAGGCTATTAAAGTATTCTGAGATTGAAAATTATATCTCCAAAATAGAAGTCTGCTAAGATCTTCTAATCACTGAGCTGCAACAGACATTCAGAGGTGATTTAGTCTATCCCACAGCCTCTTGGCAAGCTCTACTTAATTCATTCAACATACACTGATCTTCTGCTCTTAGAAGTCTCTAGGGAAAGCTGTGATTTTTGCATTCAAGATCTTTCAGGAAGCCATTGCTTATATTGAACAATTTAAGCTAGTTACTTGAGTTCTGTCTTCATTTATATAGGGAACAGATGATCTACTTAATGCTCCTATCTAATTTCATAGAAATCAAGCTATTAAAATGAAGTCATTTTCCAAATGCAGACATCCTCAGATAATGAAAGGACCCTTAATGTCCTTTTTTCCCAATGCCATTTCTTTTTTTTTTAATTAAATATTTTTAAAAAATATATGCAGAGACAATTTTCAACATTCATCCTTGCAAAAAACGTGTTCCAATTTTTTTTCTCTCTCCCTTCCTGCCACCTCATCCCCTAGATGGTATGTAATCCAATATATGTTAACATGTGCAATTCTTCTATACATATTTTCATAATTATCATGCTACAAAAGAAAATTCAAATCAAAAAAGAATAAAATAAGAAAGAAAACAAAATGCAAACAAACAACAAAAAAATGAAAATACTATGTTGTGATACACACTTAATCTTCACTCTCTCTGAGTGTAGATGACTCTCTTTATCACAAGAACATTGGAACTGGCCTCAATCACCTCACTGCTGAAATAGCCATATCCATTGATCATTGTACAATCTTGCTGTTACTGTGTACAATGTTCTCCTGGTTGTACTCATTTCACTCAGAATCAGTTCATGTAAGTCTCTCTAGGTCTCTCTGAAATGATCCTGCTGATAATTTCTTATGGGACAATAATATTCCACCACATTCATATACCATAACTTATTCAAGCATTCTCCAACTGATAGGCATGCATTCAATTTCCAGTTCCTTCTACTATACAAAGGGCTGCTACAAACATTTTTGCATATATGGGGCCTTTCCCTTTTTTATGATCTCTTTGTGACACAGGCCCAGTGGAGACACTGCTGAATCAAAGGGTAGGCATAATTTGATAGCTCTTTGGGCATAGTTCCAAATTGCTCTCCAGAATGGTTGGATCAGTTCACAATTCCAGCAACAATGTATTAGTGTCCCAGTGTTCACACATCCCTTCCAATATTATTTTTTAATTCTGTAAAATAATTTCTTAGGAGTTTGATTGGTATGGCATTAAGTAACTTATTTTAGATATAAATGTCATTTTAAAATATATTCGTCCAATTAATTAGATCTAACTTCATTTGTGTAGAAAGTATTTTGTAATTGTGTTCATATACTTCCCGACTTTCTCTTGACAAGTAGAATCTCAAATATTTTATATTATCCACAGTAATTTTAAATGGAATTTCTCCTTTTATTTCTTCTTGCTGGACTTTGTTGGTAACATATAGAAATGCTGGCGTTTTCTGTGAATTTCTTTTGTATCCTGCAACTTTGCTAAAGTTGTGAATTCTTTTTAGTAGCTTTTTAGTTGACATTCTAGGATTCTCTGAGTACATCATCATATCATATTCAAAGAGTGATAGCTTTATCTCCTCATTGCTTATTTAAAATTACTTGATTTCTTTTTCTTTTCAAAAGTCAACAATTCTAGTACAATAGGGAATAGTAATGGAGATAATGGGCATTTCAGTCCTGATATAGCCTATATATATATGCCTATAGGCATATAGCTTCTCCCCATTACAAATAATGCTTGCTGATGGTTTTAGATGGTTTAGATGGTTATTTATTTTAAGGAAAAATTCCATTTATTCCTATACTCTTTAACGTTTTTAATAGCAATGGGTGTTGAATTTTTATAATGTCCAGGCTAACTCTCTGGAGGACTTCAGGATCAGTCAGAGTCAGGATCAATCAGAGTCCTTAGTCTTTTTTTATTATTATTATAGTAACTTTTTTAAAAGTCCATGCCAGGGTAATTTTTACATTTCCCTTTCCCTTTGTTCCATTTTTCCCTCCACCCTCCACCTCCCCTAGATGGCAACAGTCCTATATATTGAATATGTCTATTATCCCCTGATACAATGTATGTTGCAGATAAACAGTTTTCTTGTTGTACAGGAAGAATTGGATTCAGAAAAGGTAAAATAACCGGAAGAAAAATAAAAATGCAAACGGTTTACATTCATTTCCCATTTTTTTTTTCCTTTGGGGCTCTTCTGTCTATCATTGATCAATTAAACTGAATTAGGTCTCTTTTAAAGAAATCCACCCATCATTTCTTCAACATTCGTTGTTTGGCAAAATGATCTCTCGGTTCTCTCATTTCACTTAGCATCAGTTCATGTAATTCTTAAGCTTCTCTGTATTATCTTGCTGGTCATTTCTTACAGAACAATAATATTCCAAACATTCATAACACAATTTACCCAACCATTCTCAATTGATGGGCTCCCTCAGTTTCCACTTTACCACTACAAAAGGGCTCCACAAACATTTGGACATACTGGTCCCTTTCCTTCTTTAATCTCCCTTGGGGTATAAGCCCAGTAAAACACTGCTGGATCAAAGGGATGCACAGTTTGATAACTTTTGGGCATAATTCAGTTGCTCTCCAGAATGTTGGATTCGTTTAAGCTCCAACAACAATGTTCAATTTCAGTTTTCCCTCATCCCCTCAAAATCATTTTTTTTTCCCTTCATTTATCAATCGCAGGTTTGTGTAAATAACTCAGGTTTCTTTTTACATTTCTCTGATTAATAATGATTTAGCCTCTTTCATATGGTAAAGTTTAATTTCTCATCGAAAATTTCTGTTCATATCCTTTGACCATTTATCAATTGGAGTGGCTTGGTTTTCTTAAAATTTGAGTCAATTCTTATTATTTTGGAAATAGGGCTTATCGAACTTTTAACTGTGAAGATGGTTTAGTTTGTTGCTTCCCTTCAATCTTTTTAATTGTTTTGTTTGTGAAGCTTTTTAATTTGTGTAATCAAAATTTTCTATTTTGTGATCAATAATGGTCTCTAGTTCATCTTTAGTCCAAAATTTTTTTTACTCTGAAGGTAAAAATCCCATGTTCCTAATTTGTTTATAATCTCGTTCTTTTTGTTCGAATCTGGACACATTTGATCTTATCTTGGTATTTTAAGTTGGGTCCATCTTAATTTTTTTTAATTTCCAGTTATCCACAGTTTTTGTCAAATAATGGTTCTTATCCCAAAAGTGAGGATCTTTGGGTTTGTCAAACACTAAATTGCTATATTGAGTATTCTGTCTTGTTACCTAACTTGTTCCATTGATCAATTAATCTTTTCTTAGCTAATCCAAATGGTTTTGGGACTTCTTTATTATAGTTTTAGATCAAATGGCCATTTTTGATTTTTTTTATTAATTCTTTTTGGATTCTTGATTTTTTTATTCCATTTAAATTTTTTGTTTTTTCAGATATTAAAATATTTTTCTTGAAGTCTGATTGGTATTTCAATAAATAGATTAGTTTAGGGGTATTTAATCATTATCCCAATTTAAGACTTGATTTTTAATTGTTTAAGTCGGACTTTATTTTTGGGGTTTTTTGTAATTTGCTCATATAATTCCTGACTTTCCTTTGGTTTAGATGTTTAAATTTTTAGCTTCAACAGTTATTCTGAATGGAATTTCTCTTTACTCTTGTTTTTGGATTTTTGTTGGTGATGTATAAAATGGAAGATTTTGGGGTTTTTTATAATTAACTTTGCTAAAGTTTGGATTTTTCAAATGCTTTTCGTGAATTCTGGGTTCTCAAAATTTACCATCAATTAAAAAGTGATGGTTTTTTTCCTCACTTATTCCCGTTCCTTTAATCTCTTTCTGACTCTTTTGGAGGTAGTTTTCAATACAATTTGTTAATTGACAATCCCTTTTCCTCAGATCTTACTGGGGAAAGATTCGGTTTTTCCCCATTGCATATGATTTATGATGGTTTTAAATATATTTCCGTATTTTAATAAAAAATATTTATTCTTATTAAATTTTTTTATTAGGAATGGATGTTGGATTTTATCAAATGCTTTTCTATTTTGGATGATCTATGGTTTTGTTGTTTTTTTGAAAAGTAATTATGGTAAGTTTTCCTAATATTGAACCAATTTCCTGGTATAAATCCCGTCATGTGTATTATCCTGGGGTGTTTTGTTAATCTTTTTGTAATTTTTTTTAAGTTTTGCATCATTTCATTAGGATTGGTCTTTTTTTTCTTTTTAGCCCGGTTTGGTATCAGTAAATTTTGTCTAAAAGGGTTTGGTGGATCCTTATCCCTTTTTTCAAATGGTTTATATAGCATTGGGTTTTTTCTTTAAATGTTTTGGGGTTCACGTAAATCCCATTGGTCCGGGGTTTTTCTTGTGGTTGTTTTTTCTTTTCTTTTCTAAATGGGACATTTGGATGTTTACTTTTTCTTTACGGCCTTTTTTGAAGGTTTCTTCCTTTCATTTAAGTTTCAATTTTTGCCAAAAAGTTGGGCAAAATAATTCTAATTATTTCTAATTTCCTCTTCATTTTTGGCGTTCTCCTTTTCATTTTAAGATTTTTGTTTTCCTCTTTCCTTTTTTCGATTTTCAAGGTTTGTTTTTTGTTGGTTTTTCATAGAACCAACTCTTGGTTTTATAATTAATTCAATGGTTTTTTTTTTTTTACTTTCAATTTTATTGATCTCTCCTTTTACTTTTAAATTTCAAGTTTAGTGTTTGACGGGGTTTTTTTTTCCTTTTCAGCATTTTAGTTCGCCAATTCTTGACCTTCTCTTTTCTACTTTATCAAGTAAGCCTCTGAGATTAAATTTCCCCTTATTACCCTTTGGCTGCATCCCACATTTTGATATGATGTCTCATTATTGTCATTTTCTTGGGTAAAGTTATTAATTTTCAGATTTGCTGTTTTTACCCAATCATTCTTTATATGAGATTATTTAGTTTTAATTATTTTTTTGGTTACTTTCCCCTGCCTTTTTGTTGAGTGTAATTTTTTTTGTCTTCTGAAAAAGGATCATTCACTATTTCTGCCTTACTGCATTTTGACTTTGGGTTTTATGTCCCTAATATATGGTTATTTTTTGTATGGTTCTTTGAAAAAGAAAAGTTTTCCTTTTGTCTCCATTTCTTTTTCTAAAGGTCTATCAATCCTTTTCTAGTATTTTTTACCTCTTTCATTTCTTTTTATTTTTTTGTTTGATTTATTAATTCAATGGGTTGAGATTCCCACTATTATAGTTTTTCTTTTTTCTTGCCTCATTTTTTCTTTTAACATTTAGATTCACCATTAATTGCATATATGTTTAATATTTTTTTGCTTCATTATCACTGCCCTTTGCAAGATAGTCCCTTCCCTCTTTTTAATTGATCAATTTTGCTTTTTGCTTGATCTGAGATCAGGATGCTACCCCTGCTTTTTGACTTCACCTGAAGCATAGTGATTTGCTCCATCCTTTTTTTTTATTTGCTTTCCCCTGTTAGGTTATTTCAAACAACATATTTGGGGATTCTGGGTTTTAATCCATTCTGCTCATTGCTTCCTCTTTTTGGGGGGTTACCCCATTCCATTTATGGTTTTACCCATTCTGTAATTTTCCATCTTGTTAACCCTTTTTATGCTTTTTCTCCCTTTCCCCTTCCCCCCCCCAGTTTAAACTTGGCATCCTTCTTCTACAGCCCTTTTTTATCCCTCCCTCCCCCAGGTTCCTCCCCTATCTTCTCCCCCTCTCAGTTTCTGTTTCCCTTCTGTTGCTTATTCCTTCCCTTTTCACTTTTGCCTTCTCACTTTTCAATGGATGGGAGGTTTCCCATATATTAAATTGTCTAAAATTTTTTTCTCTTAAAGTCAATTCTTATGGCATAAAATCCCATATATTATCCCCCTCCATTCTTTCTCCAGTATAATAGGTTTTTTGCCTCTTTGTGAGAATAATACTCCCACTTTACCCTTTTTCTGATCAATGTCCTTTCCACCTCAAATTTCTAGAACAAAATTCATGTATTTTTTAACATCTTTACAGCGAAATATAGTTCCCAAGATTTCTTTTATCTTTTTAGGTTTTTTGAGTTCTATTTTTGCAGATCAAATTTTTTAAGTTCTGGCTTTTCACAAAAATAGTTGAAATTCCTTATTTCGTTGAATGACCATCTTCTTCCCTGGAAAAAGTGCTTATTCTGGCTGGGTAAATTATTTTTTTTTGCATCAAGTTCTGCCTTTCAGATATCATATTCCAGGTCCTTCGATTTTTTTTAATGTGGATGCTGCTAATCTTGGGTTCCTTTTGTTGGCTCCTTTATATTTGAATTGGGTTTTCGCCATTGGGTATTTTCCTTTGTTTGGGGTTCTCATTTGGCCCTATATTTCTTGGTGTTTTGATTTTGGGATCCCTTTCATGGGTGATCAGAATCCTTTCAATTCTATTTTACCCTCTGTTTCTTGCTTTGGGCAGTTCTCTTTGATAATTTCCTGGAAAATGTGTCAGGCTCTTTTTTTCTGTATTTTTCGGGGTCAATGATTCTCAGTTGTCTCTCCTAGACCTTTTTGGTCTGTTGTCCCAGAAGGAATTTCAATTTTCTCCATTGTTTGGTTTTGGTCTTCTTACTGATTCTTCTTGTCTCCTCAGTCATTCAATTCCATTTGTTCCCTATTTTCAATGAAGTGTTTTCTTCCTTTCCTTTTTTATATCTTTTCTAATTGTCCAATTGTGTTGTTTTGTTCTTGGAATGTTTTCCATTTTTGAATTTTATTCTTTAGAGCCATTTTCTGTTTCCAGTTCACTAATTTTTCAAGGTTTTTTCTTTATCCCTCTTCTTTAAATGGGTGGAATACTTTCAGGCTCTCTTGCCAAGCCTCCCTCTCCTTTTTCCCATTTTCTTCTAGTTCTTGGGGCCTTTTTTTCTTCTATGAATTCATCTGTGCTGGGAACAGATGATCTCCTCCTAATAAGGGTTCACGAAATAATCTGTTTTGTCTCCTCAGGGTTTGGAGTCTTTCTCTGTCTGTAAAAGCTGTCAATCGTTAAAGTCCTTTTTAACTTTTTGCTCATTGTCAGAAGAATCAGAACAAACTGGCAAAAAAAAAAAACCCCAAATGGGGTCTTTTTTTGGGGGGGCTGGGTGGGTTGGGCTTCCTCTCAGACTCGGGGGCAGCAGGGCACTAGCAGGACTGTGCTGTGCCTGGCCTGGGGACTGAGAGGTGCTGAGGGATGCTGTGGGGGGGGGTGGCCGGTCTCAAGGGGCTCCAGCTTTTGGGGTTGTTTCTTCACCCCTGGTGTTTTAAACTTCTCTGCTGGGCTTCTGACTTCCGGGCAAATTCCAATCCTGTGGCAGGGCTCTTCCCCAAGAGGCTGGTCCCACCCCAACCCCCTGGTCTGCTTGGCTGGGGCCTGCCAAGGCTCTCACTGCTGCCCCAGCCTGTGCCTGTTAAAACCGTGCCCTTGAGCAAAAAAAGACCTTTCCTGGCGATCTCAAGGATGTCTTCTCTTGGTAACGTTGTGGTTTTTTCAGTCCTTATTAGGGCTTGAAGGATGGATTCAGGAGAAAATGTGGGCTTAACGCTGTGTGCCTGTACCTCCATCTTGGCGGAGTCCCCCAGGTCCGGTCTTTGGAGGGAAGTGAAGGAGGCAGGCAAGCTGCCATGTGGCTCGGCAAAGATGGATCCTGGACCCTGGAGTCTGGAATCTGAAGTCATCTTGCTGAGCACTCTGTGGCAGAGAGACTCTGTCTCCCTCCTTCAGCTCTCCAATCCTTCCCTACTATTACCTCACCACAACACATTCAGCAAGTGCCAATTTTGAGGATAGCCATCACATCATCATCTCATCTAAATGAATGTTTATACAACCATTATATCACATTGAGTAAATACTTAGCCTTAAGTACTCTACTGTCTTGGATTCAAGTACACCTTTTCAGAGTCCCAGCCCTCTGCATATTATGTCAAATGCTTTTTTCTGCATCTATTGAGATAATCATAGGATTTTTGTTAGTTTCATTATTGATATAGTGAATTGTACTGAGTTTTCCCAATATTGAACCAGCCCTGCATGTGTAGTATAAATTATACTTTGTCATGGTGTGTTATCCTGGTGATAAATTGCTATAATCTCTTTTTGTATAGGTTCAATGTACTGCTAAGAAAAAAAAAGTATATTTCTTTCTATCTCCATTCAATTTTCTCCAAAGATCTATCACATTTAAAATTTCTAAAATTCTATTTACTTCTTTCTCATTTATTTTGTGGTTTGATTTATCTAGTTCTGTGAGAAAAAAGATGAAATCCCCCACTAGTATAGTTTTGTTGTCTATTTCTTCTTGCAGCTCCCTTAAATCTTCTGGGAACTTCGATGCTTTAACACTTGGTGCATATATGTTTAGTGATGATATTACTTGATTATCTATGGTGTCCTTTAGCAAGATGTAATTTCCTTTCTTATCTCTTTTAATTAGATCTATTTTTGTTTGTGCTTGATCATAAATCAGGATTGCTACCCCTGCTTTATTTTTTTTTAACTTCAGCTAAAGCACAATAGTTTCCGTTCTGCCTTTTACATTTACTCTGTATGTATCATTCTGCTTTAAATGTATTTCTTGTAAATAACATATTATAGGATTTTAGCTTTTAATCCAATCTGCTTTCCACTTCCATTTTAGGGGAAAGTTCATTTCATTCACATTTGCAGATAACATTACTAACTGTATTTTCTGATATTTCATTCTCTTCCAAGTTATATATATTTTTTCTCTTTCCCCCTTTCCGTCCTCACTAATGTTTTGCTTTTGACCACCATCTCCCTCAATTTGTCCTCCCTCTTTTACAGCCCCTCTCCCTTTTTTATCCTTTTCCCCTTCTACTTTTGTTCTCCGTTATATTACCTCCTTCCTTCCTTTCTCCTTTCTCCTCCTACTTCCCTATAAGATGAGACAAGTTTCAATATTAAACCAAATATATTTGATATTCTTTCTTTGAACCAAATCCAATGAGATTAACATTCACACAATGTTCATCCCCTTTTTTTCATTCCCTCAACTGTAATAGGCCTTTTTTTCCCTCATCATGTGCTGTAACTGACCCTGTTTTCTCTCTCCCTTTCTCTTCTTCCTTTAAAATCCTTTTTTTACCCATACTTTCTTTTTATATCATCACAGTAAAGTCAAATTATATCTATACCCTTTCAATATCTCTCTAACAAATATACAGTTCTTCAAGAGTTAAACATGTCATCTTCCCATATAGGCATGTAAACATTTTTACCTTTTAAAAACAGTATTTTCCCTCTTTTTACCTTATTATGCTTCTGTTGAGTCCTGTATTTGAAGATCAAATTTTCTGTTCAATTCTGGTCTTTTCATCAAAAATGAATGAAATTCACCTGTTTCATTGAATGTCCATCTTTTCCCCTGAATGATAATGCTTAATTTTGCTGGATTGTTTGCTCCTGACTGCAATTCATGTTCCTTTGCAATCGATAATATTATATTCCAGACCCTTTGATCGTTTAAAGAGGCATTTTCTAGATCCTAGGTAATCCTGATTATGGCTCTTTGATATTTGAATTGTTTCTTCCTGGCTGCTTGCAATATTTTCTCCTGGATCTGATAATTCTGGAATTTACTTAACAATATTTCTTAGAGTTTTCATTTTGGGGTCTCTTTCAGGAGGTAATGGGTGAATTCTTTCAATGGCTATTTTATCCTCTGATTCTAGGACATCAAGGTAGTTTTCCTTGGTGGTTTCCTGAAAGATGTTGTCTAGGACCTTGTTTTTTTCATGATTTTTAGGGGCTCCAATAATTCTTAGATTTTCCCTCCTGGATCTATTTTCCAGGTCAGTTATTTTTCCAATGAGGTATTTTATATTTCCTTCTATTTTTTTCATATTCTTTTGGTTTTATGTCGGTAATGTCTGGACTAGCTCTCTGGAGGAACTTGGGATCAGCCCAAATCCTTGGTCTTAGTGGAGGAGTGAAGAAGGCAGGAGGGCCACATGGCTGGTCAAAGGTGGAGTCTAGAATCTGGTGTTTTTTGTGTCTGTGGCTGAGAGCTGTTGCTGAGAGTTGTGGCTAAAAGATCATGCCCAGTTGTCCCAGCCCTTAAATACTTCAGTACTATTACATCACTATACCAAACTGACCATGCACAACCATTATATCACCATAAAGAACCATTATCTCACATATAGGCACCATGCTGACCTAGATTTTTATTGTATCATTTCTTGTTAGCTTTTTTTATCTCCTTTTGAATTTGAGCAATTGAACTTTTAAATGAATTGTTTTATTCATTTGATTTTTTTTTCATTTCATAAATTGTGTTTTTCAAAGAATTTATTTAATTTCCTATTTCACCAAAACTATTCTTTAAGGAATGGTTTTCTTCAGATAATTTTTATGTTTCCTGGAGTTTTCATTTCCATCCCCATTTTTCTTCTCATTTTTAATATCCTGTTTGAATTGTTCCAAGAGAGTCTTGTGAAATGGAGACAAATTTATATCACTCTTTGAGGCTTCATCTGGAAAATTTTGCCTTTAGTATCCTCAGGATTTGAGGTATTTTCTTCTCTGTCTCAACAAAAGGTATCTCTAATCAGAGCTCTTTTTGCTTTTAAAGGTTGAGGTCTGCTCTTAGAGCAACGGGGAGTTTGTTCCAAACTTCTTCTATAGATAACAGTGGCTTTACACTGCCTTAGGACTGATTCCTTCCTGTATTGGATGAGCATGGCCAAGTTTCATTATCCTGGGATTCATGGGTTCACTATTTACCTTCTGTAGTTGTGTGGGAAGTCTCACGGCTAATTTGCTGATACACTGGCTTCTAAACCAGAACAGAATAGCAAAAGGTGCTGCATTTTTATTATGAACCTTGCAGTAGATTTCCCCAGCATTCAGAAGCCTCTTCACCTTAGGTCTCCTTACATTGCAATGCACTATGCTGGGCCCAATTGAGACACACCTTTCCTGAAGTTCTTCCAAAATATCTTCTACTGGAAATTTGTTGCATCCAAATATTTGTGAGTTCTGTCAGTTTAAAAAAAAATTTTTTTAGAGGTTTGATCTGGTGTTGATCTGAGGGAATGGAGGAAGAGCTCAAAGAGCTCTCCACCATCTTGACTCCACCCCATCCTTCATTTTCAAAGAAATATAAATAGAAAATGCCCTATTACACCAAAAAGACCACTCCACTTTTCAATCTACCCTGAACTCTTTCATATGTGTTTTTCCCCAGTCAAATGTGAACTACTAAAAGATAATGGAATGTCTTGATTTTCTATTTATAGACCTAGTGCTTAGTATAATGCTTGGCACATGTGGGATTCAAAAACTAGTCCTCTGTCTCGGTATCTTTTTCTATTGTACCATCTTTAAAAGTTCCCTGAAGTTACATATGGAGTAAAATTAAATCAAGTCAAATCATAGAACTAATATATAAGATTGGTTTTACAACATTTAAAAGATTTTATTAACCATTAAATTATGTGTGACCTGATTACACTAAATGCCAAGTTCTATAAGAGAAAGAAGCCAAAATCAGTAGCTTGTGTGTTTCTAAAAAGGATGTTAAAGGAACTCCACTGTCTTTACAAAGAAGAGCAATCAATAAAAATATGATGCTATTATGAAACTGGGTAACTCAAAAAAGAGAGGAAATTATGATTTCCCTTTCAGTCCAAGAATATGTGGGTTCTAAAAGTTCAATGTTTGCAACTTAACACAAATTTTATTGCAAAAACAAAGTTACACATGATAGCTAGGTTCACTTCACTCAAAACATACATATGTAAATACTATTGATAGGGAAAGGGACTAGACTGGATATTTTAATCACACAGGGAACTTCTAGGGTAGGAATAATTCTCAAAACCTAATCTAGTTTTAAGTTTAAAAGTAAGTTCCCTCTGATATGTACTAGCATGGAATGGCTCTGCCCTTATATCTCTCTTTTTCAGAACTCATATCATCATCCTGAATCTTAAATTGACCAAACTTTCTATACCTTTCAAGAAGATGAAATGAGAGGTAAGGTATTGAACTTGGAGTTAGAAAACCATAATTCATATCCTGACTCAGACATCTATTTTATCTTCATGGACAAATCACTTAATGTCTCAGAGTCACAGTTTCATTATTTGTAAAACTATGATATTAAAATTTCCACAAATATTGTGAGGAAAGTGCTTCAAAAACTTTAAAAACACTGGCATTAGAAATCCTAGGGCAAGTACAAGTAGGGATACAATACATATATACTTTTCCCCATTAAGAGAGTACTTAATACCTGTATGACCTCTTTTACCTTCCAGGGTTTGGGGCAGGAAGTGTCCCAATCATCAATCACAATGAGGTTTAGTAATAAACTTTTGGGAAATGGCTCACCAAATCCACTGATGCAGTGATGTTTAACCTGGTTAGATTTACTTTGTGGGTACTATCCACACTAACAATTGAATGTTCCTCAGAAGATGGAATTTCTAGTACTTAGAAATTATTGCTTTGCAACACACACACACACACACACACACACATACACACACATTCATACATGCATAAACACATATGCACATGCTAAAATTCATTCATCACCATACCACCTCCCTGATGAATCCCTTGAGCTGTACTGAAGAACTACTAGACTTCAAAAAATGCAGTCTGAAAAATGTGGATCCCATGAAATTGAAAATAGTTATTTTTTTTAATAAATAAGCAAGACTAGTAGACACAAAGACTGAGGAAGAAGACTGGAGAATTTACTTCTGTATTTTTAGGCTTCAGCCTTTTTCACATTTTGACTTATTTCATATTTGTCCACAAGCATAACAATAGTTAGTAGAGTTCAAAATTTCTTTGTGCTTTAGAAGATCTATTTATTAATAATCCATCTTTGTATATATATATATATATATATATATATATATATATGTTTTATGTAATATATGTATATATGTGTTGCTGCTATGCAACAAAAATAAATGTTCCAATATTATATCAGACTTGGCAAATCTACATTTAACCATTAGATAATTACCAGTATAAACTATTAATCAAGCCAAATTAAAAAGAATGTAATTAGTGACTAGGTAACCACAAATATTATCTTGATTACATTAAGACAATAGAGACTGTGATGATTGAATAATATTTAACATTTATCTAGTGCTTACTATGATTATGGAAGAAATCTACATTGAAGTGTTGTAAAACTTGAAAAAGTTTTAATGAACATAGGGCACCTTCCAAAAAAGCCCAATATTTACAGTGAATGGCCTGAATGGACATTCATTAATGGACAGGAGAATTGTCTCTTACTCTTCTTCCCATGGAAGGGAATAAGTTACATGTTAGTTCTTAAAATGATATTAAAAATCCAGATACAAAATTCAAACTTTAGATTTTTCACTTATAAACATTCTAAGAATATCTTAATCATCTATGTTTGCCTTGATAATAAATAAAAACACTGAAAACCTGGGGACTGTGCTTTCAGTTTATTTGTGAATACAAATGAAAAAGGAAGAAGGAACTGAAAAAATCTATGACTGTACAACATGATAATCCCACTTTGGAATAAATACAGGGTGCAGAAAATAACAATGATTTCCCAAGATAGGCTCAGTGTTTTATGTTATTTTGTATCTTCCATAGATTCTTGGCCAAGCTATTAGTGAATGGATGAATAAATGAAAATAGGAAGCTATAATTAGTACCTGTGAATCTTTTTTTTTTCTCCTTCACATCTCTGAATCTCCTACTGACCAAGAATCCTTCATTTATCAAACAAGAATTAGGCACATTTTCTTGGTTATGACACTTGATGATTATGATACTTCATGAAACTACAATACTACCCAGAATTAAACCAGTAAGACTCAATCTGTCTGGAGTTTATAATTAAACTAGACAAAAAGACAACAGAAAAAGTATTGTCATTTATGTGTATTTTCTTCTCTATCCTCAAGAATTCATAAGCATGGAATTTATAAGAAAGAATATGGGTAGTTTCACCTTCCTTCCTTTCTCACTTCTTGTGTTTCCTTCCCTTCTTTTCCTTTGTTCCTTCAAGATTTCTCTCTTATTTCCTTAGATGTGAGAATATAATTAGGAAGAACTAAAATAAAGTAGTCAGAGATAAATTGTCCTTCCCTCTATGAAGTCTATCTTGATTCTTTCACTTATTCACATACTTATTATTCCCTACCTCTTTTTCCTAAAATAAATGTGTACATATTTTACATTCATTCATGTGTACATGTTATTTGTTCCAATATATTATGAGCTTCTTGTGAGAAGTCAGTCAAGCATGTTTTATGTACCAGATAACATGTTAAGCATTGGGAATATAAAGAAAGGTAAAAAACCTGTTCCTGCTCTCAAGAAGCTCACAGTCTAATAGAGGAGACAACATGCAAACACAATGCAAAGAGGACTTGTTATTCATTTCTTCAGCAATGTCCAACTCGTTGTGACCTTATGGACCATAGCCCAGCAATACTCTCCATGGAGTTTTCTTTGCAAAGATATTGAAATGGTTTTTCATTTCCTTCTTCAGATATCCAGAGAAGACATTAGGGGTTAACCAGGGAAATCTTCTTGGCAAAATGTTGGAATTCAACCAATTGTTGAAGAAGCAGTTATTGCTTCACGTCTGTCTTTGCATTTTACTTTGCCCTGTGTCCTCCATGTAGTAGGTAATGAGTAAATGCTTGTTAAAATGAATTGATATTTGATTAGTAAATGACTTCTCTTAGGGTCTATTCTTCAACTATTTCTGCAACCATCTAACTACAGTAATTTATTGAGTTTTTTAAAAATGATTTAATAGCTTGGTTAATATGAAGAAAGCTAGAAGAAAAAAAATAGAAGACATAAGAAGTGACATATGAAGTTAATAAGGCAGATGGAGAAAGGAAGAGTGAATTATAAAGAGACAGGTCATTAAGATGTCCTCTATTCTAAACAAGTTTTAAACTCTAAGGATGAAAAAACTTAGATGTGGAAAATTCAAAGATTTGGGATTGAGGAAAGATTTTTTTTCCTTTATATGAAAAATGACTTCTGAAAATTTCACCAAAAAGCAAAAGCTCCTTCCAAAGCATCAAACAAGTACATCCTTGCCCAGGTATAACTTACATACCTCATTACTTGAGTACACATGAGTCCAGTTCTTCTCTGGTGATCCTTAAAATTACTATCTTATAAGCAGAAAGAGTTTCTAGGTTTATAGTTTAACATCACTAGTAAACTACTATAAAACACATCTGGAGGAATAATGCAAATGAATCATAGAATTTGAGAGTTGGAAAAACTATCCACACCTGAGGAATTCTTCATTTGAAAAGTATTCTTTCAATTTCCACTTCAAGAATTCCAGGTAATGGAAATCTTATCAATTTCCAAGCTAGGATTTTCTTTTTTGGGTACAATAAAGGAGTTTTTTTTTTTCTGATCACAAGCCTGAATTTGTCACTTTCCACCTTCTAGCCACTACTCTTAGGTCCAAATGTAATAATTCTAATCTACCCACTCCATAAAAGCTATCACATTCCCCCTGAATTTTCTCTCCTCTAGGCTAAGCACTTCTTTTAAACGATCCTCTTATGACATAAACTCAAGGTCCATGACTCTTAAATTTTTATTTGTCAGGATTAATCAACATATTTGTCTTTCAACTCCACTAATATGGTATCTCTTTGGTATTTTTTACCCACGGGTTCCCTTTTCCACTTAAATATGGCATCTTATCACCTTAAAATATTTGTATCCTCCAATTGCTATTCAAGAAAAGCCTCTTCTAGAAAAATATCAGTTTCTTTTCCAAAATCTCTATTCTCTTAGTTTTCCTTTACTTTTCCCTTTTGAATTCCATTTCTTAGTGAGTGAGAATCAGGATCTTTAAAAAGCTGTTGTAAAATCCCTGCCACCTAAACATAAGTTGTTCCATGAACTCTTAGGTTATCTTAGTCCCACATATGAAGATAGGAAAAGAACATGCAAGGCATTGAACTCAAGCCCCAAGTGGCTTGGCCCAGAAGTAATTGAATTTCTGTACTGTAGAAATGGCATATACTAAACTTTGTTATTCTTGAATTTGTTCCTGTATTTCTATAACCTGTTATGGTATGAATTAACCTGTAGAAGACTGAATCCAAGAAAATAGTTCATTTTACCTCCCAAACAGGTTGTTATTGACTACAAATAACACTTTTGTTCTCTGGGGGAGAAAAAGAAAAAAAAATACATTTTCAGTGGCTGACATAAAGTAAAAGATGTAATAGTCTCTTGAGCCTTTTTTTTTCTATCTCAAAAATTATTTGCATTCTTTTACCAGAGAACCTTTAGGAAAAAAGAGAATGAAACCAGCATAATATCCTGGAAATTTAAAAATCTACCTATGTAGTTCATATGTGTATACTCTATTAGATAGTAATTGGAAATTATTTTATGTCTTTGATTGATCATACTCATCCCTTTTAACAGTTATTAAATGAAGTTATTATGGTAGTGGGGAAACATTGCTACCCTAATGTTTTTACTTGATCAGTATCATCTGTTTGAGGGGGTTTATTTTTATAGTAGTTCATGATACATTTGGGTTAAGACTCTCCTTCATCCTCCTGATTAGAATTTAGACTTAAAAGTCTGATCTAACCAATTGGAAAAATATTAAATGCTCTTGGATGGGGCGAGCAAATATAATAAAGATGACAATATTACCTAAACTAATCTATTTATTTAGCGCTATACCAATCAGACTCCCAAAAAACTATTTTAATGACCTAGAAAAATAACAACAAAGTTCATATGGAAAAACAAAAGGTCAAGAATTTCAAGGGAATTAATGAAAAAAAAATCAAATGAAGGTGGCTTAGCTGTACCAGATCTAAAATTATATTATAGAGCAGCAGTTACCAAAACTATTTGGTATTGGCTAAGGAATAGATTAGTTGATCAGTGGAATAGATTAGGTTCAAGGGATAAAACAGTCAACAAATATAGCAACCTAGTCTTTGACAAACCCAAAGATCCCAGCTTTTGGGATAAGAACTTACTGTTTGATAAAATTGCTGGGAAAATTGGAAACTAATATGGCAGAAACTAGACATTGATCCATACTTAACACCGTACACCAAGATAAGGTCAAAATGGGTTCATGACCTAGGCATAAAGAATGAAATTATTAATAAATTAGAGGAACACAGGATAGTTTACCTCTCAGACCTGTGGAAGGGGAAGGTCTTTATGACCAAAGCAGAACTAGAGATCATTACTGATCACAAAATAGAAAATTTCGATTATACAAACTGAAAAGTTTTGTATAAACAAAACTAATGCAGACAAGATTAGAAGGGAAGCAATAAACTGGGAAAATATTTTTACAGTCAAAGGTTCTGATAAAGGCCTCATTTCCAAAATATATAGAGAATTAACTCTAATTTATAAAAAATCAAGCCATTCTCCAATTGAAAATGGTCAAAGGATATGAACAGACAATTCTCAGATGAAGAAATTGAAACTATTTCTAGTCATATGAAAAGATGCTCCAAGTCATTATTAATCAGAGAAATGCAAATTAAGACAACTCTAAGATACACTACACACCTGTCAGATTGGCTAAGATGACAGGAAAAATAATGATGATTGTTGGAGGGATGCGGAAAACTGGGACATTGATGCATTGTTGGTGGAGTTGTGAACGAATCCAACCATTTTGGAGAGTAGTTTGGAACTATGCTCAAAAAGTTATCAAACTGTGCATACCCTTTGATCCAGCAGTGTTACTACTGGGCTTATATCCCAAAGAGATTATAAAGAAGGGAAAGGGACCTGTATGTGCACGAATGTTTGTGGCAGCCCTTTTCGTAGTGGCTAAAAACTGGAAACTGAATGGATGTCCATCAGTTGGAGAATGGCTGAATAAATTGTGGTATATGAATATTATGGAATATTACTGTTCTGTAAGAAATGACCAACAGGATGATTTCAGAAAGGCCTGGAGAGACTTACACGAACTGATGCTGAGTGAAATGAGCAGGACCAGGAGATCATTATATACTTCAACAACAATACTATATGATGACCAGTTCTGATGGACCAGGCCATCCTCAGCAACGAGATTAACCAAATCATTTCTAATGGAGCAGTAATGAACTGAACTAGCTATGCCCAGAAAAAGAACTCTGGGAGATGACTAAAACCATTACATTGAATTCCTAATCCCTATATTTATGCCCACCTGCATTTTGATTTCCTTCACAAGCTAATTGTACAATATTTCAGAGTCTGATTCTTTTTGTACAGCAAAATAATGTTTTGGTCATGTATACTTATTGTGTATCTAATTTATATTTTAATATATTTAACATCTAATGATCATCCTGCCATCTAGGGGGGGGTGGGGGAGTAAGAGGTGAAAAATTGGAACAAGAGGTTTGGCAATTGTTAATGCTGTAAAGTTACCCATGTATATATCCTGTAAATAAAAGGCTATTAAATAAAAAAAATAAATAAATATTTACCAATAATTAAAAACAAAAAAAAAATAATTTAGACTTAAAATTAATAACAGATTGGAATAGCATTGCATTCACATAGAGTGCCTAAATCTTCACTAGCTGTTGGTTTCTTAGAAATTGTATATTGGGGAAGTTAGTTGGTGTAATGGATAGAGCATTAGTCCTGAAGTCAGGAGAACCGGAGGCCTCAGTCACTTAACACTTCCTGACTGTGTGATCCTAGGCAAGTCACCTAATCCCAGTTGCCTCAGGAAAAAAAAAGGAAAGGAAAGAAAAGAAAAGAAAAAGAAAAAATAATAAGAAATTGTATGTTTAAGGTTATTATCTCAAATCCCAAATGTATCCTCTTACTAACTGAAATTAAGAATCCTCAGAACCATCATGACAGCTAAACCATAAGGTCTCAAGCAAATAAGATAATTCTAAGATACCTGAAAATCCTAGATTTTCCCAGTATAGTGAAAGCTCTTGGAAGGCAGTGAATATGTTGTCTTTGTTCTTATATTCCCCAATGATTTAAATAGTGCCTTGCACCCAATAGGTACTTAATAAATGCCTATTGAATTGTGTTGAAAAGAAAATGATTGGATCGCATTGAACTGAATTGAAATTAATTGATTTGAATTAACCCAAACTGAAATTCCCTCAACTTTTAATCATAACTTCTCTAGATAGCCATTAAAAACTGAATAATTTTTAGGTTCCATGTTCAAACGTTCTTTGGTGGAAGAGATGAAAGAATCTTTCTTTTGTTTTTGTACTCCCTTCCTCCCAATTAAAACCTAATCAAATTTATAATTGAAAAGACATTTAAGGTCATCTAGTCCAACCTCTCACTTAATACAAAAAGAAAACTGAGTCCCAAAGACTTTCTTCAAAGTCCCATAAATATTAAAATACATAAAAACTTTACCATATTCCTTTTCTCCATCCAATTCCTTATTCTTTTTAAAAAAGCTTTTTTTATTATGTTTTTAAAACATTTTTCAGAGGTCTAAATAATGTTCATTATTTTACCATTTTCACAAATTTTGTGCAGTTCCTCCTAATATTCAGACATCATTTCTCTCGAAAAATTATGTTGTTTTCCTCCACCATAGATTGTGTCTAAACTACAAGAGAACTGCTGCATATCATTGAGAAAATTTGATGCTAAATGTTATGCCTGTGTTAATCCATAACTTAGTGAAATTGATTGACATTAGTTCAATGATTAGCCATATCCAGAAAGGCATATTGCTCCTTGCATGATACTCAACCTTCTTAATCTCAATAATTCTATTATAGAATTATCTTTGTGTCTTCTGTCTCCCTTCATTTTCTGTTTTCTTCTTTTTCCTTCTCTCTGGATAATTCCTTTGAAAATTACAGATGACTTTCAGTAGTCCCAAAGATAACTTCCATTTGTTTTAGGTAGCTGATCATTATCATTTCTGGCCAGAAGATTAATTATATAATTGTCAAATGATCATTGTGACAGATCATATACCACTAAGTCTAGTACTGTCAATCAACATCCTCAGGCTCCATCTTATCCTCTTCAATTTCCTAAAACGTTTTTCATGTATAGAGATTATATCACAATTGGTTTTTGTGATGTCTGCTATTCTCTTTCTGTTTTTTTGCCAAGGTTTTAGTCATTTAAAGCTATTGACTTTTGTAGTTTCCAAATGTTGTTTTTTTTTTATTTTTATTTTATCTTTCCCCTCCCTATCCCAACTTCAACAGATTTTCATCAAAGATACTATCAGTCACTTTTCTTTTCTTTGCCTACCTCATTTTCTTTTAATGTATTTTCCCTGGGCAAGTTTAATACTAAATGATGCAACAACCTCCACTCTTAATATTTTGGCTTCCATCACTTATTGTATGGTACCAACAGTAGTAAAGTTTTAGAATTAGTATTAAATTGTCTTTATTTCCAATGTGTTATCTGTCTCATGTGCATGATGATAGTGTAGTTCATAAATTTCATTGCAAGTTATGTTTGAAATTTAAATATCCTTCATGATTGGAATAAGTTTGGGGTGTTCTTTTTTGAAAAACAAATGGGAAATGTACTGTTTCAAAATAATACCTCAGGCTCTTCATTGAACTACTTTAATATAAGGAGAACCCCTGACTTCAAGGCACATTATTCTGAAATATATTTTAATGATGTTATCAATATAAAAATGAAATTATTATAAGGGTAGTCTTACCATTTTCTGCTGAATCTTTAATCTAAATCAGAATAAACACCATTTAGATTTATCTAATAATTCTAAAATATAATGTCAGAAAAGTTCAGTTCATATGCTCAAAAAGTTATCAAACTGTGCATACCCTTTGATCCAGCAGTGTTACTACTGGGCTTATATCCCAAAGAGATTATAAAGAAGGGAAAGGGACCTGTATGTGCACGAATGTTTATGGCAGCCCTTTTTGTAGTGGCTAGAAACTGGAAACTGAATGGATGTCCATCAGTTGGAGAATGGCTGAATAAATTGTGGTATATGAATATTATGGAATATTGCCTGGAGAGACTTACATGAACTGATGCTGAGTGAAATGAGCAGGACCAGGAGATCATTATATACTTCAACAACAATACTATATGATGGACCAGTTCTGATGGACCTGGCCATCCTCAGCAACGAGATCAACCAAATCATTTCCAATGGAGCAGTAATGAACTGAACCAACTATGCCCAGAGAAAGAACTTTGGGAGATAACTAAAAACCATTACATTGAATTCCCAATCCCTATATTTATGCCCACCTGTATTTTTTATTTCCTTCACAAGCTAATTATACAATATTTCAGAGTCTGATTCTTTTTATACAGCAAAATAATGATTTGGTCATGTATACTTATTGTATATCTAATTTATATTTTAATGTATTTAACATCTACTGGTCATCCTGCCATCTGGGGGAGGGGGTGGGGGGTAAGAGGTGAAAAATTGAAACAAGAGGTTTGGCAATTGTTAACGCTGTAAAGTTATCCATGCATATAACCTGTAAATAAAAGGCTATTAAAAAAAAAAAAAAAGAAAAGTTCAGTTCAGGTTACATTGTGTTTATCCTTGTTGTGGTGTTTGTATTACAAATAGTCCCAGTTACAGCATTATGAAGATATTTTCATAAAGAATATATGTCTTAGAGTATTTTGAGTAAAATGTAAACAAAAATTTTTGAACTTAGATAGAATTTCTATCTAATAATTTTCAGTGCATATTTATGGATGATCTTCCTCTGTGATAATGTGCATAAAATTGTGAATATTAATTTCCCTCTACCTTCCTATTTCCCCTTTTTCCTCCCTCCCTCCTCCCTCCCTCTTCTTCTCTCTCTCTTTCTCTCTCTCTCTCTCTAAATAAATAAATAGATAGATAGATAAATCTATCTGTATGTATGTATAATCCTTGGACGAAAAGAATGTTTCATGGCAAGAAGAGCCTGTTGTGTATGGAGAAACATAGAGAGAAACAGAGAGAGACAGAGAGAGTAACATTCATTATTTGATGCACATTATTATGCATTGAAAATGATATGGTAGAAATTATAAGTTCATAATTTTTGTTTACATTTTGCTGAAAACATTCTGGAAAACATATGTTTTATACAATAGTTTCATAATGCTTATCTGAGACTATTTATAATCCAAAGCCATCTCTGTTTTTGCAGCATGCTGGTATAGCAATAAATAAACCTAATATAGAAATTGATTGTGGAGCAGAATCTAGAGATTGAGATCAAGATGTGATCAATTGTAAGAGATAAATGGAGTATTTTTTTAAATTATAATTTGCTTATTTTAACAATCTTTTCTTTTAAAATATTGAATTCCAAATTATCTATTTTCCTCCCATCATCTCCCATACCCACTGAGAAGGGAAGAATATGATATCAATAATATATGTGAAATCGTGCAAACTATTTCCATACTATTCACATTTCCAAAAAAAGAAAGAAAAATGAATGAGATATCAGATTTCAATTTGAACTCAGTGTTTATAAATTCTTTCTCTGAAAGAGGAGCATTTTTTCATCATGAGTCCTTTGGAATTGTCTTAGATTATTGTCTTAGTCAAAGTAGTCAAGTCATTCATAACTGATCATCACTATAACACAGCTTTTATTATATACAAAGATCTCCTAGTTTTTTTTATTTCACTTTACATCTGTTCATACAAATCTTGCTATGTTTTATTTTTTTCTGAAATTAGTTATTTTAATAGCAAAATACTATTTCATCACAATCGTAATATGCTATAACATATTCAGCCATTCCCCAACTGATTAACATTCTTTCAATTTTTAATTCTTTATCACCTCAAAAAAAGCTACTATAAATATTTTAAACATATTGGTCTTTTTCCTTTTGTCTCTGGAATATAGACCCAATATAGTGGGATTTCTACATCAAAGGGTATGCACAGTTTTATAAGTCATACCTTCAATTTGTTCTCCAAATAGTTTGGACCAGTTTGCTACTCCACTAGCAGTTCTTTGTTACTTCTGATAAATGTGAAGTGATGCCTCAGAGATGTTTTGATTTGCTAATCAATAATTTCTTTTCAATAATAAAGCATTTTTAATAAGACTACAGATAGCGCAAGAAGGCACACACAACTTTCTGAGCTCTCTCATATCTTCACTATCAATTATTAAATTAAGCCTCAAAAATAGTGCTTGGCTGATAAAATTCACGAAGATTGGAAGTGCAACAACTTACCAGCTGAAGATAGCCTGGAAGATCCCCAGAAAAGGTTTGTCCTGAGCAGCAGGAACAGACCAGTGGAAACAGGGATAGAGAATTAGAGGCTAGCATATTGAGCAGACCAGGCGGGGGTGGCCTCTGTGGTTAGAAAATGTACAGAGACAAATCTGCCATAGGCTCACTGCTCTCCTCTGCTCTGCTTGCGAAGCAGTAGACCAACAGAGAAATTAAAGCCAAAGGTAGAGAGTACTCTAAAAAACGTCAGAACCTAACAAGATCTGACTATACACACCCAAAACAGGAAGTGACTCAGCACAGACCACAGCACAGCTGTGCAGCTGTATTCTGAATCATGGGCCGGGGCAGTCACAAATCTTCATGGCAAGGGGGCACAATCAAAAATCTGCATGACAGGGGGGTGCAGCCTGGGGAAGCCTCTAATCTACACAGTGGAGGGATCAGCCTGGGGCAATAGAAATTCTGCAGCACAACTGTGCTTCCCTGGGCAGAGCCACTTCCAGTGTTGTACAGGACTATTTATTGGGCAACTGCTAAAACCCACAGCCCCACAGTGGGCTTTGGCTTGGGGGAGTGAAACTTTTGCTGTTCAGCTTCTAGCCCCAGGGTAGTCACTAATCCACATAGTGGGGTTTTTCTCTGGGCACTTCCGCAGCTCAGCAATGATACCCAGGCCTAGTCACACCCAGTGGGGAACATTTTCCCAGAGCAGTCCCACACTTTGCTCTTTGCAGCCCATTGCGAGGACAGCTACTGTCCATACACCTATCCCTGCTCTGCAGAGGAAGCTGATAACCTCCTTGCCCTGAAGGCAGATCTACAGGCTATTAAAAAAAAAAAAGAATAAAAAATCAAAAGGATGATCCATAACTTCTATACAGAAAGAGAGCAGGTTTTCAATCCCAAGGAAACTAATAGCAGACAGTCTCCAGTCTCTTTTAATTAGATCAATTTTTGCTTTTGCTTGATCTGAGATAAGGATGGCTATCCCTGCTTTTTTGACGTCACCTGAAGCTTAATAGATTCTGCTCCAGCCTTTTACCATTACTCTGTATGTATCTCCCTATTTTAAATGTGTTTCCTGTAAACAACATATTGTAGGGTCCTGACTTTTGATCTAGTCTGCTATCCATCTCTGCTTTATGAGAAAGAGTTCATCCCATTCACACTTATGGTTAAATTTACTAATTCTGTATTTCTTACCATCTTATTATCCCCAGATTATGCTTTTCTTTTTTGTGCCCCCCCCGCCTTTCCCCATATTAAACTTAAAGGCTCTACTTGTGTCACACAGCTCTCCCTCTTCAGGATCCCTCCCACCCCCCTTGAATCACTTCCCCTTTCTTGTACCCTTTCCTTATTACTCTTTTCCGTTTCCCTTTTCCTCTCCCACTTTTTAATGAGGTGAGAGAAGTTTCTCTGTAAACCATATATGTCAATTATTTTCTTTTTGAGACAACTCTGATAAGAGTAAGATTCACATAATGTTCCTCCCTCTCTCTAAATTTCCTTAGATATAATATGTTTCCTTTGCCTCTTTGTGGGATGTAGTTTCCCTCTTTTTATCTCCCCCTTTCCCTTTTTCTGCCATTATCTCCTTTCCATTTCCATTTCCCTTTTTTTATGTTATATCAGTAAAATCAAATTATTGATGTACTTTTTATGTATATCCACAGCAGAAATACAGTTCTCAAGAGTTCTCTTTACATTTTCCGCTTCTCTTGAGTTCTATGGTTAGGGATTTTTTTTTTAGATTTTTTTTCCTTAGAAACAAATGGAATTCATCTGTTTCATTAAATGCCCATCTTCTTCCATGAAAGAAAATGCTCAGCTTAGCTGGGTAGTTTATTCTTGGCTTCATTCCAAGTTCTTTTGCCTTTTGGAATATCAGATTCCAGCCCTTCTATCCTTTAATGTGGAGGTAGCCAGATCTTGAGTGAATCTTATTGTGGCACCTCAGTATATGGATTGTTTTTTTCTGGCTGCTTGTAATATTTTTTCCTTAGTCTGATAGTTCTGAAATTTTGCCACAATATTCCTTGGAGTTTTTAAAATAAAAACCCTAAAATAGGGTCTTTTTGAGAAGGTATTTGATGAATTCTTTCAATGTCTATTTTACCTTGTGATTCTATTACATCTGGGTAGTTCTCTGATGATTTCCTGTAAAATAGTATCTAGTCCCTTTTTTTATCATAATTTTCGGGAAGTCCAATAATTCTCAGATTATCTCTCCTAGATCTATTTTCCAGATCTGTTGTTTTTCCAAGTAGATATATAACGTTTTTTTTCCTAATTTTTCTTTTCTTTTTTTTTTTTTTTTTTTTTTGGTTTTGCTTTACTGATTCTTGATGTCTCAATGAATTAGTCATTTCTATTCAGTTCTGATTTTTAATGGGTTATTTTCTTCATTAGTTTTTTTTTTACTTCTTTTTTTATATGTCCAATTGAGTTTTTAAATGAGTTGTTTTGCTGTATTGATTTTTTTTTTTTTTGGTGAGTTATTTTCTTTTTCCGATTCACAAATCCTACTTTGGAGTTCTTTATCTTTTCCAAATCACAAATGATACTTTCCTGTGAGTTGTTTACCTTTTACAATTCACAAATTCTGTCTCCCTGCCTTTCCTAGGAGTTCTTTACCTTTTCCAATTCACATTTCAGTAAGTTGTTACTCTCTTACATAGCTTCTCTTTCCTTTCCCCATTTTTCTTCTAGCTCTCTTTTCAGATTTTTAATGCACTCTTCTAGGAGAGATTTGTGTGATGGGGATCAGTTTACATTATCCTTTAGGGTATTGTCTGGAGACTGTCTGCTATTAGTCTCCTCGGGGTTGAAAACCTGCTCTCTTTCCATATAGAAGCTTTGATCTAGCAGTGTTACTACTGGGCTTATATCCCAAAGAGATTTTAAAGAAGGGAAAAGGAGTTGTATGTGCAAGAATATTTGTAGCAGCCCTCTTTGTAGGGGCCAGAAACTGGAAACTGAGTGGATGTCTATCAATTGGAGAATGGCTGAACAAATTGTGGTATATGAAAATTATGGAATATTATTGTTCTATAAGAAATGACCAGCAGAATGATTTCAGAAAGGCCTGGAGAGACTTACATGAACTGATACTAAATGAAATGAGCAGGACCAGGAGATCATTATATACTTCAACAACAATGCTATATGATGATCAATTCTGATGGATGTGGCCCTCTTCAACAATGACATGAACCAAATCAGTTCCAATAGAGCAGTAACAAATTGAACCAGCTACACCCAGGGAAAGAACTCTGGGAGACAGAATTTCCAATCCCTCTATTTTTGTCCACCTGCATTTTTTATTTCCTTCACAGGCTAATTGTACACTATTTTAAAGTCTGATTCTTTTTGTACAGCAAAATTACTGTTTGGACATGTATGCATATATTGTATTTAACTTATACTTTAACATATTTAACATGTATTCATCAACCTGCTATCTAGGGGAAGTGGTGGGGGAAAGGAGGAGAAAGTTGGAACAATTTGTAATTGTCAATGCTGAAAAGTTATCCATGCATATACCTTCTAATTAAAACAACTATAATAAAAAAACTTGGCATAACTTTATAAAATTTATATGGAAAAGTTAAAGAGCTAGAATATCAAGAGAAATTTTGAACACAAGTAAGGTTAAAGGGAGAATAGCTCTTTCCAACTTGAAATTATATTATAAAGCAGCAGTCATCAGAACCATCTAGTATTGCCTTAAAAATAAGTTGATCAAGAGAATTATCTAGGCAAGAGAAAATCAGAAAGAGTTGAACTTATTAATTCAATGTATGTTAAAATGAAAAGCAATTGTTTTAAAAGAATTTCTTATTTCAAAATAACTGATAGAGAATCTGGAAAGTAATCTGGAAGAAATTAGACTTAGAAGAATAATGTACATTATATAACACATTCTAAATCTATACATAATCTTAATATTAAAGATCACATTATTTTTTTTAAAAAATGAAGAGAATCCTATCATATAGTTTTCACAGTATGAATAGATGGTTTAATCTTAACCAAATAAAGGATAAACATAACAGCTATTAAAAAGATAACTTTTATTACATGAAAGTGAAAATCATCTGCACAAACAAAATTAATGCACCTTGGATAAGAGAGAAAAAAGTCAAATTTAAAAAAAACCCTTGTATCACATTTCTTTGATAAAAGTTGGTTATTCAAGCAATTAATTAATATTTATGTATGACAAATGTATTCCCCTATAGATAAATAGTTAAATAATATGAACAAACACTTCTTAAAATAATTTCAAACTATTGTTAATCTTATGAAAGAATGCTTCAAATCCCTAACAAAAAATATCAATCAAAACAATCCAGACATTTTCTATCATCTGGTATACATTGTCAAAGATGATAGTCAATGCTGAAAAGGTTGTAGGATAACAGATCCAATAATACATTGTTAATGGACTTGTCAATCAGTACAACCATTTTAAAGGACAATTTAGAATTATGCAAATAATATGAATAAATTACCCCTTTTATCCAGTCTTTCTATTAGTAAACTTATGCCCCAAAAGATCTTTGTTTAGAAAAAAAAAGTCTCCATCTACACCAAAATATTTGTAGTAAAACCTTTTTTGGTGTCAGGAAAAAACTGAAAATATAATAGATGCTCACTGAATGGCAAATTGTAGAAGTGACTAATATGATGATTTCAGAGAAGTGAGAAATGATTCATATAAACTAGAGCAGAATGAAATAAGTAGAAGCAAAGAAACAACACATATAATGGCTACCACAATGTAAATGGAAACAACTATCATCTAAAAAAGTGAATGCTACAAAATAACAAAGAAAAAGCATGGCTCTAAAAAAGAGCTAAGAGATTTCATCCATTTTGCCACTTAGCAGAAATGAGAAGTCAACAAGTGTTGTACCTTATTCACATTTTCAGACTTTGTTGTTGCAATTGATCATTATGATTATTTTTTCCTCTTCTTTTTCTTTGTTTTTGTCTTTTTTGTAATATTTTTGTTATATGGGATAGCTCCTTGAGAAAGAGATGGTAAATACTGGGGAAATTTGTGGTTCCAGAAAACAAAGACATCAATAAAACCTTTCTAAAAATGAAAAGAGACTCGTTTGAGGGTGTTAAGGGAAGTATCAAAGAAAAATTAGAAAGAAACAGTTAGCTTAGCCTGTAATCCTGACAAAAATTTGCAGAGGGCTATTGTGGTAGAAGCAATATCTACAATATAGGCTAAACCAAGTTTTATGTTTGTATGTTTGGGCTTTTAAGGTATTTAAACCATTTTCAAGACTTAATTTTGCTGTAAAAATCCACAGACTAATGACTTTTCTTCTTTTTTTAAACATTTAATCATTCTTTTTTTTAAGTTTGAGTCCCAAATTCTCTCTCTTCCTTTAATTCCTTTTCATCAAGTCATCAAAAAAGCAAGTAATATATCAACAGGACATGTAAAATCATGCAAAACATTTTAAATCACTGACGAAGCTTCTTGGTGGCTGAAAGCTGTGCTTCAGCAAACTAATGTACCTATCTCAGAGGCAAGAAAGTTGTGCTCCAATGAAGAATATATTCTTGCTGTTTATCTTTTCCATGTTATGGTTGAGTTTTTTTTTTTTCTAGTGATTAGATATTCTACAAGTACCTCACTTCATCCTAATCTCAAACCTAAAGAACTAGACTGGCCTGGATCATGACTGATTTACAATAGTTACCAAATTCTTGTGTGACTTTACTATCAGCCATGAAAGTAGTCTACTATTGGACCATCATAATTCTAGGTCTAAGGGAGTGCAAGTAAGACTGTGGAACAAAAATTACAGATCTGAGACATTAAGTAAAAGATTGACATTAGTATAGCATGAAGTAAGGCCAAATAAATAAACGTAGTCTGTGTCAAAATCTCATGAAGTTGAATAGGAACCAGGATAATAAGTTGCTCCTGAGCTGAAGGACAACTCAGTAGAAAGCCTAGTTTTTAGTTCTGCTGACTTCAGAATATTAAAGGAACAATGTCATTTAAAATATGAAACCTAAAAGAGCCACAAGCAGCATCTTAGATTATACCTTGGAAATAGATACTTCTGGTATTTTGTTATAATTATATTTAAAATGCTGCCTTTGAAACATTATAGTGAAAATCTACCAAATGCAATGCACTGTCTCTATATTACCTACTAGGTTGATATTTACCTCTGACAAGTTTAGCCAGACTTTGAGTTGCAGTCCCAAGAAAAATGTAAGAGGGATTGCTTTGCCTTAAGGTCATAACCAGGCTAAAAGAAGAAAACATATTCCCAAGGCTGATTATATTTATTTTCAGCTCTTTCTTTCTTTCTTTTCAAACACCATAGTATCTAGTCATCATGCCATTTCATCTCTGTTAGATTATAAAGTTCTAGAAGGGCTTGGAGACAATTGCTATTTCTTTTGTATTTTCCCAGAATATTCAATATAGCATTTTTATACAGTAACACATATTAACATTACCTATTGAGAGGTCAGTGACAACAAAAGAAAGAGATGGTTGCCTGTTTGGGAAATTGGATTTGGGGATTATAATACCAATTGCTCTATAAATTATTCCAATTCTAGGAAGCCTGAAAGTAATGTTAAATCAATTGCATAGTTTTAATCAATTTTAATATGGGTAAGATAAAGCTTGATCACTAGTCCCCAATTTCAAACTCTTCCTCTATTACATCCATCTTTACTATTCTCTGAATACTTACTAGTAAAATTATTTATCATCTGCCTCTCACTTCAGTATAAACCTTAAAGGAAGTTGTGGGCTCCAAAAAAAAAAGGAGTATAGGAGGGTGAACTTTCTAGGCATTGTGAATTTGTGAGGCAGGGTGAGAAGTAGAATGTTTTATACAAACACATATGGGAAATAAAGTATGTGAATAGGACCAATGTATAAATAGTTTTAAAAGATAGGCTAAAGATGGATTCTAAAAAGATTTAAGTGCTAAACAGGGGGATTTATATTTAGTCTAAAGACAATTAGAAGCAACATGAATCGTCTGTAACAGAAGTGATAAGATCATATTGCACTTTAGGAATATCGATTAGCAAAGTAGAGAAAGATTTGGAGAGGGGAGAGACCAGATGTAAAGAGGCCAATCAGAAGGTTAAAATGATAATCTTTACTTGATATGATTAGGGCCTAGACTAAAATAAAGTACTGAGAAAGGGGGAAAGAGTAAAATATTGGAGAAGTGGAATTGATATGAATTAACAACTTAATATAAATGAGAGATGAGTGAGTCAGCAATTGAGGATGATTTGGGGGTTCTAAATTTAGATGACTAGAAGAATAATAGTGCTATTAATAAGGGAGAAGAGGGAGTTAAAAGGAGGGGTTCATTTAAGGATGAGTAAAATTAATTCTTATTTAGATATAGAATTATAAATCTGAGATGTTTATAGGACATCCAGATGAAGATGCCAATCAGTTACTTGGTAGTATGAAACTGAAGATCAGTAAAGAGATGCATACTAGATTTTAGAATCATCTATATAATGGTAATAGTTAAATCCATAGAAATTGTTGACATTCCCCTAAAAGAATATAACATGAAAACATGAAAAGAAGAAAGAATCTAGGACAGAGTCCTGGGGTACAGCTTCATCAGGGACAGGGGCAGGGGGGAGGGAGCTACATATGGTGAAACTTCAAGAGAAATGAAAATGATTATTATGACAAGTAGGAATAGAAATATGATCAACAGTATCATGAAAATCCAGGGTGGTAGGGCTTTCTATAAGATAGGGCAAGTCAACTTGTATGAAATGATGCAGAAGAAGTTAAGATTAAGGACTAAGAAAAGATTATTGATTTCAACAATCAAGAAATCATTAATGATCAACAGAGAGCCAATCTATTGAATGGTGAGGACAAAAGGTAGTAATTGAGAAGTAAATATTAGAGATAAGAAGTGGATGACTTTTTCTAGAAGCTTAGTTGTGACAGGGTAAGTAACTATTATTCTTTCCAGGTCTATTTCTCTGATCTCATGAAAAATCAGAATATATTTAATCTAATATCTTAGACAAAAGCTGAAATACTACACAGTTTTCAAACATCTGGAATCTGATTCCAGTTTAAGTTTACTCAGCCAATAATCATTTTGGGAAAAAAGTAATCTACTATACTCCTATAAAATATATAGGGTACTTTTCACTTAGAAATAAAACAACACATGGGCTCAAGTACTGTGGTTAAAGGAATCTTTGAAGAAGCTAAATCTGCTAAAATCCAGGGCCTTCTCTCCAAATGCTTTAGAATATGATCCTGTACTTTGAAAATTACCAGTAGTTACAAGGTGAATCTTTGTCACAGCTGTTGGCAGATGGTTGTCTGAAATGCCTCTTTGCTGCTAGATAATTTCCTAAGAAGAGTTACTGATTCAAAACTCTCTCTCTCTCTCTCTCTCTCTCTCTCTCTCTCTCACACACACACACACACACACACACACACACACACACACACACACATTTATATACTGGGCTCAAGTTCCTATTTAAAAAGAAATTTGGTGTTATATTCTCTCCATATGCTGCACTAAATATCCCTTACTCTACCCTCCCCCTCCCCCATCTGTTCTCTTAGACTTGAAGAGAGAGAGAGAAAGAGAGAGAAAGAGAGAGAGAGAGAGAGAGAGAGAGAGAGAGAGAGAAAGAGAGAGAGAGAGAGAGAAAGAGAGAGAGAGGATAAGTTAGTGCCAAAAGCAGTATAGAAAACTAAGTCCTTCATGCACCCAACTGCCATTTTTCCAAGGTTGTTAATGCATTAGGTTCCTGGGGACTTTCATGCTTATTAGAATTATACTCACAAATAATAAAGTAATTTATTTATTAAATAATTTTGAATCCATAGCTTGAATTTACATTCAGTAACAAAAATGTGATAAAAATAAATTTCTTCCTCAGACAGACATTAGCCCTTCTGTGGCTTAATTAAATGATCTTAGAAAATCGCTTTTGTTAAAAACTTTACTATCTGCTAGCCAACATGATGACAAATTTCTCTAAGGAAATTTATAAAAATAATCCGTGATTGAAAAGGACAAATAATTTTAGAGATTTAGAGTATTCATCATATTAGATCATTGGATCTTGGAAAAATTCTATCATTCTCACAAAATATAGAAAATATCACTACTTTTGAACATAAATAAATATATAAAAGATCCATGTAAAAGGGGATTTACAAGATGCATTTTTCATATGCCTGCTTGTAAGTATGAGTTGTGGGGGAGGGGGGAGAAGTGAGTGAGGAAAAGGAGATGAAAAGCAACTATAATTCTCTCTAAGCATTATTACTTCCAATTTCACAGCTTTGTCCATTAACCATAGATTCATATCATGTAACAGCAGGTTCCTGATGGCACTGACGCATGTGTTTTCAATGAGAACAGAAGTCATATGGCAATATACATTTAGTCTATCTCTGCACAATATAATCTCATCAACGTGCAATTTCTTACCACATGCCATCCCAGAAGCCATGCTTTCAGCCCATAGCTCTTGTTTTATTAGCAAACATCAAATATGGCAAAGTGAATCTTTGCTTGGCATGTTGACATAGCCTGGAAAAACTGAAAATGTGCAAAATACTTTTGGCAAAAAAATATACATCAAGAAACTAATTCAAATGTATTTCTTAAGGCAATAATAGTGTGTGGAATTGTTATAAAACTGAACATTGTACTCAATTTTTTTCTAGGTGATAATTTTACAATGAGAACACTTGTGATTCACCTACCTCTATTCCATTAAGTTACAAATAACATGCCAAGCTAGATGAATAAATAGAATCCAAAATCGGTGGTCTATATCTTTTTAAAGTTTTTTTTTAATTAAAGCTTTTCATTTTCAAAATATATACATGATTAAGTTTTCAGCATTGACCATTGAAAAATCTTGTGTTCCAAATTTTTCTCCCCTTCTGCCACCCCATCCCCTAGATGGCAAGTATTCCAATATATATTAAATGTGCAATTCTTCTATTTCCATATTTCCATGGAATAGGACATTCCATGGAATACATATTTCCATATTTATCATGCTGTACAAGAAAAATCAGATCAAAAAGGAAAAAAATGAGGAAGAAAAAATGCAAGCAAACAAAAGCAAAAAAGTAAAAATGCTGTGTTGTGATCCACATTCAGTCCCCATAGTCCTCTCTCTGGGTGTAGATGGCTCTCATCGTCACAAGATCATTGGAACTGGCATCATCATCTCATTGTTGAAGAGTCACATTCATTAGAATTGATCTTCTTGTTGTCATGTACAATGATTTCCTGGTTCTGCTCATTTTACTTAGCATCAGTTCATATAAGTCTCTCCAGGCTTCTCTGAAATCAACCTGCTGATCACTTCTCATAGAATAATAATATTCCATAACATTCATATACTATAACTTATTCAGTCATTCTCCAACTGATGGCCATCCACTTGGTTTCCAGTTTTTTGACACTATGAAAAGAGCTGCCACAAACATGTTTGTACATGTGGGCCCCTTTCCTTTCTTTAAGATCCCTTTGGGATATAAGTTCAGTAAAAAACATGTTGGATCAAAGGGTATGCACGCTTTAACTCTTTGGGCATAGTTCTAAATTGCTCTGCAGAATGGCTGAATCAATTCACAGCTCCACCAACAATGTATTAGTATCCCAGTTTTCCCATATCCCCTTGAACATTCTTCATGATCTTTTCCTGTCATTTTAGCCAATCTGAGAGGTGTGTAATGGCCCTCAGAATTTTCTTAATCTGCATTTCCCTCATCAATAGTGATTTAGAACATCTTTTCACATGATTAAAAATGGTTTCAATTTCTTCATCTGAAAATTTTCTGTTCATAACCTTTGGGGTGATCTATATCTTGAGAAAATGAAGAAATCTGTCCATTTATGCAATCTTACATTTGGTAGCATCATTTTCTTTTTGCCTATATATGACTAGGGAATTTCAGAATCAGGTAGATGGAAGAAAAGGTTCTGTTCCTCAAAGTCACATATGAAGTCATGGAGGAATTATTAATGCTTAATAATAGTATAATAAGTCCAAACCATGTATGCTACAAATTAAGGTGTGAATGTTAAGTCAGAATGTGTACTGATTTATTAAATCTATACCTTGACATTGAGAAAATGTACATGGGTATGCACATGGAATGAATAGCTACCTAGTGAGATGAGGGTAAATGTGTGACTTTATATTAACTCTTAAATGGAAAGGAAGTGCCTATACAGTTAAATGATGACTGATCTAATCAATTATTTCAATTAGTTGTCCAAAATAGCCTCAACAATCTCTAAGTCGGGCCCTAAAAATTTCACTAAAGAAACTGAGCTGGCACTTAATTGATTCAAGTGTCATGTCTGCAGAATGACTTTTTTCTTTCCATAATACTCTATCTTAGGTTTAGGCTTATTGTCATAGGCATATAACTAGATTTTAATTGATGAATCCCTGTGAAGTTAATATATGCATTTGAATTTGTACTATTCAGTTTTAAAATGTAGACTACAGTAACTTGTTCTATATTAATAGAAATATGCAGTGCAAATTCTAATAACATGATCATTTTATAAGATTTATTATTCACACTAATAGAGACTAAGCTGTACATATGTTTACACAAATAAATATAAAATTTAGGAGCAGTTAGATGGTGCTGTAGATAGAGCACTGGCCCTGGAGTCAGGAAAATGCATCACCCAGTCTGTGCTTGAACTCATTTTATTTAATTTTTTTTTTGTTTAATCAATTTACTTTCTTGTTTTACTAACCTCACTGTTTTTTCAGTTTAATATTGGCTGCATGCTAGTTTATATATTTAAATTATATATATATATATATATATATATATAAAACCCAATCTTTTTTACATATTGTTAGGAAATGAACCCTTTTCTATCTTTTCCACTTGCAATTGAAGGGATACATAACTTAATATTATACACACATACACACACACACACACACACATATATATATATGTATACATATAAGTATATATGCACATGTGTATGGATATATTTACATATATTATTATATATGTACATGTGTTACTATATATATATATATATAAAACTTACATATACATAACTACACTTAATTCCATTTCATTCATATCATTCTTTCAATTCATTTAGTTCATTAAGAATGCCATTTTACCCTCTTAAATATGACTATCTGATATTTATTATCATTCATAAAATACAATAGCACTGTCTCCGTACCAGTTTTTAGAACATCTGAAAAAGTACAGAATTTTTTGCTATAGAATATTAGAAACTTCTATCCCCTTGAAATGAGACTGGAAAACTATTTAAGAAAATTCTAAACAAGTAACAACAATCACATAAAAACTGGCTTGAATTAAACCAGTGTGATTAAACACAAATAGAAATGGATCTGGGCCCCACATTGGCTTCAAAACCCCAAAATTAGCATTATCCATATTGCATTATATTTTTATTTGTTTTGTTATATATATATATATTACTCAGTTCTATTTTAATCTGATTTGGGCTACATTCAGGCATTGAGGCAATGAGATTATTATCTCATAACTAAACTGATTTGTAACCTTTTAGTATTTCAAGACCTATCTCTATTTCCATATTAAACTGAGCTTTTTGTAAGTAGTGCCAGATAATATCTTATTTAAATTACAGAAGATTTGCTGTCACCTTGAATGTGATTAACATTAGATTATGGTCTCTGGCCATAGCTTTCTTTTTAAATTTTATATATTAAACACAATTGCTATGTAGAACTCATTAAGGTCAATCAAAACACTTGCCTGATGATGAATCAGTGTATTACATATATGTCAGTGGGAGATATAATGTAGCATAGTAGATAGAAGTTAGACTGAAGATGATGAAAATTTGCTTTATTGTTTGTAGATAAATCACTTACTTCTCAATAGCCCCGACATGTCACTGAATCTAAAGTTATAAAGGAGTTATCCATCTGTATCAGTGGAGGGACAGGGAGTTAACACTCTGGTAGTTCCTTGAGATGATAAAATCATAAATCCAAATAAACAAAAAGCCTGTATGTACACTCATGTGCATGTGTGTGTCCATGCTTATTCATGTGTGTATGCATATGTGTGTTTAAGAGAGAGAGAGAGAGAGAGAGAGAGAGAGAGAGAGAGAAATAGACTCAGAAATTAAAACACAGACACATAGGCACAGAGACAAGCAATGAACAAGCATTTATCCATTCCTTCCTGTATACTGGGCACTGTGCCAGTTGCTAAAGATACAAATATATTATGGCTTGCTTAAAACTTGTATGATCATCACTAAGATGATTGACTAATATGGAGGCACCTTGCTTTCCTATGTTTTCCCACCATGTGAATGGTAGCCTCCTCTAACTGACTGTGGCTGTTTCCTTAAAATTGCCAGACTAAAACAATATCACTCTCTTTGCTTACTGATTTTTTTGCTGCTGAATCTAGGGGTAGAAGAGCCCATCACATACAGTTCACCTATGTATGCTGCAAATTAAGCTGTGAATGTTATGTCAATACATATACAGATTTATCATCTGATCTATTTTGCATTTAAGTAAACCTACTATGAATTGAACAGGGAGAGTTCATCAATCCTTCCTCCTTCTAGGTTCCATGTCTCCAAGAAATATTTTTTTTCTGTTTCTTTTGTCCTCAATTTCTAGATGCAGATGGTTACGCCTACTAGATCTAGGACTTTGCTCCATGGAGACTCTAGAAACAGGACTCCAGTTAAGTAGGGTATTATACCTAGCTAGACAAGTGGGGAGTCCATGGTGCTCACAAGTACAAATGAACTAGGAAATTGGACAAATATTTTTTTTAGGAAAACATTCTTTAAAATATTTTAATTTTACTGAGATATTTATTTTTACATCAGATTCATATCCTTTTTTGCTTGTTATTAATTAATTAATTTGAGAACTTTCCCCACTTATGTTCAAAAAATACCATTTCCTTTAAAAAAATTTTAATTAATTAGTTTAAAACAAATTTAAAATAGAAAAACCAACAGGAATAAATTGCCATGAGAAAAGCTGAACATAAAAAAAATTCAAAATATGAGACAAATAAATTTCCCTTGCAAGAAAGCCTATATAATTAAATACTACACATTGTGTCCAAGGATGTCTGTCTTTTCTTTGCTTCCTTGTAGGTTTTCTTTTGTTCTTTGCTGTGCACTTTTTCCTTTATTTTTCCCCCTTTCTCCTACCTCATTTCCCTCAAGATGGTCAAAATTAAACATACACACACATATATGCATAAGTGTATATATACATACATATATATGTATAGATATACATGGATACACATACATATAGATATCTATAATCATACACACACATATATACATTCATACTATAAATAGTATGGCAGACCACTAGTAGCATGTATAGAAAGGAGTAAATTATAAGAAGACTGAGTAGGAAGATGTCAGTTTTTAAAGCATTTGAAATGCCCAAGAAAGGATTTTATATCTGATCCTAAAGATAACAGAGAGCCACTGAAGTATGTGTGTGTATATATGTGAGCTCTTGAGTCTGCTTCATCATGCATATATTCACATGTATGTATGTATGTGCACACAGTTTATCTGTATAACATATAGTACAATCTGAAATCCAAAGGCAACTTAAAGATTTATATAGTCATTGGCACCTACCTGGAATTGGATTTTTTCTCCTCTGAACTTGGGTATTTAGAAAAATCATGACAGTTGGTAGAATTTTTATTTGTCCTCTTGCAGGCCCAACAACTCATTGTGCATTTTTCAAATAGCATTATTTACAATGCAACACTAAATTTCCTTTAATTCATGACCCAGAAATCATACATTTCAGTATTTATTTTTTCATATTTCATTGTTCATTGTGCTTATGATCAATCACCAGGCAGAGCAAGATGAACCTCTGAATATTTATGTGGAGAACACTGAAAGATCCTGCTGTGAGCTATTAGCTCAGCTGATGATGCAGGCTCCCAGTTGGAAGCCAAGTAGATGGTAAAAATACTGTTGCAACCCTTTAAAAAAGCATTAAAAAAAAAAAACACCTGTTTGCCTGCTTCATTAAATTTCCCTAATGAAGACCTCTAGGAGAAGAGAAAAGAAGAGGAGAAAAAAGGGAAACTTTTTTCATTGACTGCTATAAATAAAAATATTTTAAAGGTTTAACTGAGTGAGATCACTTTTATCTATAGCAATTTGGAGCAATCCAACCTCATGAATAAAAAATGACTCAGTATGTGCATATATTCATGACTATTTGACCTGCCACATAAGAATATAGCTCCTTGAGTAATTTCTGCTGTATCATCATTGTGGTGAATGAAATCAACAGATATTCCCCAATCTCTATCTCATTACTTTGTGCCAAGGCCACCGGTCATAAATTTCATTAAATATCATACCTCTAGAATTTTTTTTTCCAATGCTACAAAGTCCCAAGATAGGAATTCGGCTTAGATCTAATCTAACATAGAAATAGTTTCATAATGTTTTTAGATTGTAGAATTGAAAGATCATATGTGTTATGCCTATATATGATACTGTCTGAAGGCAAGTCACATTGTGTGAAAAGTTTTATGAAATTGAAACTTGAAATCCTTTAGTGGGCTTTTCTGACCAGGTGAATTAGTTGCATTGCTTATAAAGATCTGGGAGAGCCTAAGTTGGATCAACACATGCTGGAAATTATATATAGATATCAAAATTGAGTTACAGAGATACATTTAGTTATATTTTTATTTTTTATGCATTGTAGTTATTTTTGTAGACTCAGGCTCTCTGGCATTCCCATGCTGAGTATACAATGGCCACTGAAGCCTGACCCTAAAATGTTTGTCAGAAATTTTCGCTTGCTCTATTTGTCCAACCCAGACCAATTACACCTCTTTGGGAAAGTGGTAGTCCTCTGATCCCAGATATTCTTTATATTCAAACTAGACTTGTTGTACCTAATTAGCTTTAGCCTGTATGTACTTTAGATCTCCCAAATTTAAGTGATCCATCAATCTCTGACTCCTTAGCAGTAAATAATAAGTGGGATCATCATACATACTTACTTTATTGTTTGCAAAATATTTTTTATATCTCATTGTCTATTTTTTAAAAAATTAAATGTCCTCACAATGACAAGAAAATTTATAAATATATATATATACATCATATCTATCACCCATACAAAGGAAATTATAGGAAGATATTTTGATGATATCTTGTTTCTGAACAATTAGCCAAATGTAGTGATATTTATAATTAAAATTATATATATATATATATACTTACATATCTATATATATATATGTATGTATAAATATGTGTGTATGGATAAAAAGATAGAGAGATAATAGATAATTTAGCATTTTACTAACAGAACCCAGGCACCCATTCTGTCTATATACGTGCTTTGTCTTTGGCCTAAGTGGTACATGAATTTCAAGGTTACATTCTAATAATTCTTATGAAGATAATAAAGCTTCCCTAAAATAAGATGCTGAACCAGTACTGAAATAAGAAAAATAGCAGAAGAGAGATTCTTATGATGAATTATAGGGACTCTGAAAAGTAGCATGTTTAGCAGACCAGAGAATAACATGACATTACCAGAAAAAGTTACAATCACTTTGGATTTATTTCTCAAGAATAAAACTAGAATCCCTCTTGGGAATCTTTTGGCTAAGTCATTGACTTTGACCAGAAAAGCAAGGATTGAAGAATAAATGAGTTTAGATTGAGGTCAGATTCAGTCTATTTACCTTGTTAGGTGGGTTGTTAGGACCTTAATGAACCAAACAATTCCTACAATTGTGTTTGGGGAACAAACTATAGTTGAAGAAAGGAATGTTAATTCTGAAGACATGAAGATATTGTGTAGAATTTAAAGTCTTGAAAGGACTTTCCTAAGGTCAACAAGTGACCATATTCTGTAAGGGCAATACCAAAGACAAATAAATTTTTTCTGTCTGTTTTATTTGCTAAGATCTCCAGAGAAAAGAATTCCACAATTAGCCTCAATCAGATATCGCAGTGCCTGGCTAACAAAAAAAAAAGAAAGAAGGAAAAAGAAAGAAAGAAAGAAAGAAAGAAAGAAAGAAAGAAAGAAAGAAAGAAAGAAAGAAAGAAAGAAAGAAAGAAGAAAAATATAAAAGAAGAACGAGGTCACAACAGCAGTTGTTATCAAATGTCATTTATACACATGTGTGCTTTTTAATAAAGCAGATTGGTGTCCTACTCATAGAAATATTACCATAAATTTTAGGCAGTTCAATTATGCATCTGGTGCCTTTGCTGGTTGCTCAGTGGGGAGTGAAGCTAAAGAAGGAACACATCTGGACATAATGATATAGAATCAAAACATTCATACCCTGAGAACCTAGTACTTTTAGAGATAATTTTGATGCCAACCCTCACTTACAATCGTAAATTCTTCCTATATTAGCTCTTGTAGCATTTATGCACTTAACAAAGGATTAAACTATTTTTTAAACTAAAGGATTAAAGTAAAGGATAGACTATTAACAAATGAGGAATTCTAACAATACTTTGTCTTTCTACCATATATTTCCCATTGTCATCATGAAATACTACCCATTCCAATACATGGTTGTTTCTTTATGACAGAACCAAACTGGTAATAGGAGGTATTGCTTTGGCAAACATGTTAGAAGAGCAAAAATATGTGAAAGAAGTCTGTATCCAGGCCTTTCCAAAAGAACTTAACATTAATTCATAGGTGGAACAAAATTCCCCACTGATATATCAAAGAGAAACTCTATGAAAAGCTCATTAATCTGCTTTCTCTATTGCTATCCAGTTGGCTACTGTTACATCTGACTCTTTGTGGCCCATTTTGGGTTGTTTTGGGGGCAAAGACACTGAAATAGTTTACCATTTCCTTCTTCAGCTATTTTACAAATTAGAAAACTGCAACAAATAGGGTTAAGTGACTTGGCCAGAATTACACAGCTAGTAAGTATCTGAGGCCAGAATTGACCTTCCTGACCTCAGGCCTGGTCCTCTATCCATTTTGCCACCTAACTGCCTTCTACCCAACGCCTTCTTTGTATTCTACTGTAATCTACATATTCTTCCATATTTTCATTTCACTGTTCAGTCCAAATAGTTAATTAGTGATTTCTGCAGCATAAAGATCACAATCCTATCTAATTTTATTAACTTATTTCACAAAAATGTAATTTTTACACAAAGGTTACATTAGGCAAGTTTGTTCTATAAGAATGATAGTGTAAATGTAAAATACCTTCCCAAACAGCAAAAAATGTAGATTTTTAACAGAAAGTTTAGCATAAATCATCCTGTACATGATAGCTTGGACATTCTGATAAGCCCAAAATGAATTACCAAGTCATCAGTGAGAGCCTGGTTGTTTTTTGCTGGCTGCTAAGAGAATAGTGTATTTTTTACAGATCAGATAGGGAGAGAGTGAAGGGAGGAGATAGGAAAAATAGCAATTAGAAAACAGAACAAAAGCTCTCCTCACCAGGAATGTCCTGAACTTTCATTTAAGATCCATCTAAAGTAGGATGATGTAGTATAGTAGTGTCAAACTCAAATAGAAATGGACCCTCTGTGAACTACATATTAACTCAGAAAACCATACATTAACATTATATTTGTTGTATTTTTATTTATTCTATTAAACATTTTCCAATTATCTTTTAATCAGATTTCATAGCACTTGGGAGAAAAGCATTGGGCTGGGTTTAATTCCTCTGATGTAGTAGAATTTGGAATGAGAAAAAGCAGGGTTCAAATCCTACCCAAGACCCTTATTAGTTGTGTGATTCAGGAAAAGTAAATCAACAACTCTGGGCTTCAATTACTTTATCTATAAAATAAGGAAGTTGGATTCAGTATTGTCAAAAGTTTCTTCAAACTCTAAATCTATGATCCTTTGAAATTTTAAAATAAGTTTGGATGTGTGGGGTTTTTTTTGAAAAAGATAGAAGGTGTACAACTGGGAAAAATACAACCCATCAGTCTAGAGGAACAGGTTTGGCTGAGCTTTAGTGTAATGTGTGGACATTGGAGCTAAAACTTGGAATTTCAGAGGAAAAGTTCCCCTAATCCCCCATTTTAAAAATCACATTAACCAAATGAGATGGTAAAATGGAATTTGCAAGAAATGAGCTAAAATATTTTTAATGAGATTGGGTTTATTTGAAATTGTTACGTTGTTGTTGCTGTTGTTCCTTTGATTAAAAGAGTAAATAGATGGAACCATTAACTTAGTATTTCTTTTTTGAGGATAGGGCTACTACTATTCAAGGAATTAATATCAAAAGGCCAATTTCTCTCTAATACAAAGTGTTTAAACAACTAGTGTTGAACAAAAAATAAAATTAGACCTGAGACCTTATCTGTACTCTAGGAACTAACTAATGGACATTATAATGGAGAACTCTGACATTAGGATTGAGTTAGCCATAATGAATTAATCATCCTATTGAAAAGAAATTAGATGAGGTTAGGATTTTAAAAATTACTGACATAGAACTAACTATAGGGGCCTCAGAGAACATCTAGCCCCATCCTCCTTATCTTACATTTGGGAAAACTGAGGTCAGATGACTTGCCCAGGCTTATTTCCCTGGGCATGTTCCAGGAATATTCCTGTATTTATAAGTAATCTTCCTAAAATTGACCATCAGCTCATTCATATAATCCACTGAAATGGTAGAAAACATCAAATAATATGCATAGTCCAGGATTTATGGGTATATAAATGTACCTTCATGTGACTATAAAGAACTCAGGTCTTGATATATTTCTCCCATATTCTAAAAATCTTCTAAAGAAATAAAGTGAAATAGATGTTGGCACAAGAAAATGTCTCTGAATCTCATAAATATTATATATTTTTATCCTAATAAGATCTTTTTATACAACTTCTAATTCAGTGAGTTAGATTTCTATAATGGATGCATGACAGTAATAAGACAATTTAATACTAACTTATCTTGAGTGTGTCAATTGGACCAGTACTGGCCTCTAACCTGTGGATGGCAGGAGCCTAACAGAGCAGGCTAAAGGCAGGGGAGTCAGGAATCAAACAGAAAATTAATTTCAAAGTGAGGGAAATGAACTGCAAGCAAAGATATGTGTACAAGAATCCAGTCTCTAATGGAGGGCCCTACGTGAGTGTGTGTGTATGTGTGTGTGTGTGTGTTTGTGTATGTATGTGTATACCATTGAATTGTAGCCCTGATAATGAGAGGTAACAGTAAGAGTGGGAGAAGTATGATTCATATTAGGGCTTCTTGACTAAAAACAATTCTGGGATTTTGCTGTGGCTAAGATCATCCAAGATTAAATACAAAAGATTATTGTTATGACAAGCTTAGGGCATAACCTGCTTGCTGGGCCTTTGCTCTGCAAAACAGTGCATCTACTAATATCTGACAAATTTGTCATAGCTAAACTCAGTTCTAGAATTGACTGTCTATTTTTGGTTTCAGAGTCATGGAATGTTAGAGGGAGAAGGAGAGATTACCATCTAGTTCAATCCTCTCTTCTTGCAGATGAGAACTCTAATTACAAATGGTGTTAAAGTACTTTTCATGGATTCTTCCTCCTTTGCAGGAAATTTGAATGTTTAGTTAACCAAGAAGAAAGAATCCCTCTTTATCACTCAGCATTAACTTGGAACCAATTGACTAGTCAATTAATTTGGAATATTTCCTCTTCTATTAGAAGTGATTTAATGAAAACTATTTCATTCTTTTTAAAGATCATTTATTTAGCGATAGTCCCCTCCAATATCAGGATAAAACCAGTCAATAAAGATAACTAATATTTGTCCTATTTTAACTATATTACTCAACCACTCTGATTTCCACTTTTTTTTTTTTTGGCAAAATGGATTTAATGATAGTTGTAAATTCTCCTATGTGCAGTAGAAATGAAGAAAAAATTTCACAGGACTTAAATGTGAATTGTTATTTCATGGCATAACATAATAAAAGAAATTTAATTTTTCCTTGGATTTCACCATTCTGCATACCAGTTGGCATAATGGGACATTATGTTGGATTTAGTCAGCATATCCTATCCAAATTACATATTAATTATATAATCAAAAAAATAAATCTTGGGCTTCATGTTTCTTATGTATAAAATAGGGGTGAGACCTTTAGTGAAGATAATGAAGAGGGTAAGCCTCATCCTAAAAAAAAAATCAATAAAAATAACAAAAACAAAGAAACAATAGCAACAAAAAATGGTCTGTATCTCTGAACACTTTGTCTGTTTAAGTTTAACTAACATGAACAGCTCCAGAAGACTACTTCTGTGAACAGTTGCTGATTTGTTTTAGTAGAAGAGCTTTCTTCCTATAGGAACTATACTATATAAATCATAAATACTTTTTCCTTCCTTAAAGAAATCCTGTAATCTTTTTTTTTTACTTTCAAGAAGTGGATCAAATGAAATTATATGTATATCTAAACATACACACACACACACACACACACACGCACACATATACACCTTTATATATCTATATATGGTATTTATGTGTGTGTGTATATATATAACAAGTTCTAAAAGAAATAGGAGCATCAAATCATCTTGCTTGTCTCCTGAGGAAACTATATGCAAATCAAGGAGCGATAGTTAGAGCCAAATATAGAACTAACTGGTTTAAGATTGTGAAAAGAAGATAAAGGGCTGTATATTGAAACCTTATTTGTTTAACTTATTTGTATCATACATCTCTCTCAAATTCTCTTCCAAATAACTTTAAACAATTGCCTAGAAATTGTAGAGAGTCACAGATAGTGGGGTAATTCTGAGTGAGGTATAAGTCCCTCCAATCCAGCCAGGGAATTTGCTGACGTGTCTGGGTTGGCAACCCCTTAGGGGCATCTCAGCCTTCCTGAGAAATCAAGATGTGTGACAGCCTGAGTTGTAATTAAAGCAGAATTATATTAAGTGGCAAAGAGACATCTACACACAATAGCTAGTTGTTTATGTGGTCCCACATGAGCAGTATACAGCTAGAGCATGAACAGTGTGCTATAGTTATGTAAGGGTATCAGGGTATATAAGGCTGAGGGAACTTAAAATAAACAAACTCCATATTTGACCATCCATGTAAGTTTTGTCTCTTCACTCCTCACTTGTGATCAAGATTCAGGCTGGTACCAAGATGCTATAGTGAGCAAGTCCACACATTACATAAAATGAATTCTAAAGTGGCAGGATTCACAAAAGAATAGGATGAAATAATTTTCTAAGTTAAGACAACTTCAAAAGTCATCAGGAAAGGTTCTGTAACAGCAGGGTGAAAGTAGAGTACAGTTCAGCACAGGGTTGTGCCAGGGTAGCAGGCAATACCCCCTACAAATCAGCAGAAGGCCTTTGGGACAACTGAATCAGCATGACAGCAGAAACTGCTAGAGCTCTCAGCCCATAACATGGGGTAAGAGATATCAACTATAAGGGTCTTTTTTTTTTTTTAGGCAATGTGGGTTAAGTGACTTGTCCAGGGTCACACAGCTAGGAAGTGTTTTAAATGTCTAAGAGCAGATTTGAACTCAGGTCCTCCTGACTTCAGGGCTGGTACTCCATCCACTCTGCCACCTACCTGCCCCACACTGGGCAAAACTTTTTAATGACACTTGGTGCAAAACTTCGTTGCATTTCCTATTTTCAAATTTGAATCAAAGTCCTGTATCACAGTTCCAGGGTAAGGATAATACTAGCATATTAAAAATCATGGCCACTGGGAATCAGAGAGCCTGGTTATAGTTCCAAGATAAGAAAAGCATGCTTTTGATTGCTCAGAGATATGAGAACAGGACAGGAGAGTAGTAAACACACCTTTCCATAGATAATTTCATTTTGGAAGGCCTGAAAACTGAAAGACCACAGAAGAAACTCTGAAAACAGGTTTTCAAAAATCTGAACTATGGGACAATTTCCCTTTCACCTCTGGAGCAGAATCTAACATTAATATAAACTTAAAAGTCAAGAAATAGGCTGAAAAATGAGCAAAAACAACAACAAAGAAAATATGACTATAGAAAGTAACCATAGTCAAAAGGAAGATTGAAACAAAAATTCAATTTAAGGTGACCAAGTCAAAACTGTGATGTCCAAAGTTGAAAGAAAAAACATAATTGATATAGGCTCAAAAAGAATAACTGAAAGAGTTAAAAATAATTAAAAATTAAATAAGAGAAGTAGACCAACATTGGGGAAAGAAATGAGAGTTGTACAAGGAAATAATGAAAAAGCAGTAAACATCTTTGTAAAGGAAACTCAAAAAAAAATGAGAAAATGATACCTTAAAAACACAATAGATTACATGATAAAAGAGGCACAAAAATTCATTGAAGAGAATAACTCCTTAAAAAGCAGAGTTGGCCACATGGAAAAGGAGGTACAAAAAAATCACTAAAGAATCCTTAAAATTAGAATTGTGTAAATGGAAGATAATGAATAAATGAGACATCAAGAAACGATAAAACAAAATCAAAAGAATGAAAAAATAGAAGAAAATGTGAAATAGCTCTTTGGAAATAGTTCACTTGAAGAAAAAGGACTGAGCAGAGATAATTTAAGAATTATTGAACTATCTGAGATTAATGATCAAAAAAGAGCTTAGACTTTTCTCCAATTGATAAATGGTCAAAGTATATGAACAGACAATTTTCAGATGAAGAAATCGAAACCATGTCTAGTCATATGAAAAGGTGCTCTAAATCACTATAGATCAAAGAAATGTAAATCAAGACAACTCTGAGGTAAAACTATATACCTCTCAGATTGGCTAAGATGACAGGAAAAGATAATGATGAATATTGGAGGGGATGTGGGAAAACTGAGACACTAATACATTGATGGTAGAGTTGTGAACTGATTCAACCATTCTGGAGAATAATTTTAATCTATGCCCAAAAGCTTATCAAGCTATGCATGCCCTTTGATCCAGTAGTGATCATAAAGAATGGAAAGGGACCCACATGTGTAAAAATGTTTGTGGCAGCCCTTTCTGTAGTGGCAAGAAACTAGAAACTGAGTGGATACTCATCAGTTGGATGATGGCTAAATAAATTACAGTATATGAATGTTATGGAATATTATTGTTCTGTAAGAAACGAAAAAGAGAATGATTTCAGGGAGGTCTGGAGAAACTCAAATGAACTGATGATAAGTGAAATGAGCAGAACTAAGAGATCATTGTACATGGCAGCAACAAGATTATGTGAAAATCAATTCTGATGGATGTGGTTCTTTTAAACAATGAGAATATTGAGGCCAATTCTAATGATCTTGTGATGAAAAGAACTATCTATACCCAGAGAAAGGATTGTGGTAACTAAGTGTGCATCACAGCATATATTTTCACTCTTTTTGTTGTTGTTTGATTGTATTTTGTTTTCTTTCTCATTTTTTTTGTTTTTGATCTGATTTTTTTTCTTGTGTAGCACTATAATTGTAGAAATAAGCATAGTAGAATTGCACATATTTAACATATATTGAATTACTTGCCATGTAGGAGAAGGAGTTAGGGAGAAGGAAAATTGGAACACAAGGTTTTGCAAGGATCAATGTTGAAAAATTATCTATGCCAATGTTTTGAAAATAAAAAGCTTTGATTAAAAAAAGAGGAAAAAAAAGAGCTTAGACCATGATCTTTCAAGAAATTTTCAAAACTGCCCTGACATTCTAAAACTAAAGGTTAGAATGGAATTTTAAAAAATCTACCAAGTATCTCCAGAAAAAGATCCCAAAATGAAAACACCTAAGAATTTTCTACCTAAATTCCAGAGTTCCCAGATTAAGAAGAAAATATTGCAAGCAGGATAGTCAAAATAACAAAACCTCACTACTCTGATATGCCTGCATAACTGCATTCACAGTAAAAATACCACTATATGGCCTCCACCTCTGACTGCTCAAAGCACACGTGGAGCCCCTATTGCAGACTCCATAGTTTTAGCCACCATTCTAGTAAGGCTAGGTGGCTATGGTAGCAATTTCTACATTAAAAGGATAAGAAGATTTAAAATATGATATTCTGAAGAGCAAAAAAGTTAGGATTACAACCAAGAACCACTCTATCCAGGGAAACAATATGATCCTTCAGGGGGAAATGGGCTTTTAATAATATTGAGATTTTTTAAGCATTCCTAATGAAAAGGCCACAGATAAATAAAAATGGTGACTTCCAAATTGAATACTCAAGAAAAGCATAAAAAAGTAAACAGGAAAGAGAAATTATAAGACATACTGTAAGGTTAGATTATATAAAGATCCTACATGGAAAGAGGGGAAATTTTCTTATTATTAGGGTAGTTAGAATGAACACATATAGACAGAGGGGATACATGTGAGTTGACTATAATTAAATGATATCTAAAAATAAAATAAAACTAAGGGAGAAAAAAAAAGGAATGCACAGGAGGTAGGGAAAAGGAGAGGTAGAATGGGAATATATTATTTCATATAAAAGAGCCAAAAATGCTTTTAAGGTAGAGAAGATGGGGTTGGTGGCTGGCAACACTTCCACCTTACCCTTATTGGAATTGGCTCAGAAAAGATAATAACATACATACTTATATGGTATAGAAATCTATCTATCTCATCCTAAAGGAAATTGGGAAAGGCAAAGGCTAAAAGAAGGGAGTCTAATAGAAGAGAGGGTAGATTAGGGAAGTGGTAGTCAGAAATAAAATCCTTTTGAGGATGGAAAAGGTGAAAGGAAAAAAAAAAGGCAATATAATTTGGGGGAAGGGAAAAGGATGTAAGAAAATACACAGTAATCATAACTGAAAAAAATCTGAACAAATTTCTCTTAGAAAGGACTCATTTATCAAATATAGATGAAACTGAGTCAAATTTTATAAGAATACAAGTCACTTTCCAGTTGATAAAATGGTCAAAGGACATAAATAGGCAGTTTTTAGACAAAGTACTCGTTATCTGTAATTATATAAAATGCTCTAAATAATTATTAACTATAGAAATAGACATTAAAATTGAAATACCATCCCATACCTATCAAATATGATATGTAATATGACAGAAAAAACAACATATATTAAAGGTGTGGGAAAATTAAGAAACTAATAAAACACTGTTGGTAGAGTTGTGAACTGATTCAACCACACTGAAAAGCAATTTGGATTATGTCCAAAGGGCATACTATAAACACCCTTTGACCTAGCACTCCTACTACTAGATCTGTATCCCAAAAAGGTAAAAAAAGGAAAAGGACTTATAAGTCAAAATATTTATAACAGCTCTTTTTAGTGGTGCCAGAGAATTGGAAAATGAGGAAAGGCCCCTCAGTTAGGAAATGGCTGAATATGTTGCAGTACATGATTGTGATATAATACTATCATGCTATATGAAACGACAAGTTATCTTGGAAAATCTAGACAGGCCTACATGAATTGATGTAAAATATGAGACGAACCAGGAGAATCATTGTATACAGTGACAGCAATATGGCACTGTGAATGATGTAACTATTTCCAATAATACAGTGTTCAAAAACAATTCTGAAGGATTTATGGTAAAAAAAAAAAAATGCTATCTCCGGACTTAGAACTGATATAGTCTGAATACAGATCTTTGAGCTTAAAAAAAAAACTATTCTGTATATTTTTCATAATGTTGATATTGTGAAAATATGTTTTGCATGACTGCAATCTGTCACCTATATCAAATTCTTTGCTTTATCAATAAGGGGGTAGATGCTGGAAGGAGAGAAAATTTTTGAAATTCAAAATTTTTTAATGAACTTTAATTCTTTTTATATATAATTAAGGAAAATAAAATGGCAAACAAAAATATTTATGTATTTTAAAAGGTATAGGACTGATTGGACTAATTAATGGTAAAATGAAACATTTTCTTGACCCCTTCAATAAACTGAAGCAAATAGCAGTTTCCTTTTTCTTTGGGTTTTGGGGATCCTTTATATAACAGATTTCAAAGTTTCAAAATCTCTGGTAGACTCTTAAAGAGATATAATGACTTTCATTCATCTAATGTTTAGAGTAGGTATGAATATCTAGGGTTTTTTGGCCCCAGTTAAACACTCAACACAGTTGAACACTTTCAATGTTGAATAGGATTAATTAAGGAATATTATTTTCATTACTAATCTCAGACGAAAACTGATACATTCCTTTAAGCATTCTAACAAGACTATTTCTATGTCATAACTACACTGACATTTAATAGAGATTTATGAAAAAGCCTTTGCAGTTTATTCTAAATAATGTTGTATAACTTTGAAGTAAAAGTCTTTAAAGATGGACATTTTTGTCTTTCTAGAAGTAAATGAGTTTATATATCCATAATATTTCCTCTCATACACACTAGATGTCACTCTATAACTTGAAATATAGGCTGGGTTTTGTGCTATTCCTCTGAGGTAATAACCAATTTAAGATAATATTCCCAAAGTAGGAGGTTCAACAGGTTCTTTTGATTGTCCTTGGGCAAGTACATGCTAACAGATAATTCTATCTGAATGTAATTTCCCATTTATCACATAAAATTATAAAAGTTACTCTATGTAATCTCTACCACCAGTCCCCTTCTCTTATAGAAATTATTCACATCATTTAGGGATATTTGTTTTTAGAGGTCATTGATTATTGTTCTCTAATTTAGATCAAAGTAATTGTGAACCTGATAGTTAAAAGAAGTCATGGTGGTCCTTATGAAATTAATGAATTTACATGAAACAGACTCATCTCCTTACAATTAATCAATGAACAAGTATTTCTTAAGTACCTACTATATACCAGACACTGTGATAAGTACAAGAGATTCAATGAAAAAAATTAAATGGTCCCTGCTCTCAAAGAGCCTCTTTTCTATTGAAATGGAAAATAGATACAAATACAGATATAGAGATAGGAAATGAGATATGGACTGGCCCAGTGATTTCACTGATCTAGAACTACCAGGTAAGGAAAGGTTTTCTACGAATGCAAGTCAGAACCTTCTCTCCAAAATCTTTAAGAATCTCCCAAAGCACTGAGATGTAAAGTGATTTGCCCAAGATCATTCTATCAGTAGGTGACAGAAGCTGATAGCTCTCAAGTATTTTATGTAAAGAAGGCAATAGCAGTTGGGAGAATCATGAAAACTAACAGGTAGCCAATCACGATTGCCATGAGTTTAAAGGGGAAAAAAAGATTTTATGAGGCAAGAATGAGGTAGAAAAACATACCCAGGGTGGGGAAAAACACCAAGACAGCAGATGCAACATTAGGTAAAACCAAGGTCAATTTGACTAAACTTAATATTACATGCAGAGGAACGTTGAAATATAAGGCTACCTGAAGAAATCTTTTCTAGGCAGATATGTGTATTCCCTTACAGAAGAAAATGGAGAATAGGAAAACATGCAGATCACTGGGACAAATGGAAGAAAAGGAGTTAGCAATTGTTAGAATTTATTGCAAGTGTTAGACTTTAAACCTAGAAGTCAGAATAATAGGGCTTAAAGGGATCTTAGAGATAATCTTATCCATACCACCTTTTTCATAGGGAGAAGGGATTTGAAGCCCAGAGAACTAAAGTAACTTGCCTAAAATCAAACAAGCAATAATTGGCTTAACTATCATCTTTGCACTATTGCTTGCTGATTTTCAGTATTGAGTAGCAAACTGTAAATGTGCATATCAATAGTTTGAGGTTCAATACATTTTAAACTTTGAAATTAGTGTCTTATATTTTTGGGAAGGGAGAGAAAAAATTAATTTATAATGAGGCTCCTGTTTTGATATCATTGAATTGTAGATGTAGTTAGGAGGATCAGATTTTTGGAAGTCCTTAAAATTATTAATATTTAATTTCCACAATTTTAGAGCTCTATAGAATATTGCAGATATCATCCTTATTTTACAAATGTGGAGATTAAGGTCCCAAAAAACAAACAAGTTAAAAGGCTGAAAAGAATTGTGCTTATTTTACTGCTTTTACTGACAGCAACTGTCAAAAATGGTAGAGATTTTACTGTAATTATAAGTATTATTAGTGTTTAAAATTGTGAAGCAAAATTTTTGCATCATATAGAATGGGTATAGTTTTATAAATTTAGGAACTAGGATGAATGCAACTGTGCATGAGGACCTAATCTCAAGTATGATTGTATAAAGAGAAATGCAAAGGAAAAATGCTGGCATAACAGATCTTGCCTCATTGTGTTTCAATTTACTGTAGAAGGAAAATGTAAAATAATGGATGCAGTCCTAGGTTTCATATTTTAGACAAACCTTTGACAAACTGGATTTTTCCTAAAAGATACTGATACGGAAATAAAAAGAATTTAAAACCATGTCATACAGAAATCAGTCAAAAGTTATAACCCTGAAGAGCTCAATGGTATAGTGGATAGAGGATCAGCCATCAAGTCAGGAGGACTTGAGTTACAATCGGACCTTAGATACTTAACACTTACAAGCTCTGTGACCTTGAACAACTCATTTAACCTCATTGTCTCACAAAAAAAAAAAAAGAGCAAAAGAAGAAGAAAGCTATGGCCAATAGCCTTGAAGAGAAGATTTGGTAAGGGAATCATCATAGTTTTCAATTATTTAAAGTATTGTTTCAAATACATAAAGTCTTCTTATTGGTCCCAGATGACAAAAGTAAGATAAATAAGGGCAAGTTACATTGAATAAGATCTGGAATTAATATAAAGAAGTTTGTGACAATTATACTCTCCAAAAATGAAATCAGAAGTCTCAAGAAATAATTCCTTCATAGTTGAATGTTATAAAAAGACTTGATAATCATTTATTGAATGTAATAGGGAATTTTTACACATCAGGAATGGTTTGAGCTATGAGTTCTCTAAATCCCCTACAATTATTCAGCTTTTACCTTCAGTCCTATCACTAGATATAATTAATTTCATTGTTCAAACACAAAACTTGCCATTATAATATCTAGTAAAACTTAGAATCAGATAAGATATCAAAACTCATAGAGACTAGGAAGAACCATTTGCATGCGAAGGCCACTTCTCTTATAGTGCCTCACACCTCTCACATAGGTGTATGGATATATATTTACTCTCTGGTTCATTGACTACAGTTCTCACATTAGAATGATTAGATTCCAAGAGAAGATACACTCACTCAAATTTTCTCAATATTGTAGAAGTTATTCATTGAAGAGAAATTTACATTTTCTGCTTTCTAGAGTAGTACTTGAACCCCCACCAATTCGTTTCTTTTTACACCATCAATAAATCTTTAAAATCTTAAACATTACATTGGTGTACAAGAAAAATCAGATCAAAAAGGGAAAAAAAGAGAAAGAAAACAAAATGCAAGCAAACAACAATAAAGAGATGAAGATACTATATTGTAATCCATACCTAGTCCACACAATTATCTCTCTGGGTGTAAATGACTCTCTTCACCACAAGACCATTGGAACTGGCCTCAATCACCTCACTGTTGAAAAGAGTCACATCATCAGAATTAATCATCATGTAATCTTGCTGTTTCAGCAACAATCTTAAAGTCGTAATACATGATACTTACATTGAACACAAAATACCCAGAAAAATGCTGAGAGGTTATATTTTAACTACTATAGGTACATTGGTGGAAAATATTTGAGTCATAAGATTTAGACTTGGAGACTTTAGATATCATTAGTCTACTCCTGAACTCTATAGATAAATAAAATGAGTTCCAGAGGGTTTGTGACTTAGACAAGTTCATATAGATAATAGGTAGCATAGCTATGATTCAAACCTAATCTTTTATACTACATAAATTACCTCTCTACTTTTGAAAAATATCTTTTAAGTTTGGAGGTCACAGAAAATAGATACAGAGAAAGAGAGAGGAAAAGATAAAGACAGGGAGAGAGAGAGAGGCAGAGAGAGAGAGAGATCAGAAAGGAGAGAGACGGGGAAAGAGAGAGAGAGAGAGAGACAGAGAGAGAGAGAGAGAGAGAGAAGAGAAGAGAAGAGAAGAGAAGAGAGATATAAGAAATCAAGATGGTCCCTAGCTTCATACTAATACTGGAAAACAATACCTCAGGAAGTGAGATGCAAACTTGATTCCAAGAAAAATAATATGAATAATCACCCATCAGAAATTAGGGTAAGATTAGACTAAAATTTGAGTTTCCTATAAGGAGAATGTAGGGAAAAGGACTAAATAGAGAAGTAGAATGGTTTGGAGCTCATGGCCAGGAAGTGATATAAAAGTTCACTAATTCTTCCTTTTTTCCATTTTGGCTTGAAATAAAGGCCAGAAGTTTATAAAAGCAAAAGCTATATATAATAGCAAGATTCTGCTTTTTTATACCATGTAGTTACTATCAAGTGTAAAGGGCCGAAACTCTGAGCAGATGCACTTGGACAACCAAACACTTAAGGCTAATTACTTATTGGACAATACTCTATTAGTATATGCTTGGAAAATGGCCAAGAACTTTTGCTTATCCTGACTCCGGCTGATTCTAAGGCAACCAGGGTGCTAACTCAGCCTTCACATTTGGTACCCAACATGTGGACCAAACTACTTTCACTGAAGAAGTCCCCGGTGACCAGGAAATTGGGTGAGTATTTTAATAGACAAACAGGGAACTTACTTTGTTAAGGGCTAAACTAGTAGCCTTTTCAAGCTGAAATGGGGCAGATGTTGGGAAAAGATTCTCCCCCATCCCCAGTCCCACCTCCACCCCCACCCCAAGGAGACACTATAGAAAGCATTCTTAAGTTGATCAAGGAACAAGGCTTAATTGTAACTTGGGAGTAGATTGCTAGACTCTTGGGTACATTAGAACGCACGTCCCCTTGGTTCTTAGAGTAAGAAGAAATTGGGCCAGATAATTGGAAGCTGGTAGGAGATCAATTATGTGAATATTACAATGATAAAGGTCTTCATTCAATTTCTAAGGAAGCATTCTATATACAACATAATACAATTGGCCTTAAAGAATCCTGCAAGTTATAGAAAAAAGAAAAGTTTTAGGAACAGCCATATGAGAAAGTGTGAGGAAAAAGAAGAAGACAAAGAACAGATTAATGACATTATTACTAGAGGGCATCAGGAATTAAGTCAGGTACAAGGGCATGATGATTCTCCTTCTCACAAAGCAGCTTCAACTCCACCTATAGAGTACATTCTTGACACACCCCCATCAATTCCACCTTCTGGGATGGAGGGAGGAGAAGTAGTGGGAGGGGCAGTGATACCACCAACACCCCCCCCCCCCCCCCGCAACAATCACCCTCCCCATGACTAGATTGCAAAAGACACTACTTAAAAGCCACAGAGGAACGGCAGGATATAGCTGATTTGAAAATAGGAATATAGCTTGTGATTCAACAGTTTAACTCTTCATGTCAAGAAAGTAGAAAAATACACTCCTTTTGATATAAAAATCCTCAAAAACCTGAAAAAGGCTTTCATTCTTTATGGGGCTACATCAGCTTATATTAAGATGTTATTACAGAATTTGGCTTATGAAGTCTTAATCCCTAGTGACTAGAAATCTATAGCAAGGACATGTAGGATACAAGCCCAGCAAAACAGTCAAAGTGGAGTTAATACCCCAATCACCTATGACCAATAAACAGGTGTAGGTTCTTATGCAGAAATTTCAGTACAGATTAATTACTCCATAGCAGCATATGAGCAAATTGCTGCTGCTGCTATAAAAAATGGGCTTTTCTCCCCAGTAAAAATGACAAGGGTGAGACCATCACAAAAATTGCACAAGGATCAAATGAACCATTTGCTGATTTTGTGGGATCTTTGAAGACAGCTATCATACGAACTAATAGTGAAAATGCAGTAACAGACATTATGATAAGGCAACTTGCTAAAGAAAATGCTAATGAGGTTTGTAGAAGAATTATACTGGGACTAAGCAAGGATGCTCCTTTAGAGGAGATCATAATACACTGTGCCACAGTGCGCACAAATGCCTTTCATAGCCAGGCTATGATGCAGACTTCCCAAGATCTAAACATGGAAAGACAGGGTCCTTTTGGCAAGGGACTTACAGAGAGACTCGTCAATGCTCTCAGTGTGGTAAAGTAGAGCATCTGAAAGCTCAATGTTGGCATAGAGACAGAGTGAGAAAACAGGGTGGGAGACCAAGATCCAGTACTCCATGTCCAAAATGCAACAGAGGCTTCTATTGGGCATCAGAATGTAGACTGATTCAGGGAAATGGGATGAGGGGCCCAGCTCCAGGGCCCCAAGCAAAAAAAACTTTGGGGCATGATGGCAGCCAATGCCACACCCAGAGAGTGCCTAGAAGTCAAGTACCCAGATATGACCAATCAGCCAGGAAGCCATCTGATGGGAGAAAGAGATTACAGTTGGGGAGAATGGAGTTGTATGCAGCTGGGACAACTGAGATATCCCCTGGAGAGGTGAAATTTGTTCCTCTCTAGCCTATGGATCCCTTGCCTCCAGGCACAGTAGGCTTGACCATTTCGTCTCCTGAGAGTATTTGCAAAACAGTGTCCATCCATTCACTGATGTGGGAAACTGGGGAATGTGTAGATAATATCCCAGTCACTAATACAGGTAGACAATGTGTGGCTTATCTACCAGGAGAAGTAGTAGCATCAGGATTACAGATACAGACTCCTAATAAGCAATCTGGTGATAGTCGCCCAGATTCTGACTCCAAGGAACAAAATCCAGGAATATACTGAACAGCAGCTATGACAGCTGACTAGCCTATGCTCACTCTCTATATAAATGGCATATCATTAGAAGGATTGGTAGACACAGGTGTAGATCGTACCATCATTAGAAGTGCCAACTGGAAGATGGCGGAGAAAGCACACGAGACTTTCTAAGCTCTTACCCTCTTTATCAATATTATATTGAACCTCAAAAATAGTTTTGACTGCTACAATTCATAAAGATAAAAAGTATAACAACTCACCAGCCAAAGAAAATCTGCAGTCTTGCCAAAAAAAGTTTGTTCCGGGGCTAGGGGGGAGATCAGTGTAGACTGGGAGAGAAATTAGTTTCCGAGAAGAGCCTCAAACCGAAAGTGAGAGCACAGATCTCAGCACAAGCTTGCAGCCCTAACCCACAATATGGGGCTTTTCCTTGGGGCAGTTGCGAATCTGCACGGCAGGAGGGCATAGCCCAGGTTAGCCTTTAATCTGCACAGTGTGGGGCTCGGCTTGGGGCCATAGAGCTTTCACAGGGGCAATTTGTCCGGCAGAGACGTTGGGGCAGAGATGTTGGGGCAGAGACTGCCAGGCAGAATTCCGGTAGAATCAGTGGTTTGCTGTCAGCTGCTAATACCCACAGCCCCACAAGAGGCTCTGGCCTGGGGCAGTGACACTTTCACCCCTTAGTCTCTAGCCTAGCAATCGCTAACCCACACAGTCCAACTGGGCACTTTGATAGCCTGTCCAGTGTGAATCCACCTCCCTGTTGGTGGAAGGAAAACTCACCCAGAGCACTCCATACTCTGGAGCTGAAAACCGGTTTACATCTCTCCTGTTCTGCAGAGGAAGCTGGTAACCCCCTTGCCTAGGAGGCATATCCTAAAGGCTTTAAAACATGAATAAAAAGAGAAAAAGAATGATCAACAGCTTCTATGCAGAAAAAGAGCAGGTCAGCAAACCTGAAGAGACTAATAGCAAACATGCACCAGACTGTCCTCTTTTACATGATGCTCTTATAGAAGAGACCATTAAACGTCTCAAAAGAGAGTTAAAAGATAAATGGGGAAAGGAAAGTGAAGACTTACAAGAGAGCAACAACTTCCTGAAATACAAATTGGAAAAAGTAAAAAAACTCAGGAAAGTAAGAATTGTGAATTGGAAAAAATAAAGAATTCACTAGAAAGTAGGATTTGTGAATTGGAAAAGACAAAGAACTTGCAAGAAAGTAGGATCTGTGAATTGAAAGAAAATGTTCACTAAAAAATTAGTGAAATGGAAAAAATCAAGATCAAAACAATTCATTTAAAACCAATTGACATATACAGAAAGAAATAAAAAAGCTAATGAAGAAAATAATTCTTTAAAAATTAGAACTGAACAATAGAAACTAATGATTCATTGATACAACAAATCAGTCAAGCAAAACCAAAAAATGATAAACTGGAAAACCATGAATTATCTACTTGCAAAAATGACAGACTTGGAAAATAGATCTAGGAGAATAATCTGAGGATTATTGGACTTTCCTAAAATTATGATGAAAAAAGAGCCTAGATACTATTTTCAAAAATCATCAAAGAGAACTGCCCAGATGTAATGAATCAGAAGGTAAAATAGGCATTGAAAGAATTCATTGAACACCTTCTGAAAGAGACCCTAAAATAAAAAACCCCAAGGAATATTGTGGCCAAATTTCAGAACTATCAATTAAGGACAAATTTTACAAGCACAAAAAAAAAACCATTTAAATACCGAGGTGCCACAATAAGGATCACCCAAGATCTGGCTGCCTTCCACATTAAAGGATCAAGGGCCTGAATCTAATATTCGAAAGGCAAAAGAACTTGAATGCAGCCAAGAATAAACTACCCAGCTAAGCTGAGCATTTTCCTTCCAGGGAAGAAGATGGAATTTAATGAACAAATGAATTCCATTTGTTTCCAAGGAAAACCAGAACTAAACAAAAATTTGATCCAACCATAGGACTCAAGAGATGCAGAAAAGGTAAAAGAACTCTTGAGAATTGTATTTTGTTGTGAATAACAAAAGAATACATTTATAATTTGATTTTACTGATATAACATAAAAAGGATAGATATGGAAAAGGGATGATGGCAGAATAAGGTGGGAAGGAGGGATAAAAAGAGGGAAACCACATCCCACAAAGAGGCAAAGGAAACTTATCATATCTGAGGGAATTTAGACAGGGGGAGGAACATAGTGTGAATCTTACTCTCATCAGAGTTGGCTCAAAGAGAAAATAATTGACATTTGTTATAGAAAAAATTCTCTCTCATCTCATTAAAAAGGGGGAGAGGAAAAGGGGAAAGAAAAAGAGCAATAAGGGAAGGAAGGGGAAAAGATTCAAAGGGGGGAGGGAGGGATTCTAAAGAGGTAAACATCGTGATACAAGTGGGGTACATAAGTTCAAAAAGGGGAAAGTGGGTTGGGGGAGGCAAGAAAAAGTAAAGCATAATCTGGGGTTATTAAAATGGCAGGAAATACAGAAATAGTAATTCTAACCGTAAATGTGAATGGGATGAACCCCCATAAAGAGGAGGCAGATAGCAGACGGGATCAAAAAGAAACCTACAAATGTTGTTTACAAGAAACACATTTAAAGCAGGGAGATACATACAGAGTAAAGGTAAAGGCTGGAGCAGAATCTATATGCCAGGTAAGTCAAAAAGCGGGGGAGCCATCCTTATTTCACATCACAAAGCAAAAATTGATCTAATTAAAAGAGATAAGGAAGGAAACTACATCCTGCTAAAGGGTAGCATAAACAACAAAGCAATGTCAATATTAAATATATCACCAATGTATGGCATCCAACTTCCTAAAGGAGAACTTAAGAGGTTGAAGAAGAAATAGACAACAAAACTGTAATAGTGGAGATCTCAACCTTTCACCTCAGAATTAGACAAATCAAACCACAAAAAAAATAAGAAAGAAATTAAAGAAGAATAGGATATTAGAAAAATTAGGTATTAGATCTTTGGAAAACTGAATGGAGACAGAAAGGAATATACTTTCTTCTAGTAGTTCATGAACCATTCAAAAATTGACCATATATTAGGACATAAAGACTCAATAAATGCAAGAAAGCAGAAATAGTAATGCTTTTTTCAGATCATGATGCAATAAAACTACATTCAACAAAAGTTAGGGGAAAATAGACCAAAAGTAATTGAAACTAAACAATCTCATCTTAAAGAATGATTGGGTGAAGCAGCAAATTATAGATACAATTAATAATTTCACTCAAGATAATGACAATGATGAGACATCATACCAAAATTTGTGGGATGCAGCCAAAGTGGTAATAAGAGGGAATTTATATCCTTAGAGGCTTACTTGAATAAAACAGAGAAAGAAAAGATTAATGAATTGGCTTAACTAAAAACTAAAAAGACCAAATTAAAAACCTCAATCAAATACTAAATTTGAAATTCTAAAATTAAAGGAAAATTAAAATATTGAAAGTAAAAAAAACTATTGAACTAATTAATAAAACTAAGAGTTGGTTCTATGAAAAACCAAAAAATTAGATAAGCCTTTTAAATCTGATTAGAAAAGGAGGGGAGGAAAATGAAATTAGTAGTCTTAAAATGAAAAGGAGAACTTTCCCACCAATGAAGAGGAAATTAGAAAATAATAAGGAGTTATTTGCTCAACTTTATGCCAATAAATTTGATAAATTAATGAAATGGATGACTACCTCCAAAAATATAGACTTCCCAGACTAAAGAAGAGGAAGTAAATTGTTGAATAGTCCCATTTCAGAAAAGAAACAGAAAGGCAATTAAACAACTCCCTAAGAAAAAATCCCCAGGACCAGATGGATTTAATGTAATTTACCAAACATTTAAAGAACAAGTGGCCCCAATGCTATATAAATTATTTGATAAAATAGGGAATGAAGGAGTCCTACCAAATTCTCTTATGACACAGACATGGTACTGATACCCTAAACCAAGTAGGTTGAAAACAGAGAAAGAAAAATAGACCAATCTCCTAATGAAATTGATGCTAAAATCTTAAATAAGATTTTAGCAAAAGACTAAGAAAATCATCCCCAGAATAATACACTATGATCAAGTAGGATTTATACCAGGAATGCAGAGCTGGTTCAATATAAAAACATCAATATAATTGGCCATATTAATAACCAAATTAACAAAAACCATATGATCATCTCAATAGATGCAGAAAAAGAATTTGACAAAATCCAGCATCCATTCCTATTAAAAACACTTGAGAGTATAGGAATCAATGGACTTTTCCTTAAAATAATCAGCAGCATCTATTTAAAACCATCAGTAAGCATCATATGTAATGGAGACAAACTACAACCTTTCCCAATAAGATCTGGAGTGAAACAAGGTTGCCCACTATCACCGTTACTATTTAATATTGTGTTAGAAAAGCTAGCTTTGTCAATAAGAACTGAGAAAGAGATTAAAGGAATAAGAATAGACAATAAGGAAACTAAATTATCACTCTTTGCCAACGAAATGATGGTACAGTTAGAGAACCCCAGAGATTCTATTAAAAAGTTATTAGAAATAATCCACAACTTTAGCAAAGTTGCTGGTTATAAAATAAACCCACATAAGTCATCAGCATTCTTATATATCACTAACAAAATCCAACAGTCAGAGTTACAAAAAGAAATTCCATTTAAAGTAACTACTGATAATATAAAATATTTAGGAATCTCTCAGCCAAGGGAAAATCAGAAACTTTATGAGCAAAATTACAGACCACTTTTCACACAAATTAAGTCTGATCTAACCAATTGGAAAAATATTAAATGCTCTTCGATGGGGCGAGCAAATATAATAAAGATGACAATATTACCTAATCTATTTATTTATTTAGCGTTATACCAATCAGACTCCCAAAAAACTATTTTAATGACCTAGAAAAAATAACAACAAAATTCATATGGAAAAACAAAAGTTCAAGAATTTCAAGGGAATTAATGAAAAAAAAATCAAATGAAGGTGGCTTAGCTGTACCAGATCTAAAATTATATTATAAAGCAGCAGTTACCAAAACCATTTGGTATCGGCTAAGGAATAGATTAGTTGACGGTGGAATAGATTAGGTTCAAGGACAAACAGTCAACAACTATAGGCAAACCTAGTCTTGCAAACCCAAAGACCCCTTTTGGATAAGAACTTACTGTTTGACAAAATTCAAAATTGGAAACTAATATGGCGAAACTAGGCATTGATCCACACTTAACACCAGATACCAAGTAAGGTCAAAATGGGTTCAGACTAGGATAAAGAATGAAATTATTAATAAATTGAGGAACACAGGATAGTTTACCTCTCAGACCTGTGGAAGGAGAAGGACTTTATGAACAAAGAAGAACTAGAGATCATTACTGATCACAAAATAGAAAATTTTGACTATACCAAACTGAAAAATTTTTGTACAAACAAAACTAATGAAGACAAGATTATAAGGGAAGCAATAAACTGGGAAAATATTTTTGCAGTCAAAGGTTCTGATAAAGGCCTCCTTCCAAAAATATATAGAGAATTAACTCTAATTTGTAAAAAATCAAGCCATTCTCCAATTGAAAAATGGTAAAAGGATATGAACAGACAATGCTCAGATGAAGAAATTGAAACTATTTCTAGTCATATGAAAAGATCTCAGTCAATTAATCGAGAATGCAAATTAAGACAACCCCTAAGATACCACCAACCTGTCAGATTGGCTAAGATGACAGGAAAAAATAATGATGATTGTTGGAGGGATGCGGGAAACTGGGGACATTGATGCCTTGTTGGTCGAGGCTGTGAACAATCCAACCATTCTGGAGAGTAGTTTGGAACTATGCTCAAAAGTTATCAAACTGTGCATACCTTTGATCCAGCAGTGTTACTACTGGCTTATATCCCAAAGAGATCATAAAGAAGGCAAGGGACCTGTATGATGAATGTTTGTGAGCCCCTTTGTAGTGGCTAGAAACTGGAAACTGAGTGGATGCCCATCAGTTGGAGAATGGCTGAATAATTGTGGTATATGAATATTATGGGATATTATTGTTCTTTAAGAAATGACCAACAGAATAATTTCAGAAAGGCCTGGAGAGACTTACACAAACTGATGCTGAGTGAAATGTGCAGGACCAGGAGATGATTATATACTTCAACAACAATACTATATTATGACGATCGCGTATTTTAAAATCAGCATGAGTCAGGAATTCAGGTTAGGGGAAAATCGTCAGTCTTTATTCTTAGTGAAGAAGGATCGGAGGTGGAAGAGAATTGGCGATAGCAATATGTGCAGCTGAGACAAGAAGCTAGCTTGACCAGCAGCCACAAAACCAGCAGCTCGGAGTCTCGAACCCAGACCCAATCCTCCCAGCTTCTTCCTGTCTCTCTCTGCCTCCACCCACCAAAATCGTCATTTCCTATACAACACATCAGGACTTGACGGAGAGTGGGAGGGACCATTCTTTATCCAATCATGTTATTAATAGAGTATAGCCCATTACTATTTAGCCTCACTTACTTGGGACCCCAGTGCATCAACTCAAACCTCAGCTATTACATTCCGCCTTTTATTTTAGGACAGGTGGTCATGCCATCCCTGACTCCTCAGGAGGTCAGAGCCCCAAGGGGAGGTGATCACAGCCTTCCTAACTTCTCAGAGAAGGAGGGAAAGCACCGGGAGGTGATCACAGCCTCTGACTTCTGAAAAGGCGGTGAAAGCACTAAAAGGAGATGATCACGCCCTACCTGACATCCTCAGGAAGGGAGATGAAAAGCACCAAAGGGAAATGGGGGTTGCTATTGAGTTTCTGGGCTGAAGGGCTTATTATGACAAACCCATCAGCATGGGAGGTATTACACAAGCACACAGCAATAACGCAGAGTTATTAGGATGACCCTCCCCAGTCAGTGCAGGCTCATGTGGTGTAAAAACATGAATTTTAACACAAGTGCGGAATAGCAAACAATATAAATCAACATGGTGTTGAAAAGATCACCAGAAGTCCTAGAAGGTGGGTATAAACAACAGTCACACATACACCTTCTTCAGCAGCCAAGAGATAGTCCAAACCAATCTATTGTCCATTGTTTCACAATGTCAGGGAATCCAATGATCCCCTGAGTTTTTGAAGTCCTGCAAGAGTCTTTTTATGTGTTAGGGAATCCAATGATTCCAGCAGATTTTGAAGTGTTGTAACAGTCTTATCATTTCTCAGAGAATCCAATGATTCCTGAGGGTTTTGAAGTCCAACAATCTTTGATGTCCATGAGTCAAACGCCATGACTGCCACACTCTTTCAATGGTGAGCACAATCAGCAACAGCACCACCCGATATTTTTGGTCTTCTTCTTGTTTCAAAGGTCTGTCCTCTCTCGATGGACAAGGCGAATATGGCTCGTACCCCATCTGATTCCTTCTCCACCTGTAGAGATACAAGCAAACCCTCTCCCCAAAGCAGTTAGTCTATCTGGTCCTTTCCATTCACCACTTTCTGGGTCTCTCCACATCACCTGGCGATTATCTAAAGATAGTGGAGCTGCTCCCACTGGACATTGACCTTCCGGTGGGTTATAAAACCTGTCTGCTGGAGCCAGTGCATCTTTGTCAAAAATCAAGAAGTTAATAGTACTATATGATGACCAGTTCTGATGGACCTGGCCATCCTCAGCAATGAGATCAACCAAATCATTTCCAATGGAGCAGTAATGAACTGAACCAGCTACACCCAGAGAAAGAACCTGGAGATGACTAAAACCATTACATTGAATTCAATCCCTATATTTATGCCCACCTTCATTTTGGTTTCCTTACAAGCTAATTGTACAATATTTCAGAGTCTGATTCTTTTGACAGCAAAATAATGGTTTGGTCATGTATCTTATTGTGTATCTAATTTATATTTTAATATATTTAACATCTACTGGTCATCCTGACATCTGGGGAGGTGGGGGTAGAGGGAAAATGGAACAAGAGGTTTGGCAATTGTTAATGTGTAAAGTTACCCATACATAAAACCTGTAAATAAAAGGTTATTAAATAAATAAAAAAAAGAAAAAGAAAAAGCTACAATTAAAAAAAAAAATGTGCCAACTGGCCCAGTCACTGGCCAAAGATTAAGGCAAACACCTACATGTCTAGCCTAGGAGGATCAATAGCAGCTGAAGTTAGTGCTACTCCTTTGAGATGTACTTTGAAGGCAAAAGAAGTTTTACTCCTTTTATAGTTGAAAAAATCCCCATCAATCTGTGGGGAAGAGACATTTTACAACAATTAGGATTAAAAATGAGTACTTTGGTTTTTTAGGCAGGGATGCTGTTGAAGGCCTGCCAGCACTTTCATCTGTCCTATCCAATAGAAAACTGATACACCAGTGTGGATAGAATAGTGACCCTTAGGTAGTGATAAAATTCAGTCCTTATTAGATATAGTACAGGAGCAACTTGACCAAGGACACTTACAATCTTCTCTAAATCCTTGAAATTCCCTATGTTTATTTTAAGAAAGAAATCTGGAAAATGGAGGATGCTGACTGACTTAAGAAAAGTAAATGAACAGATGGAAATTATAGGAACTCTTCAGCCTGGATTTCCATCTCCCAGTCAGTTGCCTAGAGAATGGCCTCTTTGGGTTATAGACATTAAGGATTGTTTCTATTCTATCCCTCTAGATAAGGAGGATATGAAAACATTTGCCTTTTCAGTGCCCAGGATTAACTTAGCTGAGCCTTATGAAAGATATGAATGGACAATTTTGCCACAAGGAATGAAAAACAGCCCTACTATGCATCAAATATGTTGTTGTTGCTCTTACTCCAATAAGAAAAGCATTTCCAAAAGTAATGTTATTATATTACATGGATGATATATTGGGATATGCACCTGAGGAACAAATCTTAGAAGCATGTCTACAAAAGGGCATAGAAGTACTAAGGAACTACAAATTGCACATAACTCTAGAAAAAATTCAAACATATGTTCTTTTCAATATTTAGGATATGAAGTATATCCTAAGGTGCTTACAGTATAAAAACTTTCTTTAAGAACAGAGAAGCTAAACACCTTAAATGACTTTCAGAAAATGATAGGAGATATCCAATGGATCTGTCCATTGTTAGACTTGACTACCTCTCAGTTGCAACCATTATATGACATTTTAAGGGAAGACAGTGCTTTAAATTCACCATACCAACTTACAAAAGAAGCTCAAGAGGTTTTGAGAGAAGTTAAACTGGCTTTATCCAATGTGGTTGAAAGAATCACTCAAAAATCCTTGGAAATATCAGTTTTTGCTAGAAAAGAGGCATCCACAGCAGTCCTCATTGAGGAGAGAATGTGATAGAGTGGGTGAACCTCCCAGCACAACCAGAACAAAGCCTTACTCCTTACCCAGTGCGTGTGGCTAGAATTTTATTAAAGGCCATTAAATGAGCAGTAAAATTATCTGGGATGAGACCTGACAAGATATACACCTTTTAAACTATTGCATAAATTAATATATGCTGTGAAACCATCCCAGAGTGGCAAATTTTATTGACCACAGCTCCAAATTTTATACACGGGTTTCCATTAAAGATAGTCCAACTATTACATAATTGGCAATGGATTCTTGAAGAAAAGGTTTCTAAAGTTCCTCTTAAAGGACCACTATCTTTACAGACGCATCCAAATGATATTTGTGCTGTATACTCTCATGACTTAACTATAAAAAAGGAGTCAGAACTCCTTTTCAGTCCATTCAGCAGAATGAATTATATGCAATCATTCTAGCTCTTACTTATAATCCAGGAGATATAACTGTAATATCTGATTTGGCCTATTCAGGAAGTGTGGTACAAAGAATTGCCACAGTCCAAATAAAATTTGTAGCCTCTAATATATATCAGCTCTTTAAGGAACTTCAAGAGCAAGTGAAAAAGCAGCCAGTTAAGATTAATATTTTGCGTGTCCACTCTCCTAGTGGACTTCCAGATCCTATTTTTTATGGTAATTCAAAAGCAGATAGCCTTCTAACTGGCCAATACTCCTTTATTTCAAGAAGCCCAAGAATCTCATTTTAAATATCATCAGGCTACTCGAGCTTTACGTTTACAATTTGGAATAACAAGAGAGGAAACTAGGAGCATAGTAAAACCCTGTACAGCTTGCCTTCCTTTCCATGCGCCTACATTCCCTCCAGGGAAGAACCCTTGTGGTTTGAAACCCAATGAAATTTGGCAAATGGATATGACCCATTATAAATCTTTTGGTAGTCTGTCTTTTATCCATGTTTTGGTGGACACTTTTTCAGGATTCACTTTTGCAATACCAGCAGCAAAAGAGACAGCCCGAGTGGTCACTGAATTCCTTATACAAGCATTTCCAATTATGGGTGTGCCACAAGCAATAAAAACAGACAATGGTCCTGCTTATACTTCTAAACATTTTGCACACTTTTGTACACAGTATAAGATTTTACACACCACTAGCACACCCTTTAATACTCAAGGACAAGCAATACTAGAGAGGAGAAAAAGAGACATCAAGACACTCCTCCAAAAACAAAAGAAAGGGGGAGCCACAGGTAAGTCTAGAGAACTTCTAAATCTAGCTCTTTATACTATTAACTTCTTGATTTTTGACAAAGATGCACTGGCTCTGGCAGATAGGGTTTTATAATCCACGGGAAGGGCAGTGTCCAGTGTGAGCAGCTCTACTATCTTTAGATAATCTCCAGGTGATGTGGAGAGACTCATAAAGTAATGAATGGAAGGGACTAGATAGGTTAACTGCTTGGGAAAGAGGGTTTGCTTGCATCTCCACATATAGAGAAGGAATCAGATGGGTGCCAATTGTCTTGCCCATCAGAAAGAGACAGAGCAGACTGTTGAAATGAAGGAGAAGACCTAACAAACATTGGGTGGTTCCATCGCTGACTGTGATCACTACTGAAAGAGCATGGCAGTTATGGTGTCTGACTCATGGACACCAAATATTGTTGGACTTCAAAACCCTCAGGAATCATTGAATTCTCTGAGACATGATAAGATTGTTGTAGGACTTGAAAACCCTCAGGAATCATTGGATTTTCTGAGAAAGGATAAGACTATTGCAGGACTTCAAAATCTGCAGCAATCATTGGATTCCCTAACATATAAAAAGATTGTTGAAGGACTTCAAAAACTTGCAGGGATCATTGGATTCCCTGGCACATAAAGCAACAGACAATAGATTGGTTTCGGGCTATCTCTTGGCTGCTGAAGGTGAAGTGTAACTGTTGTTAACATACCTCCTTCTAGGACTTCTGGACATCATTTACAATACCATGTTGATTTATATTGTTTATTACACTACTACTTGCATGTTCAATTCATGTTTGTTATACCACATTGAGCCTGCACTGGCTGTGGGAAGAGTCATCACTAATAGCCTATGTGTTATTGCTATGTGCTTGTGTAATACCTCCCATGTTGATGGGTTTGTGCATATCTGTTTCTAATAATACCCTTCAGCCCAGAAACCCGCTAGCAATACCCACTTCCCTTTGGTGCTTTTCATCTCCTTTGCTGAGATGTCAGGGAGGGTGTAATCATCTCCTTTTTTAGTGCTTTCACCTCCCTTCCTAAGAAGTTGGGCGAGGGGGGGGGCGGGGGAAGGGAGGGGGCGGCAGTGATCACCTGTGTTCTAAAACAAAAGAAAGCAGAAGATGTAAAGGGCTTAAACTCTGAGCAGATGCACTTGGACAACTGAGCACTTAAGGCTAATTACTTATTGGACAATACTCTATTAGAATATGCTTGAAAAATGGCCTATCCCACTATTCTGTGCTGGCTCTATCTGTTGGTGTATACAGAGAATTGTAGGAGGAATTAGAGGGTGAAGTAAGACAAGCCAGAGTTACTTTTTGGGGATAGAGGAAGAGAAAGAAGGTGTGAGATTGCTGTGTCCATTCCCTTCAATTCTACCCTTAAGACCAAGAATAAAGATCAAGTTCTTTTGCTTATCCTGATCCCAGCTGATTCTAAGGCATCCAGGGTGCTAACTCGGCCTTCACAACCAAAGTCTGTGATCTTAGCAAATATAGAGTTTCTTCTCCATCTATTATCCAAAAAAAAATAGTATTTTGCTATATGATACAATTCATATAAATTAAAAAAAGAAACCAAAAGGAATTACCTATTTCCAGGAAGTCCACTCAGAAATCAGCTGACAGTTCAAAGTTTTAATACCTTAAAATAACACATAGACTTTTGGGATATGTTATAAACAGAGTAGCCTGAACATGAATACCAAACAGTCCTTCTATTATGTCTATGCCCCTTCTGTTACTTATGCAGCTTGTTTTCATGTAACATAGGGCAAAGTTCTTCATTAGGAGAAAGAGACATATCTAGTAATAATAATTCACATTTTTACAATATCTTAAATAATGAAGTATTTTCATAATAACAATCAATTCTTACTTCATTTTTGTTCAGTCAATTCAGTCATGTCTGATTCTTCATGACCCTTTTTGAGTCTTGGCAAAGGTACTGGAGTGCTTTGCCATTTCCTTCTCCAGCTCATTTTACAGATGAGGAAACTGAAGCAAAGGAGAAAAGTGAGACCAAAAGTTACTTGCTTAGAATCAATCACACAAACAGAATCAGTTTGAGGCTAGATATGAAATCAGGAAAATGAGTCTTCCTGATGATTCACCTAATTGCCCAAAATTCTTACTTTGCCATCAAGAAAACAGAGGTTCAGAAACATATTCATGATCATAGTGCTATTAAGTAGAAGGACTTGACATTCAAAAGAATGCCCATCCATTATGCCATACTGTCTCTCAGTTATTTAACAAAAATTTCAGAAGAAACAGAAAATTAAAAAATAAAGGTGTCTTTTCTTTAATGGATGTCTTTGAAACCTTTATGGTATTTAGGTTAATGCCAAATTTCTTCATAGACATTTCAGAAAGGATGCTCAAAGTTCAAGTTTTGAGTACTCTAAACTTTGTTTGTTTTTTTGTCCTGGTCTATTAATGTTTGCAATTGTCCAAAGCATTCCCACCACAATAAGTATAAATGTCCATAAATGGTGCTATATTACAGCTTAGGAAACCATGAAGCATTCAATCTGGCTTAGAAAAGAAAAGGGATTTAGAGTTTTTTGGCAAAGTCCAAAAGCCTCTAGGGATTGTTGTAATAAGCCTGGGGAAGATTGAGGTCATGCACCTAACTACATAGAAATAAGTGAACACCTACATATATACGGCTGAAGATTTTCATCTGGTAATGAAAGCTATCACCAAGCATTACTTCTCAGGTCACACACTGTTTAATGACAAGTGGATGGCTTTAGAAGTAGAATGTTGAATAAAGATAACCAATCCCTGGGGAATTCAGAATTTAGACATGTGGTAACGAATTATTAATCTTAAGAACAAGTTATAAAAGTCTAAAAAATAAAGTGGAAGTTTCTCTATACCAAAAGTATAAGTAGAGCTACAATCTACATAATTTCACCAATACTTGGTGACTCTGAGCAAGAAAATAACAAAGAATCCAACCTAGGAGTTAGAGGGTTAATGCTCTTTTCAATAACTTCTCATTTAACTAGTAATATAGGATAGAGAATTAGACACCACCAAATTTCTCTAATATATGCTATTTGAATGCAATATGCAATTGAGCTATTTGAAAGTTATAGTTATTCTTGTCCTAAGAGTTAATTACTGGAATGAAATTTTCTTCAACAAGAATAAAATATGAAAGGCAAAAGAGACCATGTTAGAGTCAGAATAAAGGAAATATTCAATAATGTATGTATCTTATATTTTTTTCTGTTTAAATATCATTTCAGAAAATCCTTGTATTGCAAAAGAATCTTAGATTGGTTATAGCTACTCATAGGCTGGTGAGGAAATCTTGTTGATTTATTTTTTGCATCAGTGTTCTTCTTCCTAAATTCCCAATTATACACTGGCCTATGATGAAGATTTAAATTTACTATAGATATTGCCATATTAATTCTTGAAGAACTGATGTCATTATACTCTTCCCCACTTGACACATACCATTTGAGACAGGATTTCCAACAGTATTTGGCACAAATGTGGCCAAACCATCAAATTGAAGCATAACTACAAGAACATTAACTGTAAAGTACATATGTACTGGGTAGGTGTCAAAAAGCTATTTCTACCTAAATCTTGTTACACTTTGGAGACAAAATTCTTTGAAGAGTCAGAAAAATACAACTTGAAATAAGGTCTCGTGGCTTTAGGGATCCTTATAAAAAAGAATTGAAGCTAAGAGAAGGACTATTAAGTAGAAGATAAATGCTTGAGGACAGAACTTATACACAGAATAGTCTTGTACGCGCAATAGAGTCTTGTACACAGAAGCATTGCAAGTCAGCAGGCAATTATTAGGCGATTAATATGTGAAGACACTGTGCTAAATCCCAGGGATACAAATAAAGTGGGGGGAAGGAAGTTCCTCCCCTCACATTCTGATGGGGAACTTAACATGGCAAGTGAAGTCTACAAGCATTTCCTGGGTGTGTTAAGTTCTGAAAATATGAAGAAAGGGAAAAAAGTATCCCTATTCTCAAGAACTTATTCACAATATAATAGGGGGACAATATATAAAAAAACTATCCACATTATAAGCAAGATATATATTTGATAATCTGGAGATAATCTCAATGTCCCATTATTATTACCATTTTACAGATGAGGAAACTGAGGAAAATAGAGGTTAAGTGCTTCATTTTCAATCAGATCTTCCTGACCCCATTCCTGATACTCTGTCCATTGTGTCACCTAGCTGCCTTCAGTTCTGGATTCTAGGCAGTTTAACTGGATCTTTCTTGTTCCTGAAATTTGTTTCTTCCTTATCTCTGCTTCCTAGATTCTCTGTATTCCCTCAAATCTAAAAAAAAAAAATGATGCTTAATAAACATTCATTAATTTGGCTTGACTAAAGGCTTTTGAGCAGGGGTTTGGGATGGTTAGAGCTTTGTATTTGAAAAATTATCCTGGCAATAATGATTTGAAATAAAAGAGAAAAAAGAGGGGTACCAAATAGGGACTAACAGTAATCCAAATGAGAAATAATAAAATCCTAGACAATATTTGGGGGAGTAAAAATATAAAGAAGGACATGTGTGACAGTGGAGCAATTATGGAAGGGATAGGGAAGAGGCAAAGAAAGGTTTTGAATCAAAAAGGTTACAGGGAAGGGAGGAAGAAGAGAAAATTTATGGTAAATGTTAGATTTTTATAACATTGAAGTTTAAATGCAAACAATACATCTAAATAGAAATGACTGTCATACAAATTAAAAATTTGGGACTAGAGTTCCAGCAGTCAGAATTGAAAATGTTGATCAGATATAAGATGACTAAAACTGAAAATGCTAGCTATCATGGCTTAGACCAGATGGACTCTGCCTTTTGCAGTAATTGCCAGAATTACTTGGATTTAGTCTGCTGGTATTTCCACTTAGTTTTTGAGCTTGTTACTTCTTTAACTTTCTTCTTGCTCAGTTTCAAATCCAGAATTGTCTCTACTCCTTGCTGTGAACTTGACAGTTCCTACCCAGATGTTGATGAAAATGGTAGTAGCCAAGGAACTTCCAAGGTGCTTCATTTCCTATGTCCTGCCCTGGTCCTTTCTCCTGGTGGAGCTCCTTCACAAGCTGTCTGTGTACCAGTTGAGTCCATTTTCCTTTTCTAGCTCTGTTAGGGCTCTATAGATATCAGGGACTGAACTGTCCAGAAATTTAACTGTCTTATTGCTTCTAATCATGTCTCCTGTTTTATATGGATTGCTCTAGCTTTTTCAGGGTTCAGGCAGGGTGTTTATATAGTCCCAGGATGTATAGTACTCAGAATGGGTAGAGGAGATGAAAGATATTTCTTTTAGCTATCTTTAATTGTTGTTTTTTCTAAAGAAGTTCTAGGGATGTTTCTGGAACATTTGTGATTGCTCTGGATTCTAAGAAGTTCTAATATGTTGATATCTTCCCTAAATGAAGCTGAAATATGTGAAGAGAGAAAATAAAATCCTACTTCATGTGCTATATGTAAATTTTTTTTCATTTGGTTTTATAAATTTCAACTGATTTTATTGTAAATCTATGAAGTTCAGCAACACTGCCATTATTATACAATTTGGCCAATAATAAACACAAAAAAATGATATAAAGTAACTTATCCAAAGTTATACATATTAAATTCCTACACAAAATCTTCTTAAGGAAGTCTTTATCTCTACTCACATCAATAATGCTAGGAATACAGTAGATGTTTGATATATATCTTGTTGTAATACTTTAAGGATCTATAATTCTACAATTTACTAATTGTGTTATTGAATTACTATAGCTGAATAATTCTATGGCCATACTGATGATGAGGTTCTTTGAAGATAGCTAGGCTGTCTCATGCCTAAACATGCATGACAGCATATTCAAAGGTTCCAATAGTATAAGACTTATCAAAAGCATGTACTTTACTTGTATAGTCTCAGAAACCCAGAGTCACCTATTTGTCATTGGAAGAAAATGTCAGTATAAATTGATGACTATTGTAATAAATAAATCAACTAGTTCATCAGCAAAAACCATGTCAGTCCTTACCATATGTATTCCCTATAAATCTAATCTGAATATAGATCCTTGTCTCTTAGTCATTTCAATTAATTTGCATGAGATAGAAAACTTAGTGAGTATAAATATATAGTTTGAAGTCACAAAGTATTAATGGGATGCCTTCCTCCCACCTCCATCACTCCTTAGATGATTTATTTATCATTCTGTCCTTTAAATAGTTGAGACAAACAACAGAACTTTGCAAAGTGTAAACAGAATATGGTATCCTGCCTCAGTGGTAGATTTGGAGAGGGATAATAGGCTTTCTTTGTTCATTTTTGCTCAGGAGTGCTTGTAGAGTTCTGACTTTAATCATGTTGAAGTCTAGTTGACCAAACACACTCTTTCTTTATTACATATAAATGTTGTATCAGTGACACTAACAGCTTTAAGTTGTTCAGTCACTTTTCCCCCAGGGGCTCAAATCAAGCAAACTCTAGAGATTGACTAGAAAAATCACAAAGTGAAAATAATGACTATTTCATGGAGGTGAAATTGTCCATCCTGCACATCGAAAAATAGGGTGAATCAATGTTGAATTGAGTGGGATCATACTAAAACCTTGCTTCCATGGAGAGTCATCAGAATTATTTAGTTGAACTTGGAGGATGAATTATTCCAAGTTGTACAAGGCACTTCATCTCCTCAATGAAAAAAATAAAACAAAACATGTAAATAGAAGAAAGTACTGTGCCCCAGACTCATTTGAATCATTTCATAGATTGTCTGTCAAATAAAGAATTGTCTCAGATTCTCCTGTGAGAAACTAGAAGATTAGAAAGAATCTCTTTTTCCCCCCTAGGATCATAGGCTCAAAGAAACATAATTTAAGTAGAAGAGAAAGATAGAGAGACATTCTACATTTTCACATTGCTCAGGAACATGCCAAAAGCGTTGCTGGATTTGGTTCTTTATTTGTACCGGAGTACAAATACCATTCCAGCAGTTCTATAGAATCAATGGCACAAAATGACATACTTTAGAGAAACTTAATTTATAAAAATACAATGTAACATATGTACATACTAATAATACTTTATCTAACATTATTGAGAATGTTGTTCTGCATGTTCTACAAAGATAGGTAGATACATATGTATATATACATACAAAGGCATAGATATACAGTTATCTATGTGTGTATATCTATTATATATGTACATACACATGCGAACATAGATGAGGAAGAGGAGAAAATAAAGAGAAAAAGAAAGAAAGAAATTAAGAAGGAAAGAAAAGAGAAAGCACTTTTTAAAAGAAAGAATTTATTAAGCATTTACTATGTACTCAGCACTGGAATTTAATCACTTTGAAAACTAAAAGTAATTTTCACCTTAAAAATCATTTTGGGTTGGGGCAGCTAGGGAGTGCAGTGGATAGAACACCAGCCCTGAAGTCAGGACTCCCTGAGTTTGAGTTCAAATCTGGCCTCAAACCACTTAACACTTCCAAGCTGTGTGACCTTGGGCAAGTCACTTAACCTCAATTGCCTCAGCAAAAAAAAAAAAGAGAGAGAGAGAATTTTCAGGGCCTTCTTGAGCAGTTCATTTATCCAAGGAGTAGAATCCCCTGAGGATTAATATAATGAGGCTGAAGATCCACCAAACTCCAACATCAATAGCCATATTCTAATCATTTCCATTTCTTCCCAAAAGACTTTTATTTTTAAGATTGTTAGGTGACACAGTAGATAGAACATTGGACCTGTAGGTAGAAAAACATGAGTTCAATTTCTGACTCCAAAACATTGGCTTCATGACCCTAGACAAGCCACTTACCCTCTCTCTCAATTTTCTCAAGTACAAAATGGGAATAGTAATATCACCTACCTCACAAGTTCTTTTGAGATTTAAAAGAGATAATATTTATAAGGCACTTAGCACAGTATATGGCACATAACAGATCCTACGTCAATGCTTATTCCTTCCTCTCTTTTCCTTTTCTCACATCAATAAATAAGATTGCTCATACCTATGAAATTCTTCTAAGGGACTGAAGAAGAACAAAGTATAGAATATATACTTGTAAAAAGTACAAAAGTTGTACATTGTTTCTCATGTAAATTCCCAATAATGAAAAACAAAGAGAGCAATATAAAGTCATAGCCCTATTTTAACTGATCCTTCATTTTCACAAGGAAATGGGGGCGGGCAGGGAAGAGGAGAGAGGGAACAATTATATCATTACTTAATAGAAAAACTCAAAAAACAAAGCAAAACAAAACAAAACAAAACAAAACAAAAACAAATATCCCAAATTCCAAGAAAAATGCATGCATTAAAAGGGGGGGAGGGGGGAGAGAATTATCTCTGTATGTGCTATATACATCTTGTGGAAAAGAGTGTGTTTTATCTAAACTTTGTATTTTGGCTAATTACTAACATAGTAGGCCTATGATAAATGTTTGTTAAATTGATCCCAACCCACCTACTCAACAATTTAACAGGTTGTTAGTTTGTGGTTAAATAAAGAGAAAGCAAAACATCACTAAACCACATACAGTTTTTAGAGTAACATTTAATTTTTCTAAAGGGGAGGTTAAACTTCCTTTGAAGAAATTCTGACATTTACCTCTTTTATTCATGATTGTTTTCCTTTGTCACTGTTTCTATTAATATTTCTGTCTATGTGTCTCTATTTCTCTACCTATATTTCTGATCCTATGTCACATATACAGATACATACACATATAAATACATATATACATATATATATATATATACATGTATGTGGATGTTTTTGTGTGTTTATATTTATTTTTGTCAGAGGGGTCACAGACTTTATACTACAGATGTCAGTTTACTTAATAAGTTACTGTTTTAAAAATATTTTATCTATGTCCAAAGATCTGAGTAACAAGTTAAACAGAATCTAATTCAGGAGATGTTATATATTAAATGCATGTAAAGTATAATGTGATCCTGCCAAAAGACTATTCAGAACATCTTCTGAAGATAGTGGTACAGTAAAGTCCTAAAGGCACATTATTTGAATTCATACTTCATATTTCTAGTGAACTGGAATCAATGACTATATTTTGCATAATAACTTTGAATAGTGTGAATTTAAACATCATCAGGAGTAGTCTGGCCTCTAGGGGATGAATTATTTGAGCACTATAATCCACTCAAATATGTAGAATGAATTAGGCTGCCAATGAACAAGGCAAAGGGAAAAGAAAAAGGAAAGGACCGTGATCCTCTTGCATGCTAAATTAGATGGAAGGAATCTACTCTAAAGAAGATATGGTGACAAGAAACCAGAATGAGTACAATTTTAACTCTGAAATTTGCTATTGGAGAAAGACTAGACTTTGAGAAAGAGTATTCATATCATTCAAGTATATGGATTCAGTGGTCATGGGATCTACTAGAATTCCCCTTCTGTCCAATAGTTCCTACCAATACCTCCCCCAAAACTAAACACGTCCATGAATATTTCTGATTTGACTAAAGAAACCTTGTCTGAGTGAGGATGTTGTTCAGTTGTTTCTAACTTTCCTTCTTCTCCCTGGAGGTGAAGTAACTTCCAAAAGCATATGAGAAGTTAGAGAGCAAAGGGAGAAGTGGAATTGGAAAGCAGAAGTCACCATCTTTCTGGCTTCTGGGAGAGATATTTTAGTACAAGGTACTAACAGGAAATAAACATTAGAATGAGAGGCAAGAACATTACTTCTTGACATGGCTCTGTGACAAGATATTTGTGTGATCATGGCCAAGTCTTTTAACCTCTCTGAGACTCAGTTTCCACATCAGAAAAAAATGAGATAATTGGAAGAGATTATATATAAGGTCCATTTCTATTTTAAGAACCTACAAAACAAAAGGATATTGCATAATAATGATGTGTACTCTTTCGGGGTGAGGGGACAGGGGGGAGAGAGAAGAGGAGGAAGGGAAGGATCAATCTATTATCTGGATGTTTTAACATAACATAATAAAGAAAAACAAACTAAACATATAACAAACTTAGTCCTTTCTGTACTAGTGAAATAATCATTTAACATATTTTAATAATGATAATTTCCTTGTCCTTTTCATTTTTAATGGTTTAAATTTTTGTGATTGGAAATGAGGCTTAGATATATGTGGTGGGGGTAAGGCAGAGACATCTAGGAATGAGGAGAGGAAGCAACTATGTATGTGAATTTTCTGAGTTGTTTTATTAATTTTGTTGTATTTGGTCTAGTGTGCACAAATGACATTGGCTCAGAGCTGGCCCCTGGGGGTGAGTGCCAGAAATCAAACCCATAGCATGTAAAAAAAGAAGAAGCCTTCATCTATTTTAAGTTTGTTGAAGTAGGGGAATCTTCCTTCAGGTATCTGCTACAACTAAAGAAGCATGAAGAAAAAGAGAAGAAATCCTCATTTGTACTTCAATCTTCAAGACCACCTGGCAGCAATTCACATCACTGCCAATATTCTGCACTATTAATCATCTGCAACAAAATCCAAACAAATCATTATATGGCTATGCTATAACAAATGGGCAGAATCCCCATATTGCTCATGCAGAATATGCATGTGTTATTTATATTCTATAACTCACTGTAATTGCAGTTCCTAACTCATAAGCATTGGGAAACTGCCTCAATCTAAATATGGCTTTGAGTAAAAACCTCGAAATCAGATATGTACATACAATAAAGCATAACAGAAAAGAAAAGAAAGAACACTACAATGACTCATTGTGGTGTCAATATTTTGGAAAATATATGATTCCCATGTAATACTTTAAAGCAAAGAATACATACATTGAAATGAATCAATTAAATGCAAATGCCAAAAAAATTAACAAAATTATAAAGCAGTCACAGAAGGCAAATCAGGGAATGCTTAGAAAACAAAACACTCTCAAGGATTTTTCAAAACCTTTGAAAATTAACAATAATATTAAAATATGTTAAAATTGCAATGTTAATTGTAATAGGATATAAAATAGTAGTAAAATGACGAAGTTTTTAATAGTAATGGGAAAATGAGTAAAATTTTTGGAAATGGAGGTGACAGCTAATGTTTTATCTCTTCAGCAATTGTTACTTGAGAATATTTGAAAATACTATTATTTTCTAACTGCATGCTCTCATCCTGTTACAATGTGGCTTCCATCCATAACAACTCCCCAAAAATAATTCAAAAGTTTGAGCAATTTGTTTTTGGAGGCTGAAAAGATGAACTGTATCCTTAGACAAGAAAAATAACAAATGATCTTTAAATGAGTGTTTATTTGGGAAATACCAGAATATGAAATAAAGAAACAATGCTGAATTGATAATTAATTTAAAATATTATGACATTATGAAATGGGAATAAGAAAGTCCAGTTCTTTGGATATTTACTGGGAAATATAATGAAAGAAGTTTGAGGTCTCATTTTTATAGGTTTGAGGGGGAGGACAGACTAAATCCCAAGCATGTCACTCTGTAGTTAGTTCGTTAACATATTCAGATCATCTCAAAATTATCAGTAAAATTTCAAAGTCATCCTCTCAAATTTATCATCATTTTTTGATGTTCTCCAGGTCTTGAACTATGGAGATCTGGATTTTGACTGGAATTTATTGTAGTGTTTTTCTTCCTAATGCCCAAGTCCTTGGTCTTAGTGGAGGAATGAAGGAGTAAGGAAACCCAGGAGTATGGTCAAAGATGGGAGTTCTTATTTCAAGTTCTCTCAGCTCTTAAATACTTTGGTATGGTTACATCATTACAGCACACTAAGTATGTGTCAACTAGAGAACCATTATATCATCACAACACACTGAGCAAGTGCTAACTATAAGCACCCTGCTGTTGATATTTAAATATCTTTCTTTACTGTAAATATCCCTTACTTCAAGTAGAACACAGGTGGTCATGCCCTCCCTGACTTCTCAGGAAGGGTGAGAGCACCAAAGGGAGACTGGGGAACTGAACCAGATATTGTCAGCAGGTTCCCTCTGGGCTGAAGGGTCTTATACCTTACCCAGAGTTCCTTATACCTTACCCAGAGATAGTACCCACTATCTGCAGCCCTCTACTATATATATATATATATATATATATATATATAATCACAAATAAGAATTTTGAGAAGCAATGCCTAAATGATTTCCTCTGATTTGACACATATTATAAGAATGCAAATTTTAGTTAACATATGATACAATTTGTGTCTTTGGGATGATTTGTATGACTTCCAGATTCTCCTTTTTAACTCAACTTCACATTGCTTTTGCTAGCTACCCATAAGGCATATTTACTATACTAGGAGAACAGGGGCATTTGGATGAACAGAATGAGATATAATTTAATAGAACTGTAAATGCAAAGTTTTGTATTCCACTGCAGTTTATTGAAGGAGGAAGTTTATAATGATTGTTCTTTGCCAGATGAACCAAATATAGATACTGGATTTTTATTCTAGGTATTTTTAGGGTGAAAAAAGTTCCTTTGAGCCTAAAAATCAAGATTCATGCTAACTATCCGTGTTACAAAGGTGTCAGCATTTCCCAGCAGCTGCAGCAATAGCAGCAACAGCACAAAATGGCTTCCCATTTTTCCTCTTATATGTAGAAAAAGTCTTGTCTCTGATGTGTGTGTGACATTTCTTGGAGGCAAAGGATACTTATTTATATTGAGCACTCATCAGAGCCCAGTGATAAATAAAAATAAAGATTACTGACATTGAATCTAAATGTAGTGAATAATTTTGGAGTCTTTCATATCTGACAGAGTTCTGAGTTCCATAGCACCTGCTTTTGGTTGTCTTCATGGTCCATTGAAACAAAATGTTTGTATCTATCTATTCCAATGTGGAAGACTTTATATACACATACCTTCAACCTCCTTTAACCAGGATATGTGGGTAAGCAAGCATAAATATCCATTTGGTTTATATGTGTGGGTATGAATATATATACTGTATATATCTACATAGTAATATAAACTTATGCTTATGTAAGTCTAAACTACTTTTAAAAACAGCAACAAAATATACCTTTATAACAACATCAACAGTTCCAGAATGAACCAAAGACCCACTTATTTTTTAGCAGTAGTCAATAAAATGAAATTATAATAAAAGTAAAAATATTGTTAATACTGGAAACTCATTGAAGAATAACCTGATCTATATAATCTGTCCATTGTAAGTGTTTAATAAATGCAAGAAGGAAACAGGCCCAATGAGGTCAGAAAAATTGTACAGAGACACTGCTGGCTGCCGATACTTACAGCAGGATGCAGTCTTGGTTTCAGGTTACAGACCACAGGGAAGAACTGAAGGAGGTATCTGAGACCAAAGGCATAATCTCCTATAACCCAGGATTAGAGGTGACTAATGAACAATTTACTTTAAAAAATGAACAGGCAAAGGAGAAAGAACTCAATCATAAAAAAGTTACTGTAAAAATATGAAAGAGAGCACTGAAGTAAAAAAAAAAAGCCTCTTCTACTCTAAAGAGTAACATTAAATAGAAATCAAGAAACACAAGATTATGAAAAGAAAGTCAACTAAATAGAAAAGAAGATTCCGAATCTTAAGATATTGGCTCCTTAAAAGTAGATTTAGGCAAGGGAAAGTCAGTGAAGTTATAAGAAACTAAGATATAATAAAAACAAAATTAGAAGAATGAAAAAACAAAAAATATCATACCACACAAAGTTAAACATCATCCTGAACAGGGAAGAAAAAGTAAATAAATGCCAGATTTTCAAGATTTTATTGCAAAAAAAACAAAAAACTCTGAACTTAATAGAAAATTTGACATATAAGATCCAAGAGAAATATAAGATAAACATCAAAGGCTAATTTCAAGGGATTCAATAAGAACAAATTGTTTATATATATATATATATATTTAATACATGGAAATGTAAAACATAAATCTAAGACTGTCATTAATAATTGGGTAGTTCAAAAGAAAGACTGGGGTAGAGCTAATGGCATTCTAAAAAGCAAAAAAGGTTATACAAATGAAGTTCAAGAGCAATAAGTGACACAAAGGAATTGGGGAAGAAGGGCTGATAGGTCTGGAATGCTACTCTTATCGGGCACAAGTTTTAGAGGAAACAATACACATATACCTAAAAAGGTATAAAAGTGTAAGGAAAAGGTGGGGAGAAAGGATAAGGCAGGGATTCTTGGAGGCAAAGTAAGTTAAATAATAACAAAACAAAGCAGAGGGTAGAAGTAAAGCAGAGAAATCAGCAGAAATAGAAAGTAAGAGATACACACAAACATAATGATCAATAGGAATGGAATTTATTAGAAAAAAAGTAAGAGTAGTAATCTTTGATATCAAAGTTAAATTGAAATAGACAATCAAAAGAAAAAAAATAAGGAAACTACACTGTCAGCCATATTGATCAATCCTGTTTTAGACTATTTAAAATAGGTAGTATAAGATTGAATATTGCTGTGGTATAAGAAATAAGATTGTGGATTTTAAAAAATATGGAAAATTTTGAATTTATTAAGAATGAGGGGTTATCCACCTCCAGAGAAAAAGGACAAAGAAATGCATTGCAGCTTTACATAAATGTATTTGAATATGTGTATGTATGCATGATTATAAATATAAATGCATATGTATTGTGTATATGTGGGGTGTATATATACACATACACATATATGAATATATATCCACCCTTAATTGTAGTCTTCTTGGGGGAGGAAAGGAAAGAAAGAGGGGGAAAAGACTAAAATTAAAAGTGCACAACAGAACAACAATTAAAAAAGCCTTACAAGGAAGCAAAGAATACTCTGAATACAATGTATAATATTTATTATTAAAGCTTTCTTGAAATAGAAATTTATTGTCTCATAATTTGAATCCTCTTATGTTCTGCTGTGTACATGGCAACTATTTTCTTTTCTCTGTTTTATATTTAAGTTAAAATAAATAATTTTTTAAAAAGAAATTATTGTTTATATGACATGCAGCACACTGACTTGTCTGTGATACAGATTCTAAAATGTTTGAATGAACTGCATATTCCAATTGTATACACCATATTTTTCTATATTTAAATACTATATTTTACAAGTATCTCAGAGGATCAGAGATTTGAAGATTGAGTCCTATAAACCATTGAAAACTCAATTTCTCATTTTGCAGGTGAAGTATCTGAAACACACCAAAATAAAAAAAAAAAAAAGTGTTTTGATTGAGGTCACACAAACAACAAGTAGCAGTGTTTAAATACATACTAGATGAATTTTTATAATAGTTCATCCTTGGATACGTGAGGATGATTCAGTCTCAAATTGGGGCATTCTGGGTTTTATTTTATCATACTGAATTCTGATTCTGGCACCAGCTATGTTTCTTACAAAGAATCTTTAACATTCCACATCAGTTTATCTTTTCAGCTTTATTATTTAACATTTAGAGAACTGAAAGTTATCCAACCCTCCCCAGAAGGATAATTCTACAATAAGGGCAACTGAAACTTTTACTTATTGTAAGGTACACACACTCACACACACACACACACACTCACACTCATCAATTTGTGAGAGCTGAAAAAATTATAATATATAAATACAATGTAATATTATTGTTTAAAGAAATGAAGGGATTGTTTCAAACAAACTTGGGAAGATTTGTATGAACTGATACAAAGTAAAATAATAAGGGGGAGGGGAAGTGAGCTAACAATGCTAAAAAATTAAGAACTCTGATCTAATAAACCATAATTTCAAAGGAATGATAAAGTCTCTATCTTCCTGATAGAGACAATGGACATTTGCTCTGCCTGGCTATGCTTAAATGAAACAAGTGGCAGCTGGATGAGAGTGAAAAAATAAATAATGCAAAAATGCAAAAATAAATTTAAAAGTAATACATATATATATAAATATGTGACACTTTTAAAAACCAGATTAATATTAATTAATAATAATAATTATCAAATGACTCATCAAATTTCTATGATTTCATGACTGTACTGATTCAGATGGCATCTCTTCCCTGCTCTAATAGATGGTGCCCTAAGTTGCTGCAGCCAGAAGTGTCATGACCCATGGTAGCTGGAAGAGGAAAGCAGAGGGAAACTTGTAGACATTGGCCACTCGAGGCATATTTTATTCAAATCTCCCCAGGTGAAGGAGACCACACACCCTGTGAACTCCAAGAGCCACTCCATAATGTAGGTAAAAATGAAGATGAACAGATTTTCATAACCACGTGAGGTCCATCAGGGTAGTGAAAAGGTAAGAGAGGTAGTGGCTAGTTCCCTGCCTATGTTGTAATGTTGCCCATTGTACCCCCCTGTTCTTGTCCATGAACTACTGCGGCTTCTTTTTGGAGACCAATTGTTTCTTACTGCAGTTGGCTGTTGCAACTGGCTGGCTGGCTGCTACTGCTGGTTTCTAGCTTGGCATTATGGGCAAAGCTGTGGATATGAAGTTATGTTGCTGCTGCTGTTCCTGCTTGGTGCTGGCTATGAAAAGGATTTTCTAGCATAGTATTGTGAAGAAAACAGGATATGGAGTTATGCTACTTGCTACTGACTATAAAAAGGGTTTTCTAGCATGGTGTGAGAAAAGCAGGGCATATGAAGTCATCCTGGGGGATCTTATGCTGCACATTTCCAATTTCCAGAGAAACTCAGACTTAACACCAGGGAGCAGACCAGATTCAAAATGGAAGAATAGCAAGGGGACAAGGGGGAGTAAAAAATGAGAAAAGAATCCACCTGTGTATTTTCATTTGCTTCCTCCTCTCCCTATCCTTTTTTTTCTGTATCTGAAAGATATTTTCTTTATCATAGAAGTACTGGGGCTGGAGAGGAGGTGGGGAGAGATGTGTGGTCAAGTGCTTAACTGCAGAAATGAAGTATAACTTCATAATCTGTGTTTACTTCTGTGCCCACCTCTTCTCTTATTGCTTTGTTCTGACCATCTTCACCTTCTACTTCTTTTCTCTAATTCCCCCATTTCCAGATACACCTTAAAATTTCATTCAAATAATGCCTTTCCTCCCCAAACTACCTAAGCAGATAAAGGCTGACATTTGCCTCTGAAACCTTTCCCAATCCCAGTGTCTCTGTCATCCAGCTGCTGTCCTTAGGCTAAACTTGAAAGAAAGGCATAGAAAGAAAAGAAGAAAAGACAGAAGAAGGAAAGAAACAAATTAATATCCCATCCCCCGAATCTCTAGATTTGAAATCCAAGATAACTGGTTCAGCTAGTTATTCTCAGTTTAACCACAATCACACATATTATGCCCCCACCCATATCCCACAGGAAAACAGGAGAGAATTGGTATTATTAAGCACTTTGATTCAAGAAAAGGTAAAATCAATAGGGGAAGAGGATTAAAAGGCAGAAGAAGTTTATTTTCATGTGTCTTCATAGTGTTGTGCTAGTTTCCTTTTATTTTCCTGCCTCAGTTTCCCTAAATTGTTCTGCCTCAGTTTCCCTGAATTTTTCTGCCTCAGTTCCTTGAATTGTTCTGTCCCAATCCCCCTGGTTGTCACCCCCTTTCTTAACCATTAGGACTGAGATAATTAGGGCTATAGAGATCTGGCATTCCAAAAGATAAAACTCCAGATGTCCTATCTCAGATACCTAAATAGTATCCTCTATCTCTAAATTCCAGACTTTCTGTCTCTAACTAACTACTGCCAGTTTATCAAAATTTATGGTCCTCACCCCCCACTCTGTCAGAACTGGATTGATGGTCAGTCTTTGGAAATTCCCATTCACCAGAGTTTGGACTTCACCTCCTGTCTAAACTACTGGAATCTCATACTCGATGCTGCTGCTGCTGCTGCTGAATGCTTTAGAGACATCAGCCCTGGGACTCAAATGGATCCTTTGGTCCCAGAAAACCTCTTCCTTTCAGAAATCCAAATAAAATATTAAAAACTCTCTAATCTCTATCTTGCCTCAGTTTCTCCAGCATTACAATAGGAGCATCTCTCTACAATAGATGTGACCTTTAATTCCACTTTTCCTTGTTTGTTACAGAGGATTTGTTAATGTGAATCCCCAATAGCACTCCCACACCCTGAAACAAAGAGGTACCAATCCCCAGAAATTCTGGTCAGCTCAAGGCTGGCAGACTTAAATCTAGGATCCTTTCTCCAGAACACTTTCGTTTCTTTAGCAAATAGAGTGGGTGAATAGACATTCAGGTTAAACAGCAAAAAAATTTCCAGCTTTGTTCTCTCCTAAAAATGAAAGAAAACAAAAACCATTTTTGTATCCTGCCTCTCCTCTTTTGCTTGTGTGTGTGTGTGTGTGTGTGTGTGTGTGTGTAACTGTGTTTGTTAGAAGAGGGATATGGTAGTTCTTGGGAACATGTAAAAGTTAGTACTTCAGATTTCACTTAGCATTGGGGCCAATGTCCACTTTTCCCACCTTTTCTAACTATCTAAATAATACTTCTATTCCTCAAGTAAATCTGCATTTTATAAGAATAGAAGATAAAGCCCTCAAAACATAGCATCTCCAAGAATACTTGTTGCGACCATCTTATTGTTATACTTTATCCTGTCCATAAACCACAAACTCCCAGCAAAGAACACAATTCTTTACAAGGAAGAACTGAACTGGTAAACCCAGAATCCTTTCCAGTTTTAAATTGCTACATTTTATTAACTATATCTTTCTTGTATTTCAGCCATGTTCCTACCCTTGCTCTATAGAGTAATTCCCACAGACTCCTTAAACTGAAAAACTAGAATATCAGTGAGAACTAGGAAAGTTCCCCCTCAACCCAACCCTTCCTAATGGACTTTGCTTACTACTGTGCAATCAGTGACAAAGGATATGTCCTTTACTTTATTTCTGAAAGCTTATGATAAAAAAATTAGTGATGGCAACACAATTTATAAAAAGGGTTTCTAGCATGATGTTGTAGAAAAAGCAATGGATATGAAACTGGGCTCTAACTCCAGCTCTGAAACTCCCTAAGCTTCAGTATTCTTACTTCTAAAATGAGGATTCTGAACTAGATGGACTCTAAATACTCTTTCTCTTCCTAATCTATATACTTACAATAGTTTTTGTTAAGAAAGTATAGTACTGTGGTCTATTTGCTACTGACTATGTTATGTAGTTAACACATATTCAGAAAGAAATCACATATCTTTAAAAGTTCAGTTATAACAAGGCTGTAAGGATCAGGTGCCAATTTGTCAGGGGAAACACCAGTGTGTTCACAAGCAGTATGGTGACAAATTAAGGGAAATTGCTTAATACAAAGTGATTAGCCTTTGCATATAAAGGATATCAATTGTCATCCATAAAGAGCCACATTAGTTGTGAGGGAATTGTTAACAATGCCTCAGCAAGCAAAGATCAGACTGTTTTCTTTGGGAAATTTTTCCCTCTCCAGGGAAACAGATCTCAGATGTGGACTTTGTAATCAGACAATTCTTTTGCAGATTGCTAAAACACAGTAGGAGATACAGCTGCTTGATGGGTAGCAATCAGAGCCCAGGCAGCTTTCTTGAACATCAGCATCATGCAGGCTGTGAGACAAAGAGGGATAAGAGCCTATTCCTGTTTGCCTCATGACTGAAATAGTTGCCTAGATTAGGCTTCTCATTTGGAGAAAGGATTGGGATATTTTCAATATTGCTAAAACCCAAATGATAATTATCACTCCTCCATCTGTAAATAAAGACAGGAAATAGTAAAATGGCCAAAGTTCCCAATTATATGATTTATACTTATGAAGGGAGAGCAAAGGTATCAGGGCCAGAAAATGAAGCCAACTGTTACTTTCCCAGGTCATACAACTCTTAAGGAACACACCAAGGACAAATCTAAGTTATTTGACTCCAAATCAACTACTCTTTCTAATAGGTGATTGAAAGATGGTGATGTGTGTAGAAAACATGTTTGAAAATGTTGCTTCTGTATAAATGGTGTGATTGACAATGTATGAAGAAACGGGTCCAGTTAAAACTGAGAGAAGGGGGTGCTGAAACATGGGGAGGCCTCCATGTAAACTGTAATCCTTGTGGTACCTACTCAATGGGAAAACAGGAAGAAAATTTGAATTAGGAGTAAGTAATAAAAGGCTGTATAATTGTCTTAATGGATATGCCCTCCTTTTTTGGACATGTTGTGCCACAGTTCTCTTTAATTGTCCTGACTCAGTTGCCCTAATTATCCTGACCCAGTCTTGCCTCAGTTTCCTTAATTGTTCTACTTCAGTTTATAATTGTCTGCTCGATCCTGCAAAACCTCCCCACCCTCTTTATCAGAATATTTGAAAAGGATAAAAGATCTTATGTTTTAGAATATCAGAATGCCTCTCCCCATCCCAAGCTATCAGAATATCAATTCCCATCTTATCAAGATGCCTCTCCCCATCTCCTGGGTGGCTCCCCCTATTATGTCTTCCCCCTCTCCAGAGGTTTCTCTCACCCTGTCAGAGTCCCATTCCCACTCTCAGCACCCTGACTCTGCCCCTGCCTCAGTCTACCCCCTGAGTCTGAGCCATGTGTATATATGTCATTGAGAACTCACATTGTTTGCTAGATTCTTGGAGATGATAGTCTCATTCAGTCCTGGGACAAAAACATGCATCCATTTGGTCCCAATAAAGCTCTCCCTTTTAACTAAATTATTAAATACTCTCTAATCTTTATCTTGCCTCAGTTTCTCCATCATTACAGACATAGCTCTTGTGAGAATGTTGTGAGAAAAATTCAATAGTTTTCTTACTTTGAATTTTATTAATTTCCCCTTTTATTTTCACAATTTCAAATTTGGTATTTAATTGAGGGGTTTTAATTTGTTCTTTTTCTAGCTTTTTAAATTGCATGCCCTTTTCATTGATCTTATCTACCTCTATTTTATTCAAATTAGCATCTAGTGATATAAAATTTCCCCTAAAAACTGCTTTGGCTTCATCCCATAAATTTTGCTATGTTATCTCATTATTGTCATTCTCTTGGATGAAATTATCGATTGTGTCTATAATTTGTTGTTTCACCCACTCATTCTTTAGGATTAGATTTAGTTTCCAATTAATTTTTAGTCTATTTTCCGCGGCCCTTTATTGCATGTAATTTTTATTGCATCAGGATCTGAAAAAGATTTGTTTATTAGCTCTGCCTTTCTACTTGCAAGAATGTTAATAAAAGTCCTTTCTGATTCACCAGTGGCTTCATAGAGTTCTTAATGAGACACTTGTTTCTTATAGTGTCCTTAGTAGTAAGAGGGAAAATTCAAACAGGGGAGTGTGTTTTAGTAAAGATAATGAGATTCATTTTAGATTTGTTGAACTTTAAAATAGAAATATTCCAAAATACTCCAAATAGATGATTTAAACCTAAAAAGTGACATCTTAATTATAACAGAGAAACAAGGAAGACTTTTTCTCTCAGTTTGGTGGATATAACTAAATAAGCAGTAGAGACAATTACAAAAGATAATTTTAATTCTATAAAATTCAAAAATTCTGTAAAAAATAAATTAATTTAGCTAAAATTAGAAAGGAAACAGCTAACTGGGGGAAATATTGCAACAAATTTCTTTGATAAGTGTTATGGGACAGGACTCTAAAACAAGGATTCTTACAAGGTGTTACATCAGTGGAATTGATAAAGACAATGATTATCTAGTTTAGCATGTGCTTAATAGCTCTCTAATTCAGAATATATACTTAGTACTTAATATAGTTCTACAAGATTCACACCTATGATAATATAATTATAAGAGAGCACATAAGCTGGGAACCTCAGCCAGAGTCAGAGTCAGAGAAGACAAGTGTACTGGAGGCAGGAGCTCAAGCTCTCAGACTCAGAGAGATTCATTTCCATCTTCATCAGCCTTGTGGTGGCCACACCAAGGGTCAAATTTTCTCCACTGAAACCAAGTCCCCTCTGAAGGCCTTGAGAAAGCTATCTGAGCACTAGGCAAAGCAGACGATTTAGACTTTGGACTTTAACACCTGTCTATTCTTGTGGTGATTGCTGAACTGAAAAGAAGGCTGCCCCAGGACCTTCAGAAAATCAAATGAGAACATTACAGATAGAGGCTACCTAAGATGTATGCAGAACTGATTATATATAAGACGATTTCCCCAGTAGATGGTCAAAAAATATAAATTAACTTTTCAGTTGAAAAAAATCTAAGCTATGAATATCCATATAGAAAAATTCTTAATCACTAATAATCAGAAAAATAAAAATTAAAACAACTCTGAAGTTTCATCTTACCCACTTCATATTGGCAAAAAGGACCAAAAAAATGGAAAATGTCAGATGAAGGATGGGCTGGAGGAAAACAGACCCACTAATGTACTCTTGGTGGAACTGCTCTTTGGTCTACCTTTTTTGGAAAGCAATTTGGAACTATCCCATAAAAGTTAATAACCTATGCATAATTTTTGTCCTAACTATACCACTAAGTGTTCAATGCACCAAAAAGTTCAAAAGTAGAAGAAATGAACCAATATGTATAAAAATATTTAGAGTAGGTTTTTCATAGTAACCAAAGAATTGATATTAAAAAAAAATTCTTTGTTATTGGAAAATGGTTAAATAAATCAAACAATAAAGATTTATGAAGTGTCTAATACATACCAGATATGGTCCTTAAACAAATTATGGCATATGGATGCAACAGAATGTTATTTTGCCAAAAGAAATTATGAAATGAGGTTTCATAGAAAATTTAGAAGACTTCTATGAACTGATGCAGGATGAAGCAACCAGAATTATGGAAAACAGCCTATAAAATAACCTTATAGGAAAAAAATAATTTTGAAAGACTATAGAACTTTTAATAATGCCATGATAAACTATGAGCCAGAGATGAAACATGCCATTCACCTTCTCTCATAGAGATGATGGGCTTAAAAAACAAATTAAGACATATATTATTAACATGGCCAATGAGAAAATTTGCTTTCCTGAACTATGAATATTTGTTATGAGGGTTATCATTTTTTTTCTTTTTTCCCCTTCTTTTCAATTAGGGGAAAGTGAGAGATAGCTATAAAATAAAAATTTTTTTTTTTAATGAAATGTATGTAAAGGTGAAGCCAGTATGATAGAATAAAGGCAGGAACTTATCTGAGCTCCTCCCCAAATACTTCCAAATACTCTTAAATAATGACTCTAAAGAAATTATAGAGCACCAGAACCCACAAAAAGACAATGAAACAATTTTTCAGTGCAAGACAACTTAATACATAAGCTAGAAAGGTCTGTCACACCAAGATGAGAGTGAAGCACAGTCCAACACAGGAGTTGTTATCACAAACCATGCCCCAGCAAATTAGGAGCAGTCCTTGGGGCAACTAAATCAGTGATATCAGTGGCAGTTTCCAGACTTCTCAGTTCACATATGACAAAGAAAACTTAGAAGGTAAAAAGGGAAGGTTTGTTGTACCTGGGTCAGAGTAGAGTACAATCCAACACAGGCCCCACCAGCACAGTCTTGACCCATGAAACCAGGAGGAAGCCTTTGGAACTACCATCTCAGCAATGATAGAAGCTGCTTCTGGATCTCTCAGCCCACAAATAGTAAGGTCAGATATTCAGAAGGTAGTTATAGGAGTCTCTTTACTAGCACTGAAGGAGGACCTGTTGCTTTGCAGGTCAAAACTGGGTGACAGTCTCAAAGCAAGGAAGATCATTAACACTCAGAGGCTGAGGCCACTGTGGATCAAGTACCCTCACCACAGTTCCAGTGCATAAAACAGTGCCAAATGAACATTCAAATAGTCCATGAATTATCTTTCATTTTTGCTGTTGATTAATCAGGCCATCTTTTTTGGTCATAGATTTCTTTGATGATGTGCATTCTACTTGACTTCCATTATTCATTATCTGTCTAACACTGTTGTTGAGCCCAAGGAATCAGAGCACTGCCTCCACTCCTTCCTTTACCAGGGGGCCAATCTGCTCTTGGTTCAGGCACATAGACCAAACTAAATTCAACCCTAGGAGAATCTAAATTTGAATATGAGGAAAAGACTATATTAAAAAAAAAATTCTTCACTTCATTAAACTTCAACAATAGTGACTAAGAAAAGCTGCTTAAAGTGTAAGATTTTTAATCATGTCTAGGTCTTCCAAAGAGAGAAATTTTTTAAAAAACTTCAATGTATAATATAAAACACATATGAAACAGGTATTTTATTCCTACATACAAAAAAGAAATATAAAATTAAAGACTCATCACATATTGACAAAACAACTTAAAACAGGATTCAGTATCTTAATTTATAATTATTATTAATATATTAACAGTCTGATACTTAAACATTATTAGAACATAAATCAGTTTGACGTTTACATTTTGTGTAGAGCTTACACTGTTTCATAGTTCATGTCATGTCATTTTCCCAACATAAGTAGGAGGTTGCATTTCTTCTCTTTTTGAATATTGATTTTTTTTCATGTAGAAGGTTCCCTTGCCACCAGTTAGTTCCTCACATTGGACTGGGATCTTTGAGCTTCTTGAATAACAAGAATGCCTTGTGATTTGTGATATATCTACCTCAGATTTAATGCTCAATCACTACTTAAGGAAGCAGACAGAAAGCAGAACTGGCCATCAGGACCCTAACACTAAGTCTTTTAGTTGAGTCCATGGTCAACAAAGAGGAAATGGCAAGGTAGGAGAAAAAAGAACAGCTCACCCCCCAAACCCACTTCCCTTTCTGATTAGGTAGAAGTCACTACTTGACACACATGAAAGTTGAGGAAGTTATTTCTTCTTTTCTTATTCAGACAGCACCCCTTTGCTGTTTTCATAAGACAGTGAAAACAACAAGTGAACAATTAGGTTTTTAACCATTTCATAATCAAATGTCCAATCTTTTCAACTTTAGAAACCTTCAAAATATATTAATATTTATTTTGAAAAGAAACTTAGAATTATTAATCAAACCTTTCAATTTCCTAAGGGCAATCTAGTCTACTCTTCTGTTCATATATGGACCCAATTGAAATTTTTCCAAGATAGTGATAAACCCTATCGATGAAGTGATATCTGAATTTCTTTGTAAACCTTAAAAAGCTAGCTATTACATGAACTCCTCAACATTTGTGCATTTAACTTTCACAACTTCAAGCATTTCTGTGATTTTATTAGGGACCTCATTTTCACTTTCACATTGTAATCATTGACATTTATAGCTATACACAGTAGAAAAAAATGAGAGAAACTATGAGGGTGAGTTTTTAGAGTGGCTGGTATCCTACTAACTTACTGGTCTTATTCACCCTATCTCTGTCAATAGTACTCAGTATATCCACTGATTATTCCATTGTTTACCTTTAAAATTTAAGTTTTGTGCTGCAATTATCCCACTCCCCCCACAAGCATAGTACAAGTCCTCTGGGCTCTAATCCCGAGTGTTTAAAGTCAAAGATTCAGCTTAGTGAGAAAATAAAAACATTAGATAGATCACAACAATAGGTTGTGAACTGAATTTAAGACACTACTGCCACCCACTAGTATGAAATACAGTGTTGGAGGTGATGTCAAGAATCCAACTGTCTTCATGCATTCCAGCAGCAGCAACTAAAGTTACAACTTCTCCTTCTGTTGTGAGAGTATGGCTGAAGTAAAGAGGTTATTGGCAGTATAGTTGACAGCCAAGTTTCTTAAACTATGGTTTGTGACCCTATATGGGTCTCATACATGAATGTGGAGGTTGTGAAAATATGATTTATTATCAGTAAATAATTATATACGTATCATTAAAGTATTTGTACACCTATATATCCAGAACCATGAAACATTTTCTCAGGCGAAAAAAGGTGATGAGTGGGAAAAGTTTAAGAAGCCTTGGTATGGATAATAGAGTTAACTAATTCAAGCTAGTTTTGTGCTTTAGGGTCCATATCCCCAATGAGCTATTATTTTGCTCACACAAGTAATAAAATAAACATGCTGTGATGTATCTTTTTTTTCCCATTTATATGGAAACTTCCTTACCTTCAACCTTATTTCTGTAGTATAGTTTTAATATGTTTGTTCAATTAAATTGAATGAATTTGGACAGTGCTTTAACAACACATCTACTGGATTTTTAAGCCTGTTGACAAGCTTTCTTGAGCTACATGATACATGTGGGATCACAGTTCCCCTGAAGAAAAACGATGTGTAAAAAAGATCCCCTAATATCTAGGAAAAGGCTCAGTGAAGCATTTCCCCCTCCTCCCCCCAGAATTGTAATGATGTTGGAGTTTAAATTCTGCTTTTGTTCTTTCTGAACAGCATTTTCCTCAGGAGGATAATTATTGGTCAACAGACACCATCCTGACACTTGTTCCCATCACCTAGAGACTGCATCAGTCCATCTGGCAGCAGCAAAACTACTTTTCTTACTGCCTTCAGATGTGATTTCCCTATCTGGGCACAAATCACTGCACAAATGAATATATTACTTGCTTCAACAGAACCTGTGCCTCCAAAAAAGAAAAAGGCCAAAACTGACAGCAATTCTTAATGTCATCATACATCTTCAATTAAGAGGTTTTTATATGCAATAAACATGTTTTGGGACTTTATGCAAAAGAATATCTGCAAAAAAAATCATCATTATTTGAAGGGATAAAATATTTCAGTCAATTAATAAATAAATACTTATTAACTATTATATGACATGGTGATGAAAAAGGAGGCCATAAAGACAAAAAGTAAATAACACCTGCCTCTCCCCTCAATCAGCTTACATTTTATCAAGGAGACAATATATACAATGTAGAGATTTAGAGGTGGCAAACACAGAATACATACAAAATAAAAGTAATTTTTAGTAATAGACATTATGAGCTAGAGGAAATTAAGAAAGGCTTTTTTAGAATGTGGTATTGAGATAAATCTAAAGGAAATACATTATAGAAGAGAGAAGGTGAGAAGAAACTACATTCCATATTTGTTCATTTTTTTTTGGAGGGGAAGCAAGTAAAAAAGTATAAAATTGTAAAATAGAATGTCCTGGGTTAAGAGGAGTCAGGAGACCAGTTTTCCATATTAAGAAAGACCTGTTCTGAGCAGTAAACACAAATTTTATTTATTTCATTTCTATTCACTGTACAAATTAGTTTTTTCTAACTCTTTTTCACAATATATTTTTCTAAGTAAATGTCAAATTACACATCAAGGACTCTGGCTATAATAAATATATGTATTTCATTCTGCTTTTGAAAATTATACATGTGCAGTCATATTCATATGCAGTCATATTCACACATATATATGTGCATATTATTCATGTTGTGGGAAAAAAAAGTGAAAATAGCATGCTTGAAACAGCATTCAGCCTCCATCTATTCCTTTTCTGGAGGTGGGCATCAGTTTTCATCATAAATTGGGGTGGTGGTGGTAGACAATAGCTACCAAAATTTTGATTGGATCATAAATATGAAAAGAAGTTAGTGAGTGATAGAGGAAGGGGGAGAATTTGGAAGTGGAGATAGAAAGCAAAGAGTATTCTTATCCCCTTAATTCAACCAGTAAACCTTGGAGAAAAAGTGAAGGTGTAGCCAGTACTAAAAAGTGGCCATGGAAATCTGTCATTCAAACTTAGCCACCTTTCAAGAATAGATAGCAGATAGAAGGAGTAAAAGAGGAAAAAAAAATAAACATTTATTAAGTGCTTGCCACATGCTAGGCATTGTGCTAAGCATAATGACATAGTCATAAAGTCCATTGCTAGACCTCTAATAGATTTTCCATGTTTGAGAAGCCACCAGAGCTTTGAAATGTGGGTTACTGCTATGACCTAGAAGTGATCAATGCAGTCCACTTCTAGTCCATATTGACAATTTGAATTTTCCACAACAAAGATAACTGTAACATAATCTCACTCAATGTTAACAATTATTTTTCTGTGGGAAAATATTTTTGATCTTTGATCTCAATTTCTGTGTTCCAGTTTCTTTATCTGAGAATGCCTCTAAAAGCTCTTACAACCCTAATTCTATGATACTATAATCTATAAACTTCAAGAATCTATGCTTTTTTTCTTTGGTAGAAAAAAAATCATTTCCTTCCTATAGAAAAAGAAGTAAACAAGCATTTAGTAAGCACCTATTTGTGGCAAGCTATGTTAAGAATTTTACAAGTATCTCATCAATTCTCATAACTCTAATAGTTAGATGTTATTATTATTCCCATTTTATATTTGAAGAAACTAAGGCAGACAGATTTGTTCACAGTCACAAAATTAATGTCTGAGGTCATATTTAAACTCAGGTCTTTCTGACTGCAAGCATTCTATCTACTCTACCACTAGATAATTATAGAGCAGTAGCATAATGTTTTAATTACCTTTTCCAAATTTCCCTAGAGCACTTTGGGTATTTCCATTGGTCCACTATTTTCCACCTTATATTTCTTGGTATTCATATTGTACTCCTCTGTTTAGGGCAGAGATTGTTTTTTGTTGTTGTTGTTGTTGTTGTTGTTGTTGTTGTTTGTTTGTTTTTTAATCCCTGAATGAGAGGGGTTTTTTTGTTTGCTTGTTTGCATTATCTTTTTTTTTTTCTATAATGCTTTGCATATTGTATTTAGTAAAATGTTTATTGAAATGCAATTAAGACTGCTAAGTGGTCTCAATATATTATAGAAGGCTATGGAATATCCTTGGGAAAGGCTATTTTTTTATTTTTTGTGTCTATTTTATAAAAACAAATACTTCCCTGTTTGGTATTACTTGGGCCAAAGATGACTACATTCACAATACTTTAAATTCCTCAGAAGGTCATTGACTATTGTGGGGTAGTATACTGAGTAATTTCTGTTTATAGTTTAATACAATTATGTAATATTTGTATTATCTTGTCTTTCTAACATTAATTAAAAACTTACTTATTACATCCCTATTAATGTCTCATGAGAAATATATGTGCTTGTTAAAGCAATATGTTGCTCATTTATTATAATGAGGTATGTTTTGTTTTCTCTTACAAATGAGAGCTACATGAGGTAAGTGGCCCTCAGAATCTCTTCCTATACAAAACCATCTGTTAAAATTACAGGATTTTAAAATTTTCTAGCCTTTCATATTTCTTCAGGTGCCACCAATTCTACTATAATTTCCCCAATTGACCTTAATCTATCTTCAGATGCAGTATTTATTTAACAACTCTTGGCAATGTTCTAGAGATCTTCCAGAGTAATTGCAATAATTGTAGGTTGTGGGGAAAACAAGATTATGTTTTAGGTATTCAGATGGGCTCTGAGATCCCTTCCAACTCTGAGACTCTATACTCTTATAAAAGAGAGTAGAATAGGATGGTATTTAATGTTTATCTCTATTATCTCACTCATTCTCATCTCAAATATGCACAGAGAGTCAGTTTATTTTTTCAAAGTTGAAGTCAATAATTTAGCTACAATTAGAATTTAAGTAAATCCAAACCCTTCAAACTATGTGGTTTGATTGAAATTTTTTACCTAAGTAGATCATCAAATATTTATCAAATTAGGATAAAGTATTTGAATAAAATGTAGAATTAGATACAGTCTTTAAACATGTAAACCACGCTAAGTCCTGAATCATTGATGTTCACTTATTCTTCTGCTTGTAGCTATCAAAATATGTTGTTCTCTTAATGGTCTTTTCTTTGCAAATGATGTTCAGTGATTAAAACATCATGGCATAGAAACAAAGTTGGAGCTAAATTTAGTTTCTTTTAAAATATTTTATTGAAATCTTTTAGGGTTTTGTGTCATTTCCTATAAAAATATATGTCTCCTATCCCATACTCACTAGCTTATCTTGTAACAGAGAACTTAAAAGAGGGGAAAAGGACTTCAATAAACTAAACAACTCATCTTTGAATTTGATAAAATATAGAATTTTCCAAATCCATGTTCTTCTATCTCTGTAGAAAAGTGAGGAGGTGAATTGTTAAATTATCTTTTCTTTGAAATAAAAGTAGGTCATTATAATGAAGACTTTGTTTTCATTAGATGTTTATCATATTTGCAGAAATGAATGGGGGGAAAATGATGGTATTGAAATTTTCCCTGACTACACATATAGAGCAATAATATACATATATTTTCATGTAATGCATAGGTAGGATATTATAAGTTGCCATTTTTTTAAAAGAAACTAATATATATATAATATTCATAAAGTTAACAACTAATATATACTACTTTAGCATTTTAGCATGCATTTTAAGCCCAAATTCTAGTTGGAACTAAATCTATAGCATTGCACTATACCTAAGAAAAATGAAAGTAAAAATTCATACTACTCCTATCATCCTAGGATAATTTGACACATTTAAGCAAAATGTGTCACCTATGAAAAGTACTCAGATGTTATCATTCATTACTGACATGATTCAGAAGTATCTAATAACAACCACAAACTATAAAACAATTAATTATAACTCAGATGTTACTCAGATGTTAGCCTTGTTTCACTGAAAATTTGTTTGAAAATGCATACAAAAACATGTTGAAATAGCTGTATACACACACATGCAAAGAACTCATGAGAATTATATTTATGACTTGTTTCTTTGAGAAATCAGTCCTGTGGCTATTGCTTCTTCACATGTCTGGTTTTCAGGTGAAAAAATATTTATGCATAGATTGCCATAGGGATTAAATATTTGTTAAGCTGTCTTGTGAGAATGATGCTTTTAAAATTTGGGTAAACCCAGATAATGATGTTATCCTAAGAAGAGAGATTTTTAGTATGTCCTATATATCCTTCTAAAGTAATACAATTGCTTCATATTTCTATTCTGATGGCATACTAGCATCTATATCCAGAATATTAGTATTCTCTTTATAATACTTTCAAGGCTTTTAGGCTCACTTTTACCCCAGATTTCTATCATGACCCTCTCGTCTTACCAGTTTCTTTTGGCAGTATAGAATGTAATTCAGCTTATATATCTAATTGATGTGACTGATCATTTTTTCAGTCTGGTAGTCAGATAATAAATCTCCCTTTTACTGGTTAGAGCTTCCCTAGGCCATTTCTTGCTCCTCACCATTTTTAGGTTAAGAAATTGTTGAGGAAACAAAATGCAGAAATGTCTTAAGGAAGCAGTTTAAAAGGCTGACAAGTCTATTTTAGCTCTCTAGAAATATCTTGATAGGGTTTTGCATTTATTAATTGTTTTATAGTTTGTGGTTGTTATTAGATACTTCTGAATCATGTCAGTAAGTATGCCAGAAAGACTATGGGAACTTCTGGAACCAGTAGGGCATTTTCGGTCAGTATCAGGTTGAGCTGAGAAATCTGTTTTCAAAAATAATTAAAAGCAAGGAATTACTTGGAGGATCAAAGTTTACATATTAATTACATATTAAAATTCAAGTTCTTTCAGTATGTGGCCCCACCAATACCATGAAATAAAATTTGCAAAAGTACTTACTTTTGTGTCTACCTGTAGTAGATACTATATAAATGTTTATTCCTCCATTCCCTTCCTCAACAGTCAAACCTGTTTCCTGATTCTTTCTTCATAGCATTCGGATTTTTGCTTATCATTTGGGTAATTTTCTCTATTAGTCTTTGCATTTCCTCATCCTATTCATCTTCTAGTAGCTCAAATCTCATGCATTTGTAAATCCCACATTGCTCCAAATGATACTGATTTCTCTCCTCCCTGGACTAGTTTTATATTTACTATATTTGATATAGAATTCAGTGCTTGCCTATCACAGTTGGAAAATAAAATTAATTTAGTACATGTTCAAAATACTTGAACACAAATGCTTTTAAAAATTATAGTGTTGGGCCAAGATGTCAGAGAGGAGACACACAGCTGTGTAAGCTCCGTGTTTTCTCTGAGAATTCATTTCATGACAAGCCTCTGAATTAATGCTTGACTGAAAAAAACCCACAAATAGTTACCAAAAGAAGACATCCTTGAAATTTGCCAGGAAAGGTCTGTTTTTGCTCGAGGGCAGGAACGGTTTTAGATTGGGCCCAGGCTGAGGGCAGGCAGCAGCAGTGAGAGCTTGGCAGGCAACTCATAGCCAAGCAGACTGGAGGAGGGTGGGGAGTGATCTCAGCCATCTCTGAAGGGAGAGTTTTGCTACAGGACTGGATATTTTGCCCTGGCAGCAAGCCTGCAGAAGGGTGGAGAGGCTGGGAACATGGAGGGGAAGGAGAGAGGCAAAGAATACAACCCCAAACAGCTGGAGTCTCTCAGGACCTGGCCACTCCTCCCCCACAGAGTCTCAGCATGCTCTCAGAGTCTCAGAGGGCAGGCGCACCACAGCCATCACTGTCCTGCTAGTGCTTTGCTGCTGCCCCCCGCAGTCTGTAGAGGAAGCTCAGTAACACCACCAAGCCCCTCCCCCAAAAAAAGCAGATTCCATTTGGGTTTTTTTTCCTTTTTTCTTTGCTAGTTTGTCTTTAATTCTTCTCTAAAAAAATGAGGAAAAAATTGAAAAGGTTAACATTGACAGCTTCTATATAGATAAAGAGCAGACTCTAAACCCTGAGGAGACTAAAAACAAACTGTCTCCAGGTGAATCCCCAAAGGAGGAGAACATCTGGTTCCTCAGCACAGATGAATCTCATAGAAGAAACTAAAAAGGTTCTCACAAGAGAGCTAGAAGAAAAATGGGAAAAAGAGAGGGAGGCTTGGCAAGAGAGTCGAGAAGTCATCCCACTAATTTAAAGACAGTGGATAAAGAAATCAAATCCTTGAAAAATAGGATTAGTGAACTGGAAACAGAAAATAGCTCTCTAAAAATTAAAATTGGAGAAATGGGGGGGAAAAATTCCATAGAATAAAACAACTCAATTGGATAATTACAAAAAGATATTTAAAAAAGTGAGTGAAGAAAATACTTCACTGAAAATCAGAATCGAACAAATGGAATTGAATGACTTGAGGAGAAAACAAGAATCACTTAAGCAAAACCGAAAAAATCAAACAATGGAAAAAAATGTGAAATACCTTTTTGGGAAAACAACAGACTTGGAAAATAGATCTAGGAGAGACAATATGAGAATTATTGGACTCCCAGAAAAATATGATGAAAAAAAGAGCCTGGACACTATTTTTCAGGAAATTATCAAAGACAACTGCCCTGAAGTCATAGAAACAGAGGGCAGAATAGACATTGAAAGAATTTATCAATCACCTACTGAAAGGAATCCTAAAATCAAAACACCAAGAAATATAGTGGCCAAAAGCCAGAACCCTCAGACAAAGGAAAAAATACTGCAAGCAGCTAGAAAAACCTAATTCAAATACAGAGGAGGCACAATAAGGATTATCGAGGATCTAGCAGCATTCACATTAAAAGATCAAAGGGCCTGGAATATGATATTCTGAAAGGCTAAGGAACCCAGTATGAAACCAAAAATAACTTACCCAGCCAGAATAAGCATCTTTTTCCAGGGAAGAAGATGGACATTCAACAAAATAAGGAAATTTCACCTATTTTTGATGAAAAAAACAGAATTTAACAAAAAGTTTGATCTACAAATATAGAATTCAAGAGAAATCTAAAAAGGTAAAAAGAAATCTTGGGAACTATATTTCTGCTATAAAGATGTATAAAGAATACATGTATACCGTGTTCTAGAAACTAGAGCTGGAAAGGACATTGTACCAGAAAAAGGGGAAAGTGGGGATACTACATCTCACAAAGAGGCAAAGGCAACCTATTATATCTGAGAGAAAAAATGGAGGGGATGAATATAATGGGTATCTTACTGCCATCAGAATTGGCTTTAAGAGAAAAATTTTAGACGTGTTCAATTTATGGTGAAACTTCTCCCACCTCATTGAAAAGTGAGAAGGGAAAAGTGAAAAGGGAAGGAATAAGCTAAGCAGAAGGGAATATGGAAACTGTGAGGGAAAGTAGTAAGATAGGGGGAGGAACTCTAAGGTGGGGAGAGGGATACTAAAAAGGGTGGGCTGTGAGAAGCAAGTGGTGCTCACAAGTTTAATACTGGGAAGGAGGGGAAAGGGGGGAAGAAGGGAGAAAAGCATAAACAGGGGTTAACAAGATGACAAGTAATACAGAATGGGTAATTTTACCATAAATGTGAATAGGGTAAACTCCCCCATAAAGAGGAAGCAGTTAGCAGAATGGATTAAAAGCCAGAATCCTACAATATGTTGTTTACAGGAAACACACCTGAAGCAGGGAGATACATGCAGAGTACAGGTAAAAAGTTGGAGCAGAATCTACTATGTTTCAGGTGAAGTCAAAAAAGCAGGGGTAGCCATCCTGATCTCAGATCAAGCAAGAACAAAAATTGATCTAATTAAAAGAGATAAGGAAGGGCACTATACCTTGCTAAAGGGTAGCATAGATAATGAAGCAATATCAATATTAAACATATATGCACCAAGTGGTATAGCATCTAAATTCTTAAAAGAGAAATTAAAAGAGTTGCAAGAAGAAATAGGCAGCAAAATTATAATAGTGGGAGATCTCAACCTTGTACTCTCAGAATTAGATAAATCAAACCACAAAATAAATAAGAAAGAAGTCAAAAGAGGTAAATAGAATACTAGAAAAGTTAGATATGATCGATCTCTGGAGAAAACAAAATGGAGATAGAAAGGAGTACACTTTCTTTTCAGCACTTCATGGAACTTATACAAACATTGACCATATATTAGGACATAAAAACCTCAAACTCAAATGCAGTAAGGCAGAAATAGTAAATGCATCCTTTTCAGACCACAATGCAATGAAAATTACATTCAACAAAAAGCCAGGGGAAAGCAGACCAAAAAAATAATTGGAAACTAAATAATCTCATACTAAAGAATAACTGGGTGAAACAGCAAATCATAGACATAATTAAAACTTCACCCAAGAAAATGACAATAATGAGACATCATACCAAAATGTGTGGGATGCAGCCAAAGTGATAATAAGGGGAAATTTCATATCTCTAGAGGTGTACTTGCATAAAATAGAGAAAGAGAAGGTCAATGAATTGGGCTTGCAACTAAAAATGCTAGAAAGGAACAAATTAAAAACCCCAGTCAAACACTAAACTTGAAATTCTGAAAATAAAAGGAGAGATCAATAAAATTGAAAGTAAAAAAAAAACTATTGAATTAATTAATAAAACTAAGAGTTGGTTCTATGAAAAAACCAATAAAAATATACCAACCCTTAGTAAATCTGATTAAAAAAAGGAAAAAGGAAAATCAAATTGTTAGTCTTAAAAGTGAAAAGGGAGAACTCGGCACTAACGAAGAGGAAATTAGATCAGTAATTAGGAATTACTTTGCCCAACTTGTTCGACAACTTAAATGAAATGGAAGAATACCTTCAAAAATATAACTTGCCCAGATTAACAGAGGAAGAAATAAATACCCTAAACAGTCCCATCTTAGAAAAAGAAATAGAACAAGCTATTAACCAAATCCCTAAGAAAAAATCCCCAAGACCAGATGGATTTACACATGAATTCTACCAAACATTTAAAGAACAATTAACTCCAATGCTATATAAACTATTTGAAAAAATAGGGATTGAAGGAGTTCTACCAAGCTCCTTTTATAACACAGACATGGTACTGATACCTAAGCCAGGTAGGCTGAAAACAGAGAAAGAAAACTATAGACCAATCTACTTAATGAATATCGATGCTAAAATCTTAAATAAAATATTAGCAAAAAGATTACAGAAAACCTTCCCCAGGATAATACACCATGACCAAGTAGGATTTATACCAGAAATGCAGGGCTGGTTCAATATTAGGAAAACTATTTACCTATTTACATAATTGACTATATCAATAACCAAACTAACAAAAACCATATGATCATCTCAATAGATGCAGAAAAAGCCTTTGATAAAATTCAACATCCATTCCTAATAAAAACACTTGAGATTATAGGAATAAATGGACTTTTCCTTAAAACAGTCAGGAGCATATATTTAAAACCATCAGTAAGCATTATATGTAATAGGGAAAAACTGGAACCTTTCCCAGTAAGATCTGGAGAGAAGCAAGGTTGCCCACTATCACCATTATTATTCAATATTGTATTTGAAACACTAGCCTTGGCAATAAGAGCTGAGAAAGAGATTAAGGGAATTAGAGTAGGCAATGAGGAAACCAAACTATCACTCTTTCAGATGATATGATGGTATACTTAGAGAACCCCAGAGATTCTACTAAAAAGCTAGTAGAAATAATTCATAACTTTAGCAAAGTTGCAAGATACAAAATAAATCCCCATAAATCCGCAGCATTTTTATACATCACTAACAAAATTCAACAGCAAGAGATACAAAGAGGAATTCCATTCAAAATAACTGTCAACAGCATAAAATATTTGGGAATCTATCTACCAAAGGAAAGTCAGGAATTATATGAGCAAAATTACAAAAAACTTTTCACACAAATTAAGTCAGATTTAAATAACTGGAAAAATATTAAGTGCGCTTGTATAGGCCGAGCGAATATAATAAAGATGACAATATTCCCTAAACTAATCTATTTATTTAGTGCTATACCAATCAGACTTCCAAGAAAATATTTTAATGATCGAGAAAAAATAACAATAAAATTCATTTGGAATAATAAAAGGTCAAGAATCTCAAGGAATTAATGAAAAAAAAATCAAATGAAGGTGGCCTAGCTGTACCTGATCTAATACTATATTATAAAGCAGCAGTCACCAAAACCATTTAGTATTGGCTAAGAAATAGATTAGTTGATCAGTGGAATAGGTTAGGTTCACAAGGTTCACAAGTCAATTATAGCAATCTAGTGTTTGACAAACCTAAAGATCCGCAACTTTTGGGATAAGAATTCATTATTTGACAAAAACTGCTGGGATAACTGTAAATTAGTATGGCAGAAATTAGGCATAGACCCACACTTTACATTGTATACCAAAATAAGATCAAAATGGGTCCCTAATTTAGGCATAAAGAACGAGATTATAAATAAATTAGAGGAACATAGGATAGTTTATCTCTGAGACTTGTAGAGGAGGAAGAAATTTGTGACCAAAGATGAACTAAAGATCATTACTGATCACAAAATAGAAAATTTTGATTACATTAGATTAAAAGGCCTTTGTACAAACAAAACTAATGCAAACAAGATTAGAAGGGAAGCAACAAACTGGAAAAACATCTTCACAGTTAAAGGTTCTGATAAAGGCTTCATTTCCAAGATATATAGAGAATTGATTCTAATTTATAAGAAATCAAGCCATTCTCCAATTAAAAAATTGTCAAAGGATATGAACAGACAATTTTCAGATGATGAAATTGAAACTATTACCACTCATATGAAAGAGTGTTCCAAATCACTATTAATCAGAGAAATGCAAATTGAGACAACTCTGAGATACCACTACACACCTGTCAGATTGGCTAATATGACAGGAAAAAATAATGATGATTGTTGGAGGGAATGCGGGAAAACTGGGACACTGATGCATTGTTGGTGGAGTTGTGAACGAATCCAACCATTCTGGAGAGCAATTTGGAATTATGCCCAAAAAGTTATCAAACTGTGCATACCCTTTGATCCAGCAGTGCTGCTACTGGGCTTATCTCCACAGAGATACTAAAGAAGAGAAAGGGACCTGTTTGTGCCAAAATGTTTGTGGCAGCCCTATTTGTAGTGGCTCGAAACTGGAAAATGAATGGATGCCCATCAATTGGAGAATGCTTGGGTAAATTGTGGTATATGAATGTTATGGAATTTTATGTTCTGTAAGAAATGACCAGCAGGATAAATTGAGAGAGGCTTGGAGAGACTTACATGAACTGATGCTAAGTGAAATGAGCAGAACTGGGAGATCATTATATATGTCAACAATGATACTGTATGAAGATGTATTCTGATGGAAGTGGATATCTTTGACAAAGAGACCTAACTCACTTTCAATTGATCAGTGATGGACAGAAGCAGCTACATGTAATGTAGCTGGGAAATGAATGTAAACTGTTTGCATTTTTCTTTTTCTCCTGCGTTATTTCTATCTTCTGAATCCAATTCTTCCTGTGAACAAGACAACTGTTTGGTTCTGCACACATATATAGTATCTAGGATATACTGCAACGTATTTAACATATATAGAACTGCTTGCCATATAGAGGAGGGGGTGGAGGGAGAGAGGGGAAAAATCAGAACAGAAGTGAGTTCAAGGGATAATCTTGTAAAAAATTACCCTGGCATGGGTTCTTTCAATAAAAAGTTATTATAACAATAATAAATAAATAAATAAAAATTATAGTGTTGAAATGATGCTATTTGTTGAAATACAACAATGTGGATGCATAATGGGCTGTTCTGTAATGGGATAGGTCTCTGGACCTCAGGATCAGACAAACTCCTTGGTTTTCCGTCTGGACTCTGGAGTAGGGAGTCTAAACTCTTCTCTTGCTGAGAGCTGTGGGAGTGAGAGTTGCTGCCAAGAGAGCTCTGTGTCCCTCCCTCAGCCCTTAAATCCTTCAGTATGGTTATTTAACTACACTACATTAAGCATGCGCAAATCATAAGTGCCATGCTGTGATTCAAGAATACCTTTTCAGAGTTCTGGCCTGCTATATAGTTCTTGGTATATATTCAGGTGATTTTTGTAGGTCATAGAATAAGGGATTTAAACATTAGAAATTTAGGCCATCACATTAACTCTTCATTTTATATAGAAGAAAATTGATTTATTGAACAGTGAAGTCTCTTTTCCAGGATCACATCTAGAAAGCATCTGAGACAGAATTAAAACTCCAACTTTAGTTTTCTATCTTTGTATCCATTCAATACAAATTAAACCTTACATTAGGTTTAACCAAGAGAAGACATTCTGGAAAAACAGATTTCTCAAATGGGTTCTCTAGCTTGCTATGATTAGTAAACAAACTAACAAAAAAGAATCATTGTTAGAGAAGAAAATGGCTTAATGTTAGTCTGGCCTAATCCTTTAGAAGAACTGGGAAAGCTCTTTGTGTTTCCTGAAGCATTAAAAAACCCATTCTATAGGAGACTATATTCAGAAATTTTCTTGGCACTCCCATGGCCCTGAAGAGAAGGCCTCCTTAACCAGTTGTGGAATGTTCTCTATTGAAAATTGAATTGGTGTCTTAGCCATTGTTACTAATAAAGTTGTTTTAATTGCATTTTATGCTTCACAAGTACCTTTTTCCATTCAAAATCTGAGAAAGCCCAAAATAAATCTAAAGTCAACTTTCTCCAGGCTGGTTTTCAAACAAAACAAATACCATTAATCACTGAATTCTTATCCCAAACCTATCCAGCTCTCTGTCTTATTTGAGTCTTTAAAAATTAGACCAAGAACCATCTCCAAGTCATGAGACACTTTTATAACCATGAGTATCTTAAGACAAAGTAACATTGTCATTTTTTCTCTTTTCTATCAAACTAACTGCCTTATGACTTAATTATCATGAGAGAGGGAGAGACCCAAAGAATTTCTGCCTTAAAAAAAAAAAGACAAAAAAAAATCAAAGAATGAATAAAATGCACTTCTGGTGTCATTAATTGATTTCTTAATGACAGAAACAGATATTGTGCCTCCATAAAGAGAACACAGAAGTTTTGAACTATATTGTTCAGAAAAACAGATCATGGAAAACCTTCCAGACTGCTGTTCTCATTACATAAAATGATCTATTTGATCAGGCAAAAGTTTTTGCAAAATGCTCTGAGCTATATTCACATATTTTGCAGGAATATAACATACTCCACTTATATAGTGCTTTATAGTTTTCATACTTTTATGTGTGCTATCTTATCTCCCCAAATATTCTATGATATAGGACTAAATATAAAACAGGTAGAAAGAATATAAGTGATTTCCAAAAACAAATCATAATGAAGCTCAAGATAAAGAAATAAAAATAAGGAGCAACTTCCATGTCTCTCTTTAGTTTTGCAAGAGGGATGAATCCCTGTTATTCAATGAGATATAATTCATTTATTAACTAGAAGACATAGTTTACTCTCAAAATGCATTTGAGTATATAATTATACATGTTTAATATATATTGGATTGTTTGCTGTCTAGAGGAGAGTATGGGGTGGAAAGGAGAGAGAAAAACTTGGAACACAGGATTTTGCAAAAGTAAATGTTGAAAACTATCTTGCATGTATTTTGAAAATTCAAAACTATTATTTAAAAAAAATGCATTTGCAGAAAGCCTACCCACTTAGGATATCTCTGTATCTACCATCTAAACTTGCAGAGGAAGTAGGAAGACAGAAGGGCCATCTAGTTTGAACATTACAATATGAAATGATGCAGTCTGTCCTTCCTTAACTATAACAATCTGCAAATAACTTAGAGAACCTGACTCACATTATAAGTAGTATTCTTTCAAAGTTACTTCACATTTTCCTTCTTGTTTATTTGTTGCAACATAATAAACTCTTTAGCTCTCACTGCCTTTACCTGCTTAGTCAATGGTTTTTGCCAATTTTTCAACAAATTTAGTTTCATCCCTTTCCAATTCTGAAATTATACTGTGCTAGGTGCTGATAATGCAAAAACAAAAAAGAAACAGTCTCTCTCCTCATCTCAAATACAAGCACACACACACGCATGTGTATGCATATATAAAAAAACACTTATTAAGCATATATGTACACATACATATACATGTGTGTGCTTATGTATATGTATATGTGTTGGATAAATATGCATGCATGTTAATAAATATTCAGTGACTGACTTATATACCGGCTTATATAATAAAACTAAAAGCAATGACAGCCTGAATATTAGCAATTTTATAGTTAAAAAAACAAAACAAAACTAGAGTATAGTCATAATCAAACTTGCATAGAAACAATGGAATTCTTTCCAAAAGAAATGGCCATAGGGCTTGAGAGGAAAGACCAGGAGAGGAAAGACTGACTTATGAGGACTTATCTCTGTCAGAAAAGCTTTTCCTGAATAACCATGTTGATCATAAATTGGCCATAGTGAGCCATCTTAATTGAGTTACAAGATAATTGTGATTCTGGAAACATGCTGCATATGTGCTTTTTGGTAAAGCACTTTGGAACAAGTTGTATAATGAAATTCTTATCTTACCACACTCTGTGAATCATGAGACTTCATCTAAGTCACATTGAGAACATGGTCACTTGAGAGCTGAGGGTTATCACCTGAGCATTTTATAGTACCTAGATGTGCTGATAAAAATAATGATTCTAAGACCAACAAAACAGGACCATCTGGACCCATATCAACACAATAACAAATTCTGGGCCATAATGAGTATTTGTGTATGGGTGATATAAGAAATTTGTAAGAGATTTTAACCAGATAAGAAAACCTCATTGAGGAATTACATTTTTCATCAACTTGAGCTTGGGCTCAAAGAAGGCTTATTGTGTTCATAAAGCACCATTGATTTGATTTGCTATACCTTAAATGTTAGTAGATCGAGATAGCCCCACTTCTCTAAAGGAACAATAAGGAAAAAAATAATTTTATATATTGCCACATATTTTAGCATTTTTTTTGCTTGAGAGTACTATAATATATATATATATATATATATATATATATATATATATATATATATAGACTATCTAGCTTCAAAGTAGAAAATATGACCAGTTTTTCACTTGAGAAGTGACTATTCCTAATTGGACTAGATGGAAACAGTTGCCATGGAAACCAATGGTGATTTTTTTTTTTCTCCCTTAATGGAAAAGTACTATCTATGCCCACATTAAATATGATTACATGGCCTATACTGGTTTAAGACCTTTGTCTTAAACAGAATAAAATAAATGAAATGAAAATGAGTTTTTATGATGTCCCTGATTGTGGTGAAATTGCACTTGGGCACTAAAATACCAAAAATAGAGAACTTTTCTTTCCTTATTTGTATTCATGAAGTCATTGTAAATGTATATGGTCAAATATTTTATGAAATTGTATTGGGGGCTATAAGACCTCATTTAAATACCTTTGCAGTCTGAATATTGCTTTTTATATTTTCTAGTTTAAACTCTTTTACAGATTTTTCAAGATTAATCATAATCTTGTCTCTAGCCAATTTTATTTCTCACAAGACTCATTGAGTCATACCAGTATTTTCTCTGCCTTGTTGCATACATGATGCACATAGCTGTATATACTTATATGCATTTTTTTTTAGGTCATAAGGGTTGATTTATCCAGGGTTATGTCTATTAAGTATATGAAGCCAGATTTGAACTCAAATCCTCCTGATCCCTGGGTCAGTACTTTGATTACTGTACCATTTAGCTGTCTCTCCATTATCTTCTGAACAAAGTCCTATTTTCTTCAGTCTCCTTCCATGTTCATACTTAACAATCAAAAAACAATTTTACACTTTGTTTTTTTTATTATTATTATTATCATAGCTTTTTATTTACAAAACATATTCATGAGTAATTTTTCAACATTGGCCCTTGCAAAATCTTCTGTTCCCACTTTTCCTCTCCTTTCCCCCCCCCTAGATGACAGGTAGTCCAATACATGTTAAATATGTTAACCTGTATGTTAAATCCAATGTAAGTATACATGTTTATACAGTTATCTTGCTGTACAAGAAAAATCAGATCCAAAAAGAAAAAAAAATCTGAGAAGGAAAACAAGAATGTAAGCAAACAATAACAGAAAGAATGGAAATGCTATATTGTGATTCACACTCATTTCCCATAGTTCTTTCTCTGGTTGTAACTGATTCTCTTCATTACTGAACAATTGGAACTGATTTAAATCATCTCATTGTTGAAGAGAGCCACATACATCAGAGTTGATCATTGTATCATCTTGTTGTTTCCTTTACATCTTGTTTCTATTTCTTATATACTATTTTTTATCTCCCTTATTAGGTTATAAGATCCTTACAACAGAGTCTATACATTATCCTTTATTGATATACAGAACTGGGCAGTGTATACTCAGTGGATACATGAATAATATTTTTGTTTATTTCATCACTTTCTGGTAATTGGCAATTTGTCATTTTTCAGTTGATTGTCTCTTCCAAAGAAAGAATTTTGATTTATGATGTGGTTTTAAAAGATAAGAGGTTGGGGTGCAGATGAAGTGTGCTGGACTGGTAGAGTCTAGATTCTCTGAATTTAGATCTTATTTTAGTCACTCACTAGCTCAGTAACCTGGAACAAGTTATATCATCTTTCTGACTCTCAGTTTCTTCATTTGCTAAAGGAAAGTATAGAATTAAAGGACCACTAAAATTCTTTTCTGCTTTAAATATAAGATCCTATTGATGAGGTTTAGGTTTTGGGGTTCCCTTCTGTCAGGGAACAAAATTATGAAGTCTAGATTTAGGGAACCAAAATGAGATTAGGATTCCTGGTGGTTAGGGAGTTAAATGATGAGTTCTAGTGGCAGATTTGGGGTGCAGGGAACCAAATGGAGAGGTTTGGCTCCCCTACACCCCCTTGGGATTTGGTGCAAGGGTAGGGGGTTTGGGGAAACCCCCCTTCTGGCAGCACAGAGAGTCTCTGTAAAGGAATTTACAAACCTGAAAAGGCTGGACTGATAAAAGAGGTTTATTATTAGCAATGGGGAGTCAGCCTTTACTATGCAAGAATAGAAAGGCTGAATTCTTCAGTGGAAGAGTTCTTGCAGAGAAGTTTAGAGAAATCCCCACAAAGAGGCAAAAAGTCTCATTAGGGTAATAGGTGAGGGAGATAAAGAGAGAGTAGCACTGGAAGAGAATATTATTCCAGTGGGAAGAGGTTTCCTTGGCATAGCATGGTATGTTAGAACCTCTGCAAGGAGTTGTTTCAAGTTGGCTCTTTTTATCTACAAGCTGGATTTCAGCTATAGCTGGAAGTTGAATAGAATTGAATGAGTCTCTTTAATTCAATTGAAATGGAATTCTTTAGCTCAGGACTGAGCCAACTCCACCTAGATAAACCACTTTATCTGATTCCCTGGGGTGGTCTCTCACTGAGGTGGAGTTGAAGGAAATTTTCTCCTTCAAGGACTTTTAGAGTTTCAGAATTCCTTCTTTACTATGACTAAAAATCTTTTCTGACTATATATACATAATGCCAAAGAAACAAAAGACTTCTAAGAGCATTTAGCCCACCAGCTTTTGCCTGTCACCATAACACATACAGCTAGCAGTGTATTGATACCAGAAAGTACTGGCTCTTACTTTTCACATTGAACATTTCTACCTCAAAAATCAACAAACTCTGTGATCAAGATTTCATTAGTTGATTATCTAGTCCTAAGAATGTGACAGAAAAATATTTAAAACTTTACAAACTTTAAAATGCCATTTACACTTCATTTTGGAGGATTAGTTGCTAAATATATGAGCACAGTCCTACTTACAACCGGTTAAACTAAATGAAATGAGTATCATTACAGACAAAATATAAAATAAGTGGTATCTGCTTTTAACAATTAAATATACTTGAATTTTATTATTTTTTCTGAAACCCAAAAATAGATAATTACAACATCTGTAATAATGAGATGTATTATAGATTTGGTACACTAAAATTAATTGGCCTATAAGCACACTTTGTGAAGCACTGCTTTAAAGTGTGAAAATCAAAGGTGAGGCTTAGATCTAAAATAAGTCTATGGATTAAACTACAATTATATATATGTATATATACATATAGATATATATAGATATATAGATATCCCTCCCAAATCCATAAAAATATGGGTTTTGCTAAATTCACCATTTAGCAAGATAAATATCTCAAGGCTTTTCCTTTTTTTATCAGGAATAATTAATATAATACCTAATATTCAATTCTATTCAATGCTAGTTGCCTGCAACTACAATATTATCAAGTTTATTACTTTGTATTAGTTGTTGTGGCTTCTGTTGATTATATCTTTATATGGGAAGAAAGGAACAAAATAGAAACATGAGATTGGAAACTTAGAAGAAAAAACATTTAGTTAAGACCTCCTTCCTTTAATTTACTACTGATAAAGTTTGAATCCAGATGAATTTATTATCCTAAGATCACTATGCTATTGGTTTTTGATATAATTTGGAGCAAACCTCAAATCTCTGGATTTACAGTACTTTATTCCTTCTACTAATTTGTACTTAGTCAGATTGAAGCTACTGTAGCAGAATTTGACTTAACACTATCATCACCTTTAACTAACATTTATTAACATTTTACTATGTGACAAAGTATTAAAGATGCAAAGAAAAGAAAAATATGAGTACTTGTCCTTGGGCTCTTAACCAAAGTTTATGTTTATTCTTTTGGGGTTTCTTTTAATTGTATCTTTTCACCCAGACCTATGATTTCATGAGTGTGAGGAATTCTCATTGTGGAAACTGTCTCATTCAATGCAGATTTTAATCAGCTGGAGATGTTAAGAGGTTAATAGACTTGCCCAGAATCCCACCTATAGTTTGTGTCAAGGTAGAGACTTGAAGCAAAATTTTCAAGACTCCAAAGCCAATTCTCTCTCTTTCCAATGTATAATGTCTCATTTAAAAATCTAGTTAGCACTTATAATCAATTTTCTTGGTCTTTAAAACTTCTTTCAATATGAAAAGTATAAACAGTGGAAAATAACATCTAAAATTTACATAAAATTATTTTTTCATTATAGAATTACTTTCCATAATAATGTATGTAATTTTAATCCTTCCAAATTTTTTTTGTTCTAAGATATAATTTATAAGTTTAACTCTATCTTAAAACTCAAGACTTCTATTAGTTGTTCATTGAAGTCAGAACTCTTGCACATAACGCGTCTCCCTCTTTCATCTCCTTCCTTGATCATAGAATTAAGAAAATTGGGAGAGTTAGTTTCTTAAGGAGTATCTGTGTGAATTTCAAATGCTGAATAACATATTAACTATTCAAAATGTTATTTATGATAATCTATAAGCTAAATTTATTTTAATCTATAAATTTAATTTCTTCAAAAATGGATCATTGTCGTTGTCACAAAGCAAGCTAATAATAAATCAATAACAAATAACTCAAGAAAAATAAAAGAACCAAAATCCTCCCCATGAGTTGACTTAGTATCTTTTCCTTTCACTGCCTTTCAAAATCTCATTGACCAAGTCTTTGAAGCTTGTATATTTCTCTAGTCGTTTACAAAGATTATATTCAGCTGTAGTGTAGCACAGGGATATCTTTTTTCTCACAAGTGAAAGTTCCCAGAAGAGTTACCATGGGTTCATGATACTTTGTGATTCTTTTTCCACTTAAAACTATAAATCACAAGGAACAACTATTGTATTGACTTACAATAGCTAACCACAGGAAATAATTAGGAGAAAAAAAGTCATATTTACTGATCTGGCTTAAATTATTTCAGTAACAAAAAAAATCTAGAAAAAAATACATAGGGAGAAAATGTAGTAGAAAGAATAATGGATTGTGAACTAGAAGAAATTAATTCAGGGATGGAGCCAAGATAGTAGAGAGGACACGCATTTCTTTCTGACTTCTCACAACTCTCAAACTAATTCACAAGTCCAGACTCTGAATTAGTCCTGGACAACAGAATACAGGAATATTGGGAGTGCAACAAATTACCAGCAGAAGATAATTCCAAAGATTGCCAGGAAAGGTCTGTTTCAATCGGGCACAGAGGGAGGTGGGCCAAGCACAAGCAGGCTGAGAACAGAATGCCAGTGAGTCAGTGCAGACCTGAGATAGTGGAGAATCTTTGGGGAGGAATCTACAGTAGTGTTGGCTACTTTGCCTTGGCTGCAAGACAGTAGATCAGCAGAGAAGTTACAAAACATCCAACACAAACACAAAAGGTAAAGAGTGAACCCCGAAACACCAGAATTTCAAGGGACCTAGCCATGCCCATCCAGCATCAGGAGTGAAGCAGCACGGACTCAGCAAAGCCGCAGCCACAGCTATTTGTAGTCACATGAAAATGTGCTCCAAATCACTATTGATCAGAGAAATGCAAATTAAGACAACTCTGAGACACCACTACACACCTGTCAGATTGGCTAAGATGACAGAAAAAGATAATGGTGAATGTTGGAGGAGATGTGGGAACACTAGGACACATTAATATGTTCCTGATCAGTATGATAGAGTGAAAAGTCCTATCTGAGTCCCATTCACCCAAAACACTCCCCAGTTAAGGATTATCTTGAAAATTAATCTCAATGCTTTTGGAATCAAATCAACTAATTTCTGCATACATTTCTTTTTTCTGCATTTGATCAGGTCCAGGGATTCCTCCAGATTGAATTATTTATGATGGTTCTTCTTCTACTCACCTTATAACAGTTCTGTACATTAGATGATGGACTCCAAACAGTCATTATATTTTATTCACCTTACATTTTACTGTAAGGTTTCCAAAGTACTTGGTGTGTATTATGTCATTTGATCTCACAGAAGCCTCATGAGATATATATTATTATCTCCATTTTATATGTAGGGAAACTGAAATTAAGTGCCTATATATATCTAGGCAAAATATAACCTCAGATCTTCCTGATTCCAAGTTCATCACTTTATGACATATTGCTTCTCTGGATGTGATAAGATTAGTCACTATAGAAACCCTGGCAGATTCATTTCATTTCTCATATATTTACTTTTCTCCTTCCAGTTTCATCTTCAAATGCACCTAGGAGTATATGACTTATTATGGTTTTTTTTTGACAAATTCCATACAGGTCTGTTTTTACCTCAATCATTTGGTCTATTTTGTGATGTGATAATCTTCTTTGAATTTCCACTATATTCTTTTGGAAATGAACCTATACTCTAAACCAGTTAGAATAGTCTTTCCATTTGGCAAAGAGAGCATTTTCTGACTAATATAATTTCTGAGATCTTTCTGCTTTCACATTTTGGTGAGTATTTTACATCTTAAGCTTTTAGAAATAGTGATAGAGTTCAATGTCTTCAACTTCTTGTATTTCAGCAGTTTGATTTGTAAATATTATAAATTCATCCAGTATATTCTAGTACTTCTAATTTAGCATTTTTCCAAGTACACAATGGGAACCAGTTCTGAAAAAGCTCATAAATTACTAACCAATCATTTTCATTTCCACTTTATTTTATATGCCATTATTTGGTTCTTGAAAGATCTAAAAACATCTTATTTTCTTCTTAAATTCCTGAAATAATAGGTGTGAGAATAAGCCAAGTGGTTTAACACTTTCCTTTCTTGACCCCAAAACAAATTTTGCAATTTAACATTGTCTCTTCCTAGTACCACTTCTTTACTGAAGTCTCCAAAGAGAAAAATAAATGTTGATTTTGATTGGAGTTTTATCAAGTTCTTGATTGAATTTTGACTTTTAATATTTTAACTAATTGTCACTACATAAAGCTGCAATTATTTTTGTGAGACTGTATGCTTCTGCTCAGTGGAAACTGGTTACCAATGTCCAAATTTCCCATGAAATAATATTTTATATTACTTCTGCTCCCAAGATGCAGGAGTCCAGCTTCTTTATTCAACTCTCTGAGAAAAGCCTATGAACTATCTTTTTATTTAACTACAATTTTGTGTCTTCTGGTTTCACTTATACTTAGAATGTAATAGGAAAATGATTCAGTTATTCTGTCAAAATCAATCAAAAACCATTGATTCAGCACTAATTTTGTGTGAGGTTCTGTGTTAGGTTACAAAGACAAATGAGAAATAGCTTCTGCTTGCACTATAGGAAGACATCATAAATATACATAAGTACCACTAATACATAGATACTACTAATGATAGAGTCAACTGAGTGTAATGTGGTAGATAAAAGGTGATAAACTTGGAAGAATTAAGTTAAAAAGAAGGAGTTTGGGGAAAGGAGAACACATTTCAGGAAAAGAATGTAAGTTCAGTTTGGGATTTATTAGGTTGAACTTTAACTTGGATAATCAAATATAAATGTCCAAAATATAGATGCAATTATACTATCCTATTCATTTATTAGATTTTAAACAAATACTTCACACTTAGCACATCAAAAGTTTAATATTTGTAAGTGGCCATATAACTATAATAAGTGGCATTTTGTCTGCTTTTCAGGATCACCTTGATATAAACATTTGGTACCAAATGGATAAGGGCATGATGATGAGTTTCATTATGTTTTGCATGGCTGATGATTAGACAGTGGATATTTTCTATTAGGGAGAGAATGTTGGAAGTCTTTATAGCTTGATAGAACTTGATATAATTTGTACATCATTAGTTCATTATTTTACCCATTTGACTTATTTTGTCTTATCATAAATGCATTAGTTCTGTATATATGCAGATTTTAGCTTCATATAATTAAAGTTATCTATTTTATTTTATTTTATATGAAAGTCATATATCCATTTATAATATATTGTCAAATAAGCTATAAGGGTCTGATCTAAAATTAATTTTTCCAAGACTGTTTTTCAGTTTTTGTAGCAACTTTTATTATAGTAGTAGTCCTTTCCTAATGTATATCTTCTGGTTTATTGAAGGCTAGTCTATTGATTTTCATTGAAACCAAAAATTATTGGAAATAATGATATAATTTTTCTCTATCCATGTTCCCATGAAAACTATTTATTGGCACCACTAAGGAGTTTGTGGATACACACATTAAGAATCTTTGGGTTTAAAAAAATCATGGTAGATCACATATTTGGTTATATCATTGCTTCATCTGGAGACCTCATATAAGGATTTCCCATAGGGATGATGAAGGTTGCGAAAGATTTAGTTTCCCTGACTCTCAGGATATTATTATACTCCAAGTTATAGTTGGAATATCTAGAAGGACCTCCAGATTATTTTATCTTTTTTTTTTTTCCTGCGCATTATATAGGTCTCTGGTACTAGCTTAGTCAATAAAGGACCTCATTTAGAGTTATTATCCAGTAAGAATAATTAAGTTCTTCATTGTTTAGAATGAAAGGCTTCCAGGAATCTTTTAATAACATCAAATACTTAACAACTACACATATTTCATTTTAACTATGTTGTATATTTCAAATATTTAGGATTTGCTATGGCATAGTAGATAACCAATTACAGTTCTACAAGCATTTCTTTTGGAGGTCTTCTGTAATTTTTCCTTTATAAAATTCCTATTAAGGTCTTATTTTATAAGGTCTACTAATGATAGAGTTGACTGTGAGTAAATTAGTTAGAAAAGACTTCTAATTAAACTAATTTCTTAATCAAATTTTAAAATTGAATAAATCTATATTTGTTCAGTGAATGAATACATTCCCTAAAATCAAAGTATATTATACAAGTCTAGAATTAAATTACTTCTTCAATAAAGACATTTCTAATAAGGAGAGAAAGCATTTGTTTATTCTTTCTATCTTGGACAAGGCTGTAGAATCTGAAATAAGTAGAAAGGACTTTATTTTTGAAGAATAAATAAGATCCCACTTTATAGAATGAAGATATGTTTGCATGAGCAAGCTTATAATAAATAACCATCTCTTCCTTGTTGAAGTAGAAAATAGGGATTTTATAGATGGCTAGCATAAGTTCCCCTAAAGGTTTGCTACCGTGAAAAATGGCTCTGCATCAGGTACTGCTATAAATTATATAGAGTTTCCATGTGCTTCTCAGTATGTGCCAAATCAATGGCTGCAGGGGGAAAATAGCAACATTAAAAATGTATTTGCTAAAATGAACATATAAAGTAAATATTTCACTACAATTTTTAAAAGACAGATAGTGGAGAAATGTGTCTTGTCATATTTCATTAATTATATATAATGTGTCATTGTATTATGTTAAAACACAGTCAGGATTTTCTCCAAAATTACTTTCAGATCTGTGATTATTTTGAATTTCTGCCATAGGGTTCTGTTCTTTTTTTTTTTTCTCTCTCTCCTGAATTATGATGCTCCTTATTCATGTGTTACATTGCTAAACATACAAATCATAAGAAAATACATATTTTATAGGGAAAAATAATTGAAACAAAAATGTTGTATGAGTATTATTTGAGTAGGATAAACAAAGGCTCAGTAGGAGTGACATTTTAATATTGGATATGGTGAGGGGAAAAAATAATAACAAATAGAATGAAAATAACATTAGATGTACAATCTACAAGATTGTACAAATCTACAAATCTACAAGAAGATTTTCCTGATCCCCCTTAAATCTGATACTTTGATTATTTATAATTTATTCTGGTTATAGCTTGTTGGTACATAGTCGTTTCTGTGTTTTCTTCCCTATTAAATTATGAACTCCTTAGGAGCAGAATCTGACTTTTATCATTCTTTTATCCTCAGAGGTTTAATACAGTGCTTGGCTGATTGACTTGATTTCAAAACTAGACTTACTTTTTTAAAAATGTCTAAATAAATTTGAAAAAAAAAAAGTGCTTTCCATGAACAAGACATCATGCTAGGTTCTAGGACAATCAAGACAAAAAGCAAAACACCCCTTGATCTCAAAGAACTTATATGTTCCTAAGACAAGGTAGGTATAGACTACACCACATATACACAGATAAATAGATTGGAATTTGTATATAGACAGATAAAATGATTATGAGAATCATTTCTTTTTTTTCTTTTTAATAATTATAACTTTTTATTAACAGAACCCATGCCTGGATAATTATTTTACAACATTATCCCTTGCACTCACTTCTGTTCTGACTTTTCCCCTCCTTCCACCCCCTCCCCAAGATGGCAAGCAGTGCTATACATGTTAAATATGCAACAGTATTTTCTAGATACAATATATGTGTGCAGAACCAAACACTTCTCTTGTTGTACAGAAAGAGTTGGATTCAGAAGATAAAAATAACTTGGGAAGAAAAACAAAAATGCAAACAGTTTACATTCATTTCCCAGTGTTCTTTCTTTGGGTGTAGCTGCTTCTGTCCATCATTGATCAACTGAAACTGAGTTAGGTCTCTTAGTCAAAGTAATCCACTTCCATCAGAATACATCCTCATACAATATCATTGTGGAAGTATATAATGATCTCCTGGTTCTGCTCATTTCACTTAGCATCAGTTCATGTAAGTCTCTCCAAGCCTCTCTGTGTTCATCCTGCTGGTCATTTCTTATAGAACAATAATATTCCATAACATTAATATACCACAATTACCCAACTGTTCTCCAATGGATGGGTATTCATTCGTTTTCCAGTTTCTAGCCACTACAAACAGGGCTGCCACAAACATTTTGGCACATACAGATCCCTTTCCCTTCTTTAGTTTCTCTTTGGGATATAAGCCCAGTAGTAGCACTGCTGGATCAAAGGGTATGTACAGTTTGATAACTTTTGGGGCATAATTCCAGATTGCTCTCCAAAATGGTTGGATTCATTCACAACTCCACCATCAATGTTGTGGGAATCATTTCAAAGGAAACAATGCATCAGCACTGCGGAGGGAAAGAAGGAGGAAGAGGAGGAGGAGGAGGAGGAGGATAAGAAAAAGGAGGAAGTGGTGGAGAAAAAGAGGAAGAAGAGGTGGAAGAGGAAGAAGAGGAGAAGAAGAGGAGGAGGGGGAGGAAGAAATGGAGAGGAGGAAAAGGAGTAGGAAGAGGAGCAGGAGGAGGAAGAGAGGAACAGGAGGAAAAGGAGGAACAGGAGGAGTAGGAGGAACAGGAAAAGTAGGAGGAAGAGAAAGAGGAAGCAGAGGAGAAGAGTAGAACAGAAGAAAGGAGAGAAGGAGAGAAGGGGATAAAGGGAACAGGAAGAAGAGGAGGAGGGGGAGGAAAAACACGAAGAGGAGGAAGAGTAAAAGGAGGAGGAAAAAGAGAAGGAGGAGGAGGAGAAAAAAGTGGAAGAAAAAGTGGAAGAGGAGGAGAGATAAAGAAGGAGGAACAGGAGGAAGAGGAGGAGGAAGGGGAGGAAAAAGAGGAAGAGGAGGAGTAGTAAAAGGAGGAAGAAGAGGAGGATTAGTAAAAGGAGAAGGAAGAAGAGGAGGGTAGAAGAGGGAGAGAAGAGTGATGGATAGATGGAGAAGAGGAGGAGGGAACAAATAACTATTTAGGGAAGATGTATAAAGAGATAAGATAATGATTTAAATTAAAGACTAATAATAGATGAATTTATTTGAAAGGGAAAACTTAATCATGTTTAATACTAAAAACATTTAAAATGGATAACCAAAATGAAAATACCCAAGGGAGGACAAGAGAAAGAGGCAATGAAGAACAAATACTACAAAACTTTCTTTTATAAAATGAAGCAGCTGATATCTTTCATTCTGGGATATCCTAGTAATCCATAAATCTGAGTCTGTGACTAATACCTAGTAAGCAAGCGGTTCTGAGAAAAAAATATATTGAGAAGTGGCACTATGGAGCCATCGGTATATTCACTAGGATGGCTTTAAGGAAATTTTTTCCCAAGATTATATTCCCATTAATTATACTGAATTCTTGGATTCTAAATCCTTCTTAACTACACAAATTAGGACAATTCCTTCTCTAAGTTTGCAAAGCCTCATATTTTAAATTTTTCAATACCTTTTGGAAATGGTGAGACTAAAGAAGCATACGTCACCTTCTTGAAAAATTGGTGTGAGGGGGCAGAGCCAAGATGGTGGAGAGTACAGAGATTTTTATCTGAGTTCCTCCTAGTCTACCTCAGATCAACAACAGATCAAATATCTGCACTGGTTTTGGAGTAACAGAACCCACATGTATTTGGAGTGTAACAAATTTCTAGCAGAAGATACTTTGGAAGAACTTCCTAAAAATCTGTTTCAATCAGGCAAGGGGGAGCTGGTTAAGCTCAGGCACAGCACAAGGAACCAGAGCAGTGGGGCATCCATGTGCTAGGGAAAATATGAGGAGGCTCTTAGGCAAAATACAGCAGCATCAGCTATTCAGTCCTGGTTACAAGCCAGTGGATGTACAAATAAGATATGACACATCCAACACAAACAAAAATAGCAAATACTGAGCCTCTGAACCCCAGAATAATGAGGGGCCTATCCATACCCACCCAGCTCTGGAAATCAGTCAGCAGCTGCCCAGGACAGCCTAAAACTGCTGTCTACTCAACAGGAAGCTTGGAACAATCTCCCCCTTTGTCATAAGAGCGGACCATAACATTTTTTTTTAAAAATGAGCATAGAAGCAAAAAGAACTCTGACCATGGATAGATTTTATGGAGAAAATCCTCAGGTTTTGAGGCAAATTGTCTCCAGATGAGGCCTCAAATGGTGATATGAGTTGGTCCCCATCTCATAAGGATCTCTTGGAATTCAAAAAATGATTTTAAAAGAGAGTTAGAAGAAAAGTAAAGAAAGAAAATGAGAATTTTGCAAGAGAGTTTGGAAAAGGAAAAGCAGAAATTATCTAAAGAAAACTCCTTAAAAATAGATTTGATGAAATGGAAAAAGCCTATAACTCCTAACAAAATAGATGCCAAAAAATCAATTCTTTGAAAAACAGAATTTGTGAAATGGAAAAAAAAAATAGGCATGAAACTATGGTTGGACCCACAAATCTCTGAACATCGACCATAATAAACTCCAGAGTGAGTGGAGGTTAAAGTGGCTTGGTTCAGTCATCCTGGGATAGCATCTGCTTTTAGCCCTAGAGAAGGTACTGTGAGGATTTTTATCATTGTGGTAGGTTAAGATTTTGGACGTAGTCATTACTGTGGATAGCTAAGATTTTGACTACTAGTGTGAGGCCGATTCCTGCCTCACAAGCTGAAAAGACTAGCAGGAATAAAGGGGTTATGGATATTGAGAATATGTGGAAGTGGATAATTAGGAAGGTTATAAGGATGAATAGTTCAATTGGCCAAATAGAAAAGGAGATAAAAAAGCTAACTGCAGAAAATAATTCACTATCTATTAGAAATGACCAAATGGAAGTGAATGACTCAATGTGACTTCTAGAATCAGTCCAAAAACACACTCAAAAAAATGAAAAATTAGAAGAAAATGTAAAATATCTCATTGGAAAAACAGCTGACCTGGAAAATAGATCTAGGAGAGAAAATCAAAGATTCATTGGAATACCTGAAAACCATGATGGAAAAAAGAGCCTAGACATCATCTTTCAGGAAATCTTTAAAGAAAACTGCCCTTGATGTCCTAGAATCAGAGGGTAAAATAACCATTGAAAGAATTCATTGATCACCTCCTGAAAAAAAACCCAAAATGAAATCTTCAAGGAACATCATAGATAAATTTCAGAATTATCAAATCAAAGAGAAAATATTGTAAGTAGCCAGAAGGAAATAATTCAAATATAGAGCTACAGTCAGGATTACACAGGATCCAGCAGCTTCCACTTTAAAGTATCAAAGGGCATGGAATCTGATGTTCCAAAATGCAGAGGAACTGGAATTATAGCCAGAATCACCCAGCTAAAATGAGCATTCAATGAATGAGGTGAATTTCACTCGTTTCTGGTGAAAATAACAGAGCTTAATAGAAAATTTGATCTTCAAAAAATCAAAAAGGAAAACCATTTATTTGAATTACTCTTTTAAAAGTTAAAAAGCTCAGGATTAGAAGGGAAGCAATAAACTGGGAAATCATTTTTACAGCTAAAAGTTCTGATAAAGGCCTCATCTCCAAAATATATAGAGAATTGACTCTAATTTCTAAGAAATCAAGCCATTCTTCAATTGATAAATTATCAAAGGATATGAAAAGGCAATTTTCAGATGAAGAAATTGAAACTATTTCTAGTCATATGAAAAGGCGTTCCAAATCATTATTGATCAGAGAAATGCAAATTAAGATGACTCTGAGATACCACTATATACCTGTCAGATTAGCTAAGATGACAGAAAAAGATAATGACAAATGTTGGAGGACATGTGGAAAAACTGGGACACTGATGCATTGTTGGTGGAGTTGTGAATGAATCCAATCATTCTGGAGAGCAATTTGGAACTATACTAAAAAAGTTATCAAACTATGCCTAACCTTTGATCTAGCAGTGTTACTACTGAGCTTATATCCCAAAGAGATATTGAAGAAGGGAAAGGAACACATATGTGCAAAAATGTTTGTGACAGCCCTTTTTGAAGTGACTAGAAACTGAAAAGTAATTGGATGCACATCATTTGGGGAATAGCTGAATAAATTGTGATATATGAATGTTATGGAATATTATTGTTCTATAAGAAATGGCCAGCAGGATGAATACAGAAAGGCTTGGAGAGACTTACATGAACTGATGCTGAGTGAAATGAGCAGAACCAGGAGATCATTATACACTTCAACAACGATACTATATGATGATCAATTCTGATGGACATGGCTCTCTTCAGCAACGAGAGGATCCAAATAATTTCCAATTCATCTGTAATGAACAGAACCAGCTACACCCAGAGAAAGAATACTGGGAAATGAGTATGGACCACAACATAGCATTTACACTCTTTCTGTTATTGTTTGCTTGCATTTTTATTTTTTCTTCTCAGGTTATTTTTGCCTTCAACTACATGAACTAATCAACTATTAGAAGTAATGCACAACTTTAGTAAAGCTTCAGGATACAAAATAAATCTATATAAATCATCAGCATTTTTATATATTACCAACATAGTCCAGCAGCAAGTTATGTAAAGAGAGATTCCTTTTAAAATAACTGTAGATAATATAAAATCTTAGGGAGTCTACCTGTCAAGGCAAAGTCAGAAACTACATAAACACATTTACAGAACACATTCCAAACAAATGAAGTCAGATATAATCTTTTGAAAAAATACCAAGTGCTCTTGAGATCAAGCTAATATATTAAAAATGACAATACTACTTAAATGTATCTGCTTGTTCAGTGCCATACCAATCAAACTCTCAAGAAATTATTTTACAGATCTAGAAAAAAAATAATAAAAAAGTTCATCTGGAAGAACAAAAGGTCAAGAATTTCAAAGCAATTAATGCAAAAATGCAAATGAAGGTGAGATCAAGATTGCTACCCTTGTTTTTTTGTTGTTGTTGTTTGTTTGTTTGTTTTTATTTCAGTTGAAGCATAATAGATTCTGCTCCAGGCTTTTATATTTAGTCTGTCTGTCTCACTCTGCTTTCAATATGCTTCTTGTAAACAACATATTGTAGGAGTCTCACTTTTAATTTAGTCAGCTATCCACTTCCATTTTGTGAGAGAGTTCATCCCATTCACATTCACAGTTAAAATCACTAACTCTGTATTTCATACTATCTTTTTTCCCCAAGTTATACTTTTCTTTTTTTTTCCTTTTCTCCTTTTCCTCCTCTCCAGTATTTTGCTGCTGACTATTATCTCTCTCAAACAGCCCTCCCCTTTTATACTCCTTACCCTTTTCTTGTACCATCCCCCTCCTACTTCTGTGCTCCCTTCTATTGACCTCTCCCTTTCCTTTTCCCTTTCCTCTATTTTCCTATAGGGTAAGAAGCTTCACTGTGAAGCTAAATGTGTCTGATATTCTCTTTGAGGCAAATCTGATGAGAGTAAGATTCACACAATGCTCACGCCGCCCCCTCCCTTCTTTCCCTCAATTGTAATAGGTCTTTTTCCCCTTTCCCTGAGATGGAATTTATCCCATTTTAAATCCATTTGGCTCTTCTTCCACTAGAATCCCCTTTCCTCCTCTAGTTTCTTTTTTATATAATCACAATAAAATCAAATTATACCTGCACCCTCTAAGTATAACCATAAGAAAGATACAGATCTGAAAAGTTCAACATATCATCTTCCCATATAGGAATACCTTTTTGGTAAAAAGAATAGTCTTGAGAACTATATTTCTGTTATGGGTATACATAGAAAGTACATGTATAATCTGATTTTACTGTTATAATATGAAAAAGAAACTAGAGGTGGAAAGGAGATTGTATTGGAAAAAAGAGGAAAGTAGAGCTAAAATGAGGAAAATTACATCTCAGGAAGAGGAAAAGAAAATCTATTACAATTAAAGGAAAGAAGGGAGGGGGATGAGCATTATGTAATTCTTACTCTCATCAGATTTGATTCAAAGAGAGAATATCAGACATGTTAAGCTTCACAGAGAAACTTCTCTTACCCTAGAGAGAAATAGGAGAAGAAAAGAGAAAGGAAAGGTGTAGGATAATAGAAGGGAGATCAGAAGTAGAAGACAAAAGGTATAAGAAAAGGGGAGGAGAGTTTGAGGGAGATGGTGGTCAGAAGCAAAATATTGGAGAGGAGAGAAAGGGGGAAAGAAAAGAGAAAAATATAATTAGGAGAAAATAAGATGGTGGGAAATACAAAGTTAGTAATTTTAACCATGAATGTAAATGAGATGAACTCTCCCATAAAATGGAATCAGATAACAAAGAGGATTAAAAGTCAGAATCCTATAATATGTTGTTTACAAGAAACACATTTAAAGCAGATCAATGCATAGAGTGTAAAGGTAAAAGGCTGGAGCAGAATCTCTTATATTTTAAATTAAGTTATGAAAAAAAAAAAAAAAGGCAGGAGTAACCATCCCGATTTCAGATTAAGCAAAAGCAAAAATTGATCTAATTAAAATATATGAGGAAGAAGACTATATCTTAATTTAAGGATACCATAGATAATGAAGCAATATCAATATTAAACATATTAAAAAAACGTTAATCTGGTTTTTTCAGTGTCTATTTTTTTAACCTTCTGTTTCTATAACATCTGGGCAGTTCTCTGATGATTTCCTGAAAAATTATTGTCTAGGCACTTTTTTTCATCACAATTTTCAGGAAGTCCAATAATCCTTTGATTACCTCTCCTAGATCTATTTTCCAAGTCTATTGTTTTCCCAAGTAGGTATTTAACATTTTTTCTATTTTTTTCATTTTGGGAGGTTTTGCTTGACTAATTCTTAGTGTCTCCTCGAGTCATTCATTTCCATTTGTTCAATTCTGATTTTTAATGAATTATTTTCTTTCTTTATTTTTTTGTTTTGTAATTGTCCAATTGAGTATTTAAATGAGTTGTTTTGTTTTATGGATTTTTTTTCCATTTGACTAATTTTATTTTTTAGAGAGCTATTTTCTTTTTCCAATTCACCAATTCTGTTTTTTAGGGAGTTGATTTCTTTATCCACTCTATCTTTTAGGAAGTAACATGACTTATCCAGACCTTCTTGCAAAGCTTCCCTGTCCTTTCCCCATTTTTCTTCTAGCTGTCTTTCAAGAGCCTTTTTAATTTCTTCTATGAGAGCCTTGTGTGAGGGATCAGGTTATATCACCATTTGGGGCTTCATCTAGAGACAATGTGCTTTTAGTCTCCTGAGGGTTTGAAGTCTGCTCTCTTTTAGAATAGAGGCTATCTATAGTTAGAGCCTGCTTTGCCTTTTTACTCATTTTGACAAAAAAGAACAAAAAAAAAAAAAAAACAAAAAAAAAACCAGTCTGCTTTTGGGGCAGTGTGGTGTTACCAAGCTTCTCTACAGACAACAGGAAATAGCAGTGAAGCAGTAATGGGACAGCAATGGCTGTTCTGGGATCAGCATCTGTGCTGGGATTAGTATCTATGCTGTGGTCAGCAGCTGCACTGGGATCAGGGGTTGTACACTGAGATTGTGCTGAGTCCCTCCTGGTGCTGGGTGGGTGTGGCCATGTCCAGAGAGACTCTAGTGTTCTGGGGCTAGAGTCTTTACCTCCTGTGTTTATAGCTTCTCTGCTGATCTACTGGCTTGCTGCCGGAGCAAAGTAGCCAACACTGTGATAAAGTTCTTCCCACAAATTTTTTGCTGCTTGAGGCCACACCCCACTCCCCTCTGATCTGCTCAATGTGAGCTGTTCTCTGTACTCTCACTGCCTACTTGCCTGAATTCTGTACTTGGTCTAGCCATCCCCACCCATGAGCAAAAACAGAACTTTTCTGGTGAATTTTGAGATTATCTTCTGTTGGTGATGTGTTGTATTCCCAATATTCATGGCTTCTGACAGTCAAACACTATTTCCGAAGTTATTTCATAAAAAAGTAGTCTGAGGTTAAGGGAGAGCTCAAATAGACACGTGTCCTCTTTGCCATCTTGGCTCTTCTCCTATCTCTGGTTTTTTCATCAGAAATGAATGAAATTCACTTGTTTTATTGAATGTCCATCTTTTTTCCCCTAAAGAATAATGTTCAATTTTGCTGGATAGTTGATTCTTGGATGCAATCCAAGTTCCTTTGCATTTTGGAATATCAGATTCCATGACCTTCAGTCCTTTAAAGTGGAAGCTGCTGGGTCCTGGGTAATCCCAATTGTGGCTCTTCTATATTTGAATTGTTTCTGTCTGGCTGCTTGAAATATTTTCTTCTTGATCTGATAATTCTGAAATTTAGCTATGATGCTCCTTGAAGATTTCATTTTGGGGATTCTTTCAGGAGGTGATCAATGAATTCTTTCAATGGCTATTTTATCCTCTGGTTCTAGGACATCAGGGCCCTCTTTAAAGATTTCCTGAAAGATAATGTCTAAGTTCTTTTTTTCAATCATGGTTTTCAGGAAGTCCACTGATTCTTAGATCATCTCTCCTAGATCTATTTTCCAGGTCAGTTATTTTTTCCAATGTGGCATTTTACATTTTCTTCTAATTTTTCATTGGGGTGGGGGGGTGATTGATTCTTGAAGTCTCATTGAGTCATTCACTTCCATTTGGTCACTTCTAATTTTTAGTGAATTATTTTTTTACAGTTAGCTGTTTTATCTCCTTTTGCATTTGGCCAACTGAAATTTTAAATTACATTTCTTTTTCCATTCCACGAATTCTGTTTTTCAGTAAATTAGGGGGTTTTTTGTATCTATTTTGTTAGGAGTAATATGCTTTTTCCATTTCATCAAATCTATTTTTAAGGAGTTTTCTTCAAATAATCTCTGCTTTTCCTTTTCCAAACTCTCTTGCAAATTTTTCATTTGCTTTCCTCATTTTTCTTCTAACTCTCTTCTAAGAATATTTTTGAATTCTTCCAAGAAATCCTTTTGAGATGGTGTCCAACTCATCATCCTTTAGGGTTCCATCTGGAGATAATTTGTTTTTAAGATTCTCAGGATTTGAGGTCTGTATTTTTCTTTCTCCATAAAAGCTATCTATGGTCAGAGTTCTTTTTGTTTTTTTTACTCATTCCTTTTTTAAAGATTAAGGTCTGCTCTTAGGACAAAAGGAAGATTGGCCCCAGATTCCTCCACTGGTGACAGCTGCTTCAGGTTGCCCTGAGGCTAATACTGCTGAGTGACTTCTGGTCCTGCGTGGGTGTGGCCAGGTCCCTGGTTTTTCTAAGTTTCAGAAGATCACTATTTGTCTTTTGTATTTGCTTTGGATGTCTCACAGCTAATATGCTGATCCACTGGCTTGTAACCAGCACAGAGTAGCCTAAGAGCCTCCCAGTTGATTTCCCAGTGAACAGACACCACTACACCCTGGCTCCCTGCCAGTGCTGCATCTGCACTTGGCCACCTCCTTTCCTGCCCAATTGAAACAGACATTTTCTAAAGTTCTTCCAATATTTTTGTGGGTTCTATCACTCCAAAACCAATTCAGAAGCTTGATCTGGTGTTGTTCTCAGAGACAGTAGGAGAAGCTCAGATAAAGACATGTCTACTCTCTGCCATCTTGTCTCCACCCCCTACCACTTATAAAAAATACTAAATAGCATACTCCCAACCACAGATCACTGACAAGCCCTCTTTTTCAGTTGACATGAAACTATCAATGGTCACTCTTTGGATCTCACCTTTCAATAAATACCAAGTTCATCTAAATGTACTATTTCCAATCCACATTTCCCCACCTTTTCCACAAGATTAGTATAAGAGTTTTGGCCAAATACTATGTTAAAATCTATACAGACTATAGCATTTCCCTGATTAATTTATTAAATAAAAAATATCAACAAGGGAAATGAGGTTTATCTATCATGGACCATTCCTAAAAGTAAAAATAATTCTTGACAGAGAAAATGGAAACAAAGTAAATTGAGCTTTTTTGTCTTCTGTTTGTCATCTATAACATTATTGTATTAACACTTTGATTTCTTCTTCAGACATCTTTTTTTACCCAATATATCTTTGAAAAAACACTTTCTCATTCTTAGTTTTCTAATCAGCTTCAGTTCATTGTAAGTATTAAATTACTAACACTTTTTTTATATTTCCACAGAATATTTTTGGTTCCATTTTTATTACTCCTTTCTGAACATGCCTCATAAATTTGATGTTACTCCTAAAATTTGATATCCAGAGTGTTTAGTTCACATTTAGATGTGGTTGAAATAGAAATTGCAGCAAAACTATTTCAATCCCTTATTATTCGTGCCACTAAGTTTTTCTTAATGTAGTCTAAGATTGTATCAGCCTTGTTGACTGTCATATCACCAGGAATGTGCTGGAGCCTATTCTAATGGGTTTTCCTAGAGCTATTTGTTAATTTTTCAGTATAAGCATTTGCATCTCAGAAATTAGCAACTGCTGTAAAGTAGGACTTGATTTATTGTTTTGCTGACTTAGGCTTCAGAAATTTAGGTTTAAACTTAAGAAAATGCTAATAATGCAGATTAATATTTAAAGTATGTATATGTGTGTTTTTGAAAAGCCTAGTTGTTAAATATTTAATAGCATACTCATTTTTTATTCTATAAACATTACTTGATCTCAAAAATTCAGTGTGATGTTCAGTGAAATTATTAGATTGGATGTCCAGTGACTGGAAGAAAATGATTATGATATGATAATATCTAGAATTTACATAGCACTTCAACATTTGTAAAGTGCTTCTTTTCCATTATCTCATTTAACCCCCATAACACCTCTATGTATATCATTATCACTCTCTTGACTCATTTTAAGAGCGTAGTTTAATAAATTCCATTAAAACTAGAATTTTAATTGAAAAATGGTCAAAGGATATGAACAGACAATTCTCAGATGAAAAAATTGAAACTATTTCTAGTCATATGAAAAGATGCTCCAAGTCATTATTAATCAGAGAAATGCAAATTAAGACAACTCTAAGATACCACTACACACCTGTCAGATTGGCTAAGATGACAGGAAAAAATAATGATGATTGTTGGAGGGGATGCGGGAAAACTGGGACACTGATGCATTGCTGGTAGAGTTGTGAACGAATCCAACCATTCTAGAGAGTAGTTTGGAACTATGCTCAAAAAGTTATCAAACTGTGCATACCCTTTGATCCAGCAGTATTACTACTGGGCTTATATCCCAAAGAGATTATAAAGAAGGGAAAGGGACCTATATGTGCAAGAATGTTTGTGGCAGCCCTTTTTGTAGTGGCTAGAAACTGGAAACTGAATGGATGCCCATCAGTTGGAGAATGGCTGAATAGATTGTGGTATATGAATATTATGGAATATTATTGTTCTGTAAGAAATGACCAACAGGATGATTTCAGAAAGGCCTGGAGAGACTTACACGAACTGATGCTGAGTGAAATGAGCAGGACCAGGAGATCATTATATACTTCAACAACAATACTATATGATGACCAGTTCTGATGGACCTGGCCATCCTCAGCAACGAGATCAACCAAATCATTTCCAATGGAGCAGTAATGAACTGAACCAGCTATGCCCAGAGAAAGAACTCTGGGTGATGACTAAAAACTATTACATTGAATTCCCAATCCCTATATTTATGCCTACCTGCATTTTTTATTTCCTTCATAAGCTAATTGTACAATATTTCAGAGTCTGATTCTTTTTGTACAGCAAAATAATGGTTTGATCATGTATACTTATTGTGTATCTAATTTATATTTTAATATATTTAACATCTACTGGTCATCCTGCCATCTGGGGGGGGGGTGGGGGAGTAAGAGGTGAAAAATTGGAACAAGAAGTTTGGCAATTGTTAATGCTGTAAAGTTACCCATGCATATAACCTGTAAATAAAAGGCTATTAAAAAATATGCCAATCAGCAAATAAAAAAAAAAACTAGAATTTTACAGATGAAGTGCCCTTTAGTCATGTTATTCCATCTTGTATTTGTGAAACTGATTTTTTAAAATCTGCTAAGCATGATATTTATCCCTATTACATTTAATATTATATTCAGGCCAATGTTTCAGTCTGCCAGGAGCTTTTCCACTCCTGATTCTAATAAAATGTTAGAAAGCAAAATTCCAAGCATAGTTCCCTATGTTATTGTATTGGAAATCTACCACATTGACATCAAAGAATATCTTCTACAACGTATTTCCCAATATTCTTTTTTTTTTTTTTTTCCCAATATTCTTTATTGAGCTTAAACAACTACTAGGATAGAGAACTAACATAATCTTAAGTTGATGCAGCAAAACTGAAAATGAAGTAGAAATCTCAGGAGTTCCTCCCTTTGATATATAATTCTAAGTTTATGCTTTCCATTTCCTCAGGAAGCACACAGTTCTTTGAAGTGTCACTTGCATTATCATATAAATATCTTTCTATTCCTTTAAGAACCAATTGAATATTTCTATGCTGTTGACTTTTTGTCCCTTAAACTAGCATACTCATAAGTTGCAAGCCTGTTTATTGAAATTTTTTATCTGTACTCTAAATTGTTAGAAACCAAGATTTTTATGTTATAATGTACCTGGGTTATGTTCCCTTTCTCCTGTATTAAAATGAATGAGATGTTCATGCTAACATGTTTGATAATAAATTAGTGTCAGAAACGTGGTATCGCAACTTCTACAAGAAGATTGTTTGATTTTCAGTATGAATAATTGTTGTGTGTTTTTTTCTTTAAAATATAAGAGTTCTCTCTGGGAGAGAAAGTTTCTTGGGGAGGTTTTCTGGAGGCAGCCTTGGTTTTAGTTGAAAGTAAATAATCACCCCAAATCGCAGCCAGCTGATAAAAGTTCAGATCTTTTTATTGTGTCCTTCAATATAGCATGGTTAGCTCAGAGACCTAGCTCTCTGCTTGGTTCTAAGACTCTTGCAGCTTTGTCCTTTGCTTCTACCTCTGCTTTCTTCAGCCTCCAGCCAGCACCAAGGTGGAAGATGAAAATGAATCTCTCTTGCCTTGGAGAGAGGGTTTGTGGGCTTCCTCCCAGAGTGCTCCTCTCCGACCCCAGTCAATGTTCCAAAGTAAGACTCTCAAGTGGCTCACTGGAGCTGTATTTATGCTGCTTCTCCGAGAGTGGGATTGTGGGATATCTCCCAGTGTGCTCCCTGGCCCTGAGATTCAAGGGAGGTGTGAATTCAGATATCTCATATTAAACCCTGAAACCTTCCAAATGTGTGAACTCCAATGAGTACTTAAATACTTCTTGCTTATAAGAGCTCTTTAAAGGTGTGAACACAAGCATTATTGTCTATCAGTATTAGCAACTTATCACCTTGTAAGGATTGGCTCTAAGGTGTGAACCAATAAGCATTGTATCAATTCCATTGAGTTAACACTAGGATTCTGACCTCTCCCTTGATTTTTCACCTTGTTTCAAGTTGAGTTGACACTATGATTCCAACAAATAATTATGCCTTGGAAACTGGCAAACTACAAATTAAGGCTTGGTTTATTGTGTTGTTGATTTCTAGACTTGATAGTAATGAAAAAAATGTTAAACGTATAGCTTAAACTTAAGAGTGTGCTGCCCCATTTCAGAGCCAGTTGTTATTTGGAAGTATACCTCAAATTAGGGCAATAACTGATTAAAAAAAAACAAACAAAGGAAGAGAAGGAACTGACTGTTGAAGCTTTAGTAACTAACAAAGATTAGGACTAGAGGGCTTTCTGCCCTCTGCCATTATGTTGAATTTAAATTGATTTTATCTCATCTATATTTTACTTCTCACATTTCACTGTTTCCTCACAATTCTTAGTACTCATGCTGATAACAACAGAAATCCTACATGATTAGGCAAGATAGGTCAGAGTTATAGTCAGCGAAAAATATATTTTCCTGGTTCTTAGTCTATTTAAGTTTGAGAAATGTGCTTCCACTTGGTCATATTCATACTGAATATGAATACTGAATACCCCAAATGAAATAAATGGTCATTTATTTCAGCATGGGTCTTACCTTGTCTATTATAGGAATATGGCTTATATAATTCTCTTTTTTAAAAGTATCTTGAGCAATATCATATCAAATTATTAATAATTTTTATTATAATGATGGTGTAAAATAGTAGTTACAGTGCCTCACATTTGTATAGTGCTATAAAGTTTACCAAAAATTCCAAAAATATAATACACTTTTTGATCATTATAAATTAAGTAGGTAAGGTAGGGGCAAATAGGTTTATAGATTTAGAGCTGCAATTTCCACAGAAGTAATCTAATCCAAATTCTTCATTTTGAATATGAAAACACTGAGACTTAGAGATAGTAAGTGATTTGCCTAAAATCAAATATAACAATCACCATGGTCAATATTAAACTGAAATCCTCTGATTTCAGGATCAGTGTCCTTTCCACTGGATGGTCTCCATTTAATAAAGGTTTAGAAAAGTTGTGACATCCAAAATCATGTAACTAATACATGAAAAAAACTGGGACTTGAATCCAAGTATTTTGACTCTAAGACCATTTTTTTTTGTTTTTATTTTTACCCCACTAGCATTAAAATGGTTAAAGAAAGAAGGTTTTTTTGTTAAAGTGGACAATTTATTCAAGTAAAACATAAGTATAAATTACTGATTTTCAAAGAATTGGGATGCAATATTTTATTTAATATTTACATAACAAAGTCGATAAAATGCCAAACCTGGAATCAGAAAGACTCAACCTAAATTCAAATATGACCTTGGATACTTCCTAGCTGAGACATCATAAACAAGTCACTTCACCTTGTTTCTCTCAGTTTTCTCATCTGTAAAATGAGCTGGAGAAGAAAATAGAAAATCATTATAATATCTCTGCCAAGAAAACCCCAAATACGATCATAAAGAGTAAGACAGAACTGAAGCCCTGAGAACTACTGGAGGTATAATATCAATAGCTGCAATAGGGAAAAGAAAAGAAATTCCCTATAATGTTTTTAAACTGCCAGTTATGGAATCACCCTTTTTTAAAGGAAATTATAGCTAAAACAATTTGGCCAAACTCTAAAATTTGTAATTACTGCTTTTTCAAAGCAGTTTGCCTTAGGGTATGAGAGTGAACTCTACAATTGTATGATCCTCACAATCACCCTGGGAGGTAAATGTTATTATTCTCCCATTAAAGAATAGTAAACTGAAATAAACAGAATTTTCATAGAGCTAAAAAATTTCTTAATGACATTTAACAATTATATTTTGTGTTATAGTTCTGTGTTATTTACCACAATAATCCTGATAAGAAGAGAACTCTTAGACCCCATTCTTTTTTTTTTTTTTTTCAGGACAGATTTTAGCTTAAGGAAAACCAAACTCTAATTTATAATAACTAATGGTAACATTTTAATTTCTAAGCCCCAATACTCTTCAAAAGAAAAAAAAATTATTATCCATAAATTCACATATTTCCTTTGTTTTTTTTTTTTTTTGACATGAGGTGACAATTCTCAACTTTGTATAAGCTTTTCCTTTGAATATATGTATAGAAATTCTGAAATCAATTTGGGTTTTCCCACCTCTCTAGAGGCGGGAATAGTGAGTTTCCATGGTGCCCGCCAGAGCTGTTGCCACCTTTCACTGGGCTACCCCAGGCCTCACATCCGCCTCCGCCCTGCTCTCCGTTCTGGACTCTAGTATGCAACAGCAACTGTCCTTGCAATGGCGAACCAGGCAGCTGTGGGCTCTGCCTTGTCAAATTTCAACAAAGAAGTCCCAATGCTTATCAAGGCAGCTAGTGCCAGTGTTATTGGCACCCTTCCAACAGATACTACAAGTGCTCTGCATTCCTCTAACAGAAAACAGTCCCACAGCACTACGGAAATGAGCTTACTGAACAGCGACTCGTGCCCAGGGACTTACTTCTGCCCTTCAACCAGTCCATTAGGTGTGTGTGTGTGGGAAAGCCTGAGCAACTTCCATGACTATCCACCCAGTGGAGGATGAATCCCACAGGTTCTCCAGAGGCAAGGCTAAGGAATTCTTTTCAGATGTCTGGATAGAGGGCTCAGGGCACAGACTATGGCAAGGAGTATGCCTTTTGACATGTGCATCCGAAGTGAGGGGAGGGGGGACAAGATGGATCTGAAGGTCTTTGACTCTAATACTTTGTGTCTGTAGATGACTGGGAATCCACCAGCATCCAGATCCTTGTGGCGTTGGAAGACTCATGGGATATGTTCAGTATCCTAGGCACTACTGACAAAGGGTCCAACAGAGAATTTAATAAACCACTTATCTGAAAATTTATTTTTACCTGATCTAGACACACACACACACACGAAACAGATACAAAGAGAGACGACACCTCCCAACAATTCTTTTCCTTTTCTTTGGGCTTCCACTCCAGACTGTTTTTCTACTTCTCACATGGATAGTGAATGGGATATCTTCAGAATCCAAAACCAGAAGCCATTTTCAGGTTGATGCCAAAGTCATCAAAGAGGAAAAAGACCCCTCAGAGAAACATAGAATTGTTTTCTGTCCAGCCCCAGCATAGCTCCTTCATTTCCATGGGTTCTCTGAGGGACAGCCAGCCTACCCTGATGCTATTTTTCTCTCTCCCTGCCCCAAATGTTTTGACCTCCCACTCCAGGCAAAAACAAAGTTGATTACAAAGCTAAAGGATGACAAAAACCTAACAATGGGGTTCTTATACATTATTCTTATTAAAAGCACACAGTATAGCAAATGTTATCTAGGATTGTTGAGAGCTAAAACTGAAGAATGTGGTTTTGAAAAAGAAGACATACAGTGACCCAATCAATCCACTCATTGAAGAAACTCATTCCATGGATCCCTAAGGCCAAGGAAAAGAGGAAAAGTCCCCAAGTAGTTAGGGAGACTGATGTTTTGTGTTCCTATGCATATAGGTGTGGTACAGGAGATGTCCTTGCCTGAGAGTTGCCATATCAATGAAAAAACAGGCATATTCCCTAAATTTGAGAGAGAGAATATTTTATTCATAAAGCTAAAATAATACTGAAGCTATCAACACTGATGTAAACTCATTAAGGAAGTTTTCCTTCTAAAATCAATACACAAAGAGATAAGTTTTTCAAAATGTGGTTGGTAACTTCCCTAATTTTGTATTTGAATTTCCTTTGAAAATCAGGCAAATTTGTTGGTAGTGTGGGAAGGCATTCACACACACACCCCCACACATGAGTGTGCACGAACACACACACACACACACACACACACACACACATTGTGACATGAATTTGGGGTTGTCTAAAGTTCGTGACAGCAAGGGGAAAATCTTTCAGAATTCTTTTTTAAACTGATATCACATCATAGTTTGCCAAAACCTCGAATATTCTTCATGAGTTGACTGTTGTTCTAGCCATTTAGATGGGTGCTTTTCCTTGATCTCGCCCCTTTTCATTGTCCAGATATACACAGAGAGTAGGATAAAGAGGTTTATAGAAGAGTGAATGCATTAATGGGAAAGGCATGAGGTGTAGATGAGTGGGAATGGGTTAAAGATGGCAATAAAGGAAGGGAGGGGGATAAAGGAGGTTTTGAAGCACGATGAGGGTGGGGAGAATGAGAGGAGTCAGCAGGGATGGGAAAGAAAGGATATACACAAACAACAACAATCGTTAGGAGCAGTAAAAGTAAAAAATGAATAAATAAAAAGCAGGGAGTAGTAATTTTTCCTCTCAGAGAAAGTTAAAGTTAAAATAGTCATAATTAAAAGAGAGGAATAGGAAAACTACATTATACATTATTCTATGAAGCACAAGTATTTTAGACTATTCAAAATTCAAAATGCTACATAATATAAGGGTAGGATATTACAATGGTACAATAGTAGGAAATGGTTGTTTGGTGGATTTAGAAAAATGTGGATAGACTTGGCCTGGAGGATGATGTCCTCCAGCATCACAGAAATAGAAGACAACCATAATAAAAATTTCAAGAGATGTATATGAAAGCATACATATTTGTATATGTGGGTGTGTACATTTGCATACATATAAAGACATATATGTGTATGTGATTTTAGAAATCTATATGTGCAAGTAAGTAAATGTTTGTGTACATGTATATGTGTGTGTGTTTGTATATAGATATATACATCTCAATCTATAGATTCTTAAATGTATCTAATGTTCCATGTATCTGCATCTGCCAATAACATCTCTCTTAAAGGAAGGACTGAGTAACAAATGATAGGATCGAATTTCCAAAACTAGGGGGACTTGGGATTGGAGGAAATAGGCAGAAAGGTTAAAAAAAAGTGTACAGCAGCAAAGAGCAAAAGAAAATCTACAAACAAGGAAATGGACACTTGTAAATGCAATGTACACTATTTCTTATATTTTTTTCTTGAAATGGAAATGTATTGTTTACATGTAGCATCCTCCCTTATCCTCCTCTGTACAATGTGCAACTTTTTCCCTTTGTGATTCCCTCCCCCCCCCCCCACTTTTTTTCGTCATTCTTTCCCTATTTTGCATTTATCTGTTAGGAAGTTACACTTTCAAAAATGAAATGACAATGCCATCTTTTTTATGCAATTCAAAAAACTTTTATTAAAGATGAGTTAGGTGGTAGAGATATAAGTACCAGAAACAAAACAGTCCGAGGCCTCATATAGCTTCAATTATACTGCAAAACCTGGAGAAGATAGACACAGGAAAAAGCATGTACATGATCCATACCATATAAATAAAATATAATTTATTTAGGGTGAGGCAAATGTGTTAGAAAATCTGCCCCATTAGGCCAGTCACTTGAACCTCTCTAGGATTACACTGTTAAATTTGGGGCATATTTTGTTTACACAATGGATCCATTCAAGAAAATTACAGCTGTTATGGTCTTTCTATTGGAGCAATCAAGAGGGGGAATTCAGAACAATCTTGGCCCAGAATCAGTGAGTATCACAGATACACTGAAGGAATGGCTTTGATTTTTAGGTAGAGAAAGGGAGACAATTATTTTCAGGTAGGAGAACCCACAGGAATTGTGGAATACAGTGTCTGATGTCTTTTTGGCCAATAAGTAGGTAAATGTTCCTTGAGAACTCTGAATTAGGGGCAAATTGTCAGAGAGCAATCAGTTACCAGACCTTTTGTTGAAAGAGAGAACAAGGGCTTGAGAGGTCCTGAGAAGGAAATGGTGGGGAATGTATAAATAAGACACCTTTCATTCACATGATAAAATGATATGTCTCCACGGTGGTAGTCCAAGAAAATTCCAACTTTGAAGGCTGACTCACTGGTGCAGAGGTATCTCAAATTAATATTTTCTTGCAGGTGGGACTTGGATGAGGCATAAAGATAGTTGTCATTATCCTTGGCAATAGCCATAAGTGTAAAGAAGCTTTTCAGCTCTGGTAATAATTTACAAACACCAAGGCTCCAGGAAGTGTTGCCAGGCACCTGCACCTCCCAATAGCATCTCTGTGAAATGAAGGACTGAGTAGCAAGAACCAGAAGCAAACCTTCAAACCCCATTAGGGTTGAGCTCTCTCCCTTGTGTTGCATCATAGCTCACACTCTTCAGATCTTCAGATATGATGAGACCCGGACTACTAGTGTTAGGATCCAAAGTGATGTCCACTTTGAACCGGAAATTGCTTCTATGATTGCAGGGATGGGACATATAATCATCTTGAGGCAGAAGTTTTGTGGTTCCTCGTGAAGCACAGGTTCATTCCTTTGACTATTTCTCTCACATTCCGCAGCAAATCCAGATCAGGTTTCTTGCACTCCTCCTCTAACTCTGTGATTCTCTTCCTGAATTCTTGATTCTGGTTGACTAGTGCTGTAATTCTCCTCTCCTGGACATCCACCTTGGCCCTGATCTGCTTTTCCACATTTGACAGGCACTCCTTCTTCTCTTCCTCCAGGAACTCTAATATTTTTGGAATGAGTGCATAATATGCTTCTTTTGAGACTCTGCCTTCTCTTGCAACTTTTCCAATAAGACCTTCTCATTCTGCAACATTTGTGCAACTTTCTCCCTTTCCTGCACAACTCTTTCACACTCTCTCGGAGTTTCTTCCTGAAGTCCTCTGCAATCCTATCAATCCCAGTGAGTATGGGAGTCTCATGCCCTGGCACCCAGAGCAGGCCACACAGATGGGCAGGCGATGCTCCCGCAGAGCGCTTCGGATTTCCTGATGGACCTCACACTTGCCAGGTCCTACAGGATCCTGCAAGCAATAGGCTCTCGCTTTATGGCAGCAGCAGCCTTCAGCCCAAGACTCACATTGACTTGGAAAGCCCTCACCTGGATAATCCTCTTGCACTCTGTGCATGAGAGAAGAGCAGAGTTCTCCTTACAGCTCCTGAGGAGGCAACTTTGACAAAAGTGTGGCCACACTCTAAGTGACGCTGGGTTTGTGAAGTACTCCCTACAGATGGGGCAGATGAGTGCCTCCTGGACAAGTGGAGTCAAGTTTGGGCAAGAGGCCATTTTCTGCTCTGCTTCTTCTGGGATCTTTGCTTCAGCCTCACAGTTCCCAGCCTTGAGCTCTGCTTGCAGAGGGGAGAATGTCTCAGTCTGTCTCATCCCAGGCTTTATATAGGTGCCTGACACAGAGGGAGCCCCACCCTCCTTCAAGGTGTGAATCTTTTGCCCTCCTTTTGGATAAGAGGCTTCTTCTCACCTCAGAAAGTCCTCAGTGAAAGAGGCACAACCAAGGTCTTCCTACTCAACCACCCACAGTGCTTATCTACCTTCTGGCCTCCCTGGTCTCCTCAGAGTACAATATCTTCATCTGGCTTTTAAAAGCTTTATTTGAAAGAAAGCACATAATCCCAAGCCTCACAATCAAGAAGTATTATGAATAAAATATCACCTTGGCTTAGAGGGACAAGAGAATGTGGGGACTAACACAGTAAAGATTTTTCCTGCATGTTCCTTGAAAACATCTAGCATAAAGTTTTTTTGAAAGAGTAATATATTGAAAGCTTTTATTTCTACATCTCCTGAGTTCTGAACAGAGTTCATGCTTTCCAATAGGCAACAAGTGATCCTGGATTACAATCAATAAAGAGAAAGAGAAAAATGTTGTTCTTTGAAGTGATTCAGCATCCACACTGAATATATTAAGTATTTCATGATACTTTTGTGTCCTCTTCCACAGAAGAGATGCGTTTCCTCATCACTTCTTGGGTGGAGAGTTGAACATTGAGTTATATTTACTGGACTTATATTTATCTTGTTGAGGGTTTTCCTGTAGAGGGCTGAAACTCTGAAAAGTTGTGCTTGAATCAGACATTAGAGCACTTAATGGGTAATTACCTATTAGATGTGAGATAATGGCTTATACTTACATAATGGCTCTCCTCACTGATTGGTGCTTGCTGAATGTTTGGTGGTGAGGTAAATTCTTGAGCTGAATTTGTGGGACATTTGCAGATAGTTGTCATAAGAACTATTGGTTAAAATGCAGCAAGAGAAATCATGATAAGACAACTTACTAAAGAAAATATGTAATGGGCTGAGGTTTGAATTGATGCACTGAGGTCCCAAGTAAGTGAGGCTAACTAGTAATTGGGCTATACTCTATTAATATACATGATTGGATAAAGAATGGTCCCTGCCCACTCTCCCTGCAAGTCCTGATGTGTTGTATAGGAAATGACGATTTTGGTGGGTGGAGGCAGAGAGAGAGACAGGAAGAGAAGCTGGGAGAGATTGGGCCTGGTTGAGACTCAAGTTGCTGGTTGTGTGGCTGCTGGTCAGCTAGTTCTTGACTCAGCTGCACACATTGCTATCGCCGATTCTCTTCCACCTCCGATCCTTCTTCACTGAGAATAAAGACTGACGGTTTTCCCCTAACCTGAATTCCTGACTCCTGTTGATTTAAAAATACACGATCTTCAGATTTCGCGCCCAATGTGGGGCACCAAGGACTGAAGAAGTCTCCGGTGACCAGGAACTTGGGTGAGTAATGTTAATAGACAAATAAGGAACTTATTTTCTTAAAAACTAAACCAGTAATCTTTTTTTTTTTTGGCTAAAATGGGACAAATGCTAGCTAAAGACTCTCCATCCCTGCCCCCAACCCCACCCAAGAGTGGTGCTATAGAAAGCATGCTTAAGCTGATAGAAATACATGGGGTACTTATAACTTGGGAACAGATAGCCAGATTTGTGGGTATATTAAACTGCATCTCCCCTTGGTTCGTAGAGGAGGAGCAGATCTCTCGAGATAACTGGTCCCGGGTTGGACAAGAGATGTCCATGCATTTCAGAGAATGTGGTCCTCATTCAATTTCCATCAAGGCATTTTATTTATACAATATATTTCAGTTAGCACTAAGAAACCCTATCCCTAGAAGAAAGAGAAAACCCCTGGCTCCTTCTTCTCCTTCTCAAATTAGCCATGATATTAAGGAGGAAGACAATGAAGAGATTAATGACCATATCCCCACAGGGCATGGAGACTTAAGTGAGCAAGGGTGTGGTGACCTTCCCCATCAGGAGTCAGCTTCAGCCCCACCCCAGGAGCAAGTGATTGACTCTCCTCCACCAACTCCACCCTCCGGGATGGAGGGAGGAGGGGCAGTGGGAGGGGCCGTGACAACACCAGCACCTCCCCCCCAGCATCCCCAGTATCCAGTTTTGAGTAGGCTGCAAGAGGGCTTAATGAAGGCCAAAGAAAAGGGCGTGGACATCCGGGAGCTTCAGCCACTTATCTGTCCTGTAATTTCCCAGTCTAATGCCTCAGGTCAACAAAGGCAAAGATACGCCCCTTTTAACTTAGAAATCATTAAAGATATTAAAAAGGCTTGCACTCTTTATGGGGCTACATCAGCTTATGTTAAGATGCTGTTACAGAATTTGGCTTTTGAAATCTTGACTCATGATGACTGGAAATCTATAGCAAGGGTATGCCTAGAACCCGGACAAAATTACATGTGGCTTTCTGAATATACTGAGTTCTGTAGGATACAAGCCTAATAAAATAGTCAAAATGCTATTCATGCTGCGATCACCTATGACCTACTACAAGGTATAGGTCCATATGCAGACGTCACAGCACAGATTAATTATTCAGTAGCAGCATATGAGCAAATTGCTGCTAACGCTATCAAAGCGGATTCTGATTCACAATAAAATGACAAAGGTGAGGCCTTCACAAAAATAATGCAAGGGCCAGATGAGCCTTTGCTGACTTTGTGGGACGTTTGCAGACAGCTATCACAAGAACTAATGGGGAAAATCCATCAACAGATGATTTAATAAGGCAACTTGCTAAGGAAAATGCTAATAGGGTGTGAAGAAGGATTATACTAGGACTGCCAAGGATGCTCCTTTAGAGGAGTTCATAAGACCTGTGCCACAGTGGGTACAAATGCCTTTATAGCCAGACTATGATGCAGACTTCCCAAGATCCCAACATGGTAGACAGGGTCCCTTCTGGCAAGGGACTTCTAGAGAGACACGTCAATGCTTTCAGTGTGGTAAAATAGGGCATCTGAAAGCTCAATGTTGGTATAGAGGCAGAGTGAGAAAACAGGGTGGGAGAACAAGACCCAGGATCCCATGTCCAAAATGCAACAGAGGCTTCCATTGGGCCTCAGAATGTAGACAGGTTCAGGGAAACGGGATGAGGGCCCAGCCCCAGGTCCCAGGCAAAAACACTTGGGGCATGATGGCAGCCAATGGTGACCCAGAGAGTACTAGAAGTCCAATATCCAGATCATGACCAATCACCAGGGAAGCCATATGATGGCAGAAAGGGATTACACAATCAATCAGCCAGGAAGCAACCTGATGGAAGAAAGGGATTACAATTAGGGAGAATAGAGTTGTATGCAGCTGAGACAACTGAGATACCCCTGAGAGGTCAAATCTGTTCCTCTCCAGCCTCTGGATCCCTTGCCTCCAGGCACAGTAGGCTTGACCATTTTACCTCCTGAGTACGTACAAAACAGTGTCCATCCACATCACTGATGTGGGAAACTGGGGAATGTGTAGATAATATCCCAGTCACCAATACAGGCAGACAATGTGTGACTTATCACCCAGGAGAAATAGTAGCATCAGGTTTACTCAGACAGAATCCTAATAAGCAGCCTGGTGATAGTCACCCAGATTCTGATTCCAGATCACAAAATCCAGCAATTTACTGGACAGCAGCTGTAACAACTGACTGACCTATGCTCACAATCTATATAAATGACCTTCCATTGGAAGGATTGGTAGACACTGGTGCAGATTGGACGGTCATTAGAGGTGCCAGCTGGCCCAGTCACTGGCCAAAGATTAAAGCAGACACCTACATGTCTGGTGTAGGAGGATCAATAGCAGCTGAAGTTAGTGCTGCCCCTGTGAAATGGACTTTGAAGGCAAAACAGGAGTTTTACTCCTTTTATAGTTGAAAAATCCCCATCAATCTGTGGGGAAGAGACGTTTTACAGCAATTAGGGTTAAAATGAGTACTTCGGTTTTTAAGCAGGGCTGCTGTTGAAGGCCTCCAACACTTTCACCTGTTCCTATCCAATAGAAAACTGATACACCAGTGTGGATAGAGCAGTGGCCCTTAAGTAAATATAAAATTCAGGCCTTATTAAATATAGTACAGGAGCAGCTTGACCAAGGACACTTAAAACCTTCTCTAAGTCCTTGAATTCCCCAGTGTTTGTTGTGAAAAAGAAATCTGAAAATGGAGGATGTTAACGTGATTTAAGAAAAGTGAATGAACAGATGGAAACTATGGGAACTCTTCAGCCTGGACTTCCATCTCCTACTCAGTTGCCCAGAGAATGGCCTCTTTGGGTCATAGATATTAAGGATTGTTTCTATTCTATCCCTCTGGATAAGAAGGATATGAAAAGATTTGCCTTTTCAGTGCCCAACGTTAACTTAGCTGAGCCTTATAAAATATATGAATGGACAGTTTTGCCACAGGGAATGAAAAACAGCCCTACTATGTGTCAAATGTATGTTGCTGCTGCTCTTGCTCCAGTAAGAAAAGCATTCCCAAAAGTTATGCTATTACATTACATGGATGACATTTTGGGATGTGCACCTGAGGAACAAATGTTAGAGGCATGTCTACAAAAGACCATAGAAACACTAGGAATTACAAATTATACATAGCACCAGAAAAAATTCAAAGACATGCTCCTTTTCAATATTTAGGATATGAAGTATACCCTAAGGTAGCTTACAATTCAAAACTCTCCTTAAGAACAGAAAAGCTAAACACATTGAATGATTTTCAGAAATTGATAGGAGATATCCAATGGATGCAACCAGTGTTAGGTTTGACTACCTATCAGTTACAACCGTTATATGACATTTTAAGGGGAGACAGTGCTTTAAATTCACCACGCCAGCTTACAAAAGAAGCTCAAGAGGCTTTGAGAGAAGTTGAACTGGCTTTATCAATGTGGTTGAAAGAGTCACTCAAAAACCCTTGGAGATATCAGTTTTGCCACACAAGAGGCACCTCAGCAGTCCTTCATCAAGGACACAGTGTGATAGATGGGTGAACCTCCCGGCACAACCAGAACAAAGCCTTACACTCCTACCCAGTGCTTGTGGCTAGAATTTTATTAAAGGCCACTAAGCTAGCAGTACAATTATCTGGGACAAGACCTGACAAGATATACACCTTTTATACCAATACACAAATTAATGTGTGTTGTGAGACCATCCCAGAGTGGCAAATTTTATTAGCCATGGCTCCAAATTTTATACATGGGTCTCCATTAAAAATAACTAGACGATTACATAATTAGCGATGGATTCTCGAAGAAAAAGTTTCTAAAGTTCCTCTTAAAGGATCAAGTATCTTCACGGATGCATCCAAACATAATATTTGTGCTGTGTACTCTCATGATCTAACTATAAAGAGAACTTCTTTTCAGTCCACTCAGCAGAATGAATTGTACGCGATCATTCTAGCCCTTACTTATTATCCAGGAGACATAAACATAATATCTGATTCAGCCTATTCAGTAGGTGTGGTACAAAGAATTGCCACAGCCCAAATAAAACTTGCAGTCTCTAATGTATATCAGCTCTTTAAGAAACTTCAAGAGCAAGTGAGAAAGCATCCAGGTAAGATCTATATATTACATGTCCATTCTCATAGTGGACTTCCAGGTCCCATATTTGATGGCAATTCAAAGGCAGATAGCCTTCTAACTATGTTGGTCAATACCCTTTGTTCCAAGAAGCTCAGGCATCTCATTCTAAATATCATTAGGCTGCTCGAGCTTTACGTTTACAATTTGGAATAACAAGAGAGGAAGCCAGGAGCATAGTAAAAGCCTGTACAGCTTGCCTTCCTTTCCACGCTCCTACACTGCTTACAGGGAAGAATCCTCGTGGTTTGAGACCCAATGAAATCTGGCAAATGGATGTGACCCATTATAAATCTTTTGGTTGTCTGTCTTTCACCCATGTTGTGGTAGACACCTTTTCAGGATTCACTTTTGCAATGCCAACAGCAAAAGAGACAGCCGAGTGGTCACTGAATTCCTCATACAAGCATTTGCCATTATGGGTGTGCCACAAGCAATAAAAACAGACAATGGTCCTGCTTATACTTCAAAACATTTTGCACACTTTTGTGCACAGTATAAGATTTTACACACCACGGGCATACCTTTTAATCCTCAAGGACAGGCAATAGTACAGAAGAGAAACAGAGATATTAAGACGCTCCTCCAAAACAAAAGAAAGGGCGAGCCACAGGTAACCCTAGAGAACTTCTAAATCTAGCTCTTTATACTATTAACTTCTTGATTTTTGACAAAGATGCACTGGCTCCGGCAGACAGGTTTTATAACCCACCAGAAGGTGAGTGTCCAGTGCGAGCAGCTCCACTATCTTTAGATAATCGCCAGGTGATGTGGAGAGACCCAGAAAGTGGTGAATGGAAAGGACCAGATAGGCTAACTGCTTTGGGGAGAGGGTTTGCTTGTATCTCTACAGGTGGAGAAGGAATCAGATGGGTGCCAACGAGCCATATTCGCCTTGTCCATCGCAGAGAGATGGAGCAGACCCTTGAAACAAAGGAGAAGACCCAAGAAATATCGGGTGGTTCTGTTGCTGATTGTGCTCACCATTGAAAGAGCGTGGCAGTTATGGCATTTGACTCATGGACATCAAAGATTGTTGGACTTGAAAACTCAGACATGGATTCTCTGAGACATAGGACTCAAAAACCCTCAGGAATCATTGGATTCTCTGAGCCATAGGACTCAAAAACCCTCAGGAATCATTGGATTCTCTGAGCCATAGGACTCGAAAACCCTCAGGAATCATTGGATTCTCTGAGACATAGGACTTGAAAACTCTCAGGAATCATTGGATTCTCTGAGAAATGATAAGACTGTTACAGGACTTCAAAATCTGCTGGAATCATTGGATTCCCTAACACATAAAAGACTTTTGCAGGACTTCAAAAACTCAGGGGATCATTGGATTCCCTGACATGTGAAGCAATGGACAATAGATTGGTTTTGGACTATCTCTTGGCTGCTGAAGAAGGTGTATGTGTGACTGTTGTTTACATACCCTCCTTCTAGGACTTCTGGTGATCTTTTCCAACACCATGTTGATTTATATTGTTTGCTATTCCACTACTTGCGTGTACAATTCATGTTTGTTACACCACATCGAGCCTGCACTGACTGAGGGAGGGTCATCCTAATAGCCTCTGCGTTATTGCTATGTGCTTGTGTAATACCTCCCATGCTGATGGGTTTGTGCATAATAAGACCCTTCAGCCCAGAAACCTAGAAACTCCCATTTCCTTTGGTGCTTTTCATCTCCTTTCCTGAGATGTCAGGTAGGGTGTGATCATCTCCTTTTAGTGCTTTCACCTCCTTCCTGAGAAGTCAGGAGGCTGTGATCACCTCCTTTTGGTGCTTTCACCTCCTTCCCTGAGAAGTTAGGAGGCTGTGATCACCTCCCCTGGGGCTCTGACCTCCCTGAGGAGTCAGGGATGGCATGACCACCTGTGTTCTAAAATAAAAGAAAGCGGGAGATGTAATGGGCTGAGGTTTGAGTTGATGCACTTGAGGTCCCAAGTAAGTGAGGCTAAATAGTAATTGGGCTATACTCTATTAATATACATGATTGGATTAAGAATGGTCCCTCCCATCTCTGTGCAAGTCCTGATGTGTTGTATAGGAAATGACGATTTTGGTGGGTGGAGGCAGAGAGAGAACAGGAAGAGAAGCTGGGAGAGATTGGGCCTGGGTTCGAGACTCCTGAGCTGCTGGTTGTGTGGCTGCTGATCAAGCTAGCTTCTTGACTCAGCTGCACACATTGCTATCGCCGATTCTCTTCCACCTCCGATCCTTCTTCACTGAGAATAAAGACTGACGGTTTTCCCCTAACCTGAATTCCTAACTCCTGTTGATTTAAAAATACACGATCTTCACAAAAATACTAATAAGGTTTGTAGAAGAATTATGCTAGGACTACACAAGGATGCTCCTTTAGAGGAGATCTCAGTGGGCCTCAGTGGGCACAAATACCTTTTATAGCCAGACTATGATGCAGACTTCCCAAGATCCAAACATGGGAAGACAGGGTCCCTTTTGGCAAGGGACTTCCAGAGAGACTGGTCAATGCTTTCAATGTGGTAAAGTAGGGCATTTGAAAGCTCAAAGTTGACATAAAGACAGAGTAAGAAAACAGGGTGGGAGAACAAGACTCCAAAGCCCCAATCCAAAGGGCAAGAGAGGGTTCCATTAGACATCAGATTGTAGATTGATTCAGGAAAATGAAATGCAGGGCCCAGCCCCAGGGCCCAACACAAAAAACACTTCGGGCATGATGGCAGCCTATGTTACACCTAGAGAATCTTTAGAAGTTCAGTTCTCAGACATGACCAATGAGCCAAGAAGCAATATGATGGGAAAAAGGGACTACCTAATCAATCAGCTAGGAAGCAACCTGATGAAAGAAAAGAATTGCAATTGGGGAGAATAAAGTTGTATGCAGCTGGGACTACTGAGATACCCTCTGGAGAGGTTCCTCTCAAGCCTATGGATCCCTTGCCTCCAGGCACAGTAGGCTTGACCATTTCACCTCCTGGGAGTATGTACAAAACAGTGTTCATTCATACACTGATGTGGGAAACTGGGGAATGTGTAGATAGTATTCCAGTCACTAATACAGGTAGACAATGTGTGACTTATCAACCAGGAGAAGTAGTAGCATCAGGATTATTGATACAGACTCCTAATAGGCAATCTGGTGATAGTCGACCAGATTCTGACTCCAAGCAGCAGAATCCAGAAATATTCTAGACTGCAGCAGTTACAGCTGAATAACCTATGCTCACTATCTATATAAATGACATACTATTGGAAGGGTTGGTAGACATGGGTGAAGATCGTACAGTCATTAGAGGTGCCAACTGGCCCAGTCACTGGCCAAAGATTAAGGCAATCACCTATATATCTGATGTAGGAGGATCAATAGCAGCTGAAGTTAGTGCTACCCCTTTGAGATGGACCTTTGAAGGTGAAACAGGAGTTTTTACTCCTTTTATAGTTGAAAAAAATCCCCATCAATTTGTGGGGAAGAGACATTTTACAACAATTAGGATTAAAATGAGTTTCGGTTTTTCAGTTAGGGCTGCTGTTGAAGGCCTACCAACATTCTCACCTGTTCCTATTCAATGGAAAACTGATACACCAGTGTGGATAGGACAGTGGCCCTTAGATAGTGGTAAAATTCAGGCCTTATTAGATATAGTACAGAAGCAACTTGACCAAAGACACTTAGAACCTTCTCTAAGTCCTTGGAAATCCCCTATGTTTGTTGTAAGAAAGAAATCTGGAAAATGGAGGATGTTTACTAACTTAAGAAAAGTAAATGAGCAGCTAGAAACTATAGGAACTCTTCAGCCTAGACTTCCATCTCCTACTAATTGCCTAGAGAATGACCTCTTTGGGTTATAGACATTAAGGATTGTTTCTATTCTATCCCCTTAGATAAGGAGGATATGAAAAGATTTGCCTTTTCAGGGCCTAGTGTTAGCTTAGCTGAGCCTTATAAAAGATATGAATGGACAGTTTTGCCACAGGGAATGAAAAACAGTCCTACTATGTGTCAAATGTATGTTGCTGCTGCTCTTACTCCAGCAAGAAAAGCATTTCCAAAAGTAATATTATTATATTGTGTGGATGATATCTTGGGGTGTGAACCTGAGGAGCAAATGTTAGAAGCATGTCTACAAAAGACCACAGAAAGACTAAGGAACTACAAATTGCATATATCTTCAGAGAAAATTCAAAGACATGCTCCTTTTAAATATGCAGGATATGAAGTATACCCTAAAGTGCTTACAATACAAAAATTTTCCTTAAGAACAAAGAAGCTAAACACCTTAAATGGTTTTCAGAAATTGATAGGAGATATCCAATGGATGTGTCCACCTATTGACTACCTATTGAAGTGCCCAGGCAAGAGAAAAACAGGGCAGCCAAAATAAGGAAGTTTTAAGAGCGTTTATTGTTGGCTAGTGACTGAACCCCAACACCAACACTGGAGGGATCAGTCATGAATGGTCTCAGGGCCATATATTTATAGAAAGAAGAGAGATATCAAAATGTTTCTTGATACATTTGTCATAATAAGGGAATTTCTATTCTAAACAGGAGGCAAAAGTTATTACTCTAAGTGGGTCATTCTCAGGCAGCAGCAAGCATCATTTCTTTAAGCTTATCAGGTTGTCAAGGTCTCAAGACTCTCAGGACAGTACATTTGAGTTGTTAAAAATGCCTTCTGCATTAGGGAGTGAAGAACTAGTAATAAACTTCTAACTACAAAGATTTAGGATTATATTTCTCACAGTTCCATTTTGGGATGCTTTTCCACTTCACTCCCCCTTTTTCTTGAGACTGTCACAGACTGGACTCATTTGAGGCCAGGGGAGAGAGAGTAAGTGATTCTGGCAACAAACAACTTAACACCCTGCATCCTCTTCCTGATATGTGTGGTTAAACAATCAAATGAGGGGCAATCAGTAGATTCAGCAGAAATAGGGTAAAGGGGCCTATCAGGGAGGTCACAAGAGAGGTTACCCAGAGGGAGCAATTGAAAAGTGACTGGGACCAAGACATTGATTGGAGTTGAGAAGTCTCTGAGTCCTTGATCCGCTGTCTAATTGAAGAGAGGAACTCTCTTATTACCCCAGAGTTGTTAGCATAGAAACAGCAAGCTGCCCTGAGGACCATATGTACCCCTCCTTGCTTAAGATAGACAAAATCTAGCCCCAGTGATTCTGTAGGACCACCTCTCCCAATGAGTTTAGGGAGTTCTCCAAAAAAGGATATTTTATTTTCCAGGTCCTTTAAATCCTGGTCCACCTGGGAACCCAGAGCCAACAAGCTGGCTGTCCCCATGGATCAGGACAGCGGTCCCCACAGCTGTGAGACCTGCTGTCCCCAATGCCACTAGGAGAGGAACTAGAGTAGGAGCAGCCCTCCTTGCTCTATCTAACAGACCAAAATGTTCTTTGGCTCCTTCCTCAGAATACAGATAGACCTGAGGGAGCACACAAGCAGGCAAAGCTCAGGAGATTCTTTCAAGGTTAAAGTTCATTCAAGATCATCTCCAAAGTAACCTGAGGTAATGCAGTTTACTCTTGGGGTAAGGTTCTCAATGAAGTGAATTAATTTCATGTCGAGGGATGCTCCATGTCCCCAGCTTGCTTAGAGTACTTCCAGACCTGGAAGTGAGGTCCGGGGCAGGTTCTCAGAGCAGAAGACCAAGAGATCTCTTCCGTTAGAGTCATGTGGTGGGGTGGTCAGGTCATGAGCGGCGCAGTAGTTCATCAGGCTGACAAGGTGTAAGGTCCCATAGAGAGACAGCAGTCCTCTGGGAGTGGAGGCTGAGGGAGGTGTGATTAGGGCTATGGGATGTTTTCCTCAGGAGGGTCCTTCTGGGCTATGAGAAGGCTCCCAAATCTCTTCCTGCCACACAAAACCTGACACTGCAGGTCCTTCCCAAGAGCTGGCAAAGTCCAGATAGACTGTGGCTGCCCATAAGTCTCATTTTGGTCTCTTCCTCCCCAGTAATTCTTAATAAGGTCCACACATATCTATGGGAGAATAGTGGTTGAGCTTCCCAATGGGGGTAGGGAGGAGCAGAGAGAATCAGCCATAAAAGGGATAAGACATGAAAACACCATCTTCCTGGTCGGTCCTGCAGGCGCCTTGGGAGCAGGGCGGGACTTCATCATGTGAACGATGGATCCAGCTACGGTGGGCCATTTTCACTGCTGGGGATTGAAGAGGATGGCCTGGTGAGAGCCATCCAGCAGGTTTCGAATGTAGTAGCCACAAGGAAATCTTTCTGGTCAGGATCAATCACCCAGTTAAATGTCCGGTCCAGCAGCTGGGGTGGGGAGGCCAGGCAGGGCTTGATAGAGAACCCTGACCACTGCTGGGTCCTGGAGAACCTGGACTTGAAAGGGTACCATTAGCAACATCATAAGAGCTGTCACTGCCCCAAGTGGGGAAAGACAGGGATGACACTAAACAGGACCTCAAAGGGTAGAGAGAGAAAGAACAGAAGGATTAGGGTACACCTGGCCCTAAGGGCAAGGAAGGGAAGCCCCTACCCAAGGACACCAGTGTCCAACGGAGCTTAGAAATGTGCTCCTTAAGTGTCCCATTCATCCTTTCTACCTGACCGAACTCTGTGGACAATAAGCACAGTGAAGGCGACATTGAATCCAAGGGTTTAGCAGAGACTAAACAAATTTAGAAATGAAGGCCAGGTTCATTGTCAGACCTCAAGGGAGAAGGGAGTCCACGGGAATAATCTTAGTCACAAGTTTCAGGCCACAATGAAAGCAGATTCAGACCTCGAGGAAAGACTTGCAGGCCATCCTGAGAAGGTATCAACAAATACCAAAAGGAAAAGATGTCCTTGAACCCAAACTTCCATGTCTGTAAATCAACTTCCCGTTTTCCCAGGTGTGAGCCCTAGGGTCACAGGGCAGGCACAGTGGGGGTGGGGGTGGGCGTTCCTTGGTACAAGTCAGGCATCTGTGAAGCAGCAGTTCCAGTGAGGTTTTCATCCAGGCAAAGAAAAGGAAATGGGAAAGCAGATCATATAAGCGAGTCACCCCTAAGTGAGTTAGTAAGTTCTGAAAACAAAGAATAGCATCAAGGCTCTTGGAAGAATTACATGTCCTTCCACAGGACTTGCCAGCCCTGTTCGAGTAGCCAGGCCAGGAGGATCTTGAGGCCTAGAGGAGGTCAGTTGCCCATAGGTTTCACTACGAACTCCCTTATCTGGAGTTGGCACATATACAAGTAACTAACCCTAAGTTGTACCAGTCCTAATGAACAGGGGAAGCTCTGCAAATAGGGAACTTGCAAAAGGGAATTGAGGCAGAACAATTCAGGAAACTGAGGTAGGCCATTTAGGAACTGTGAAGCACAACAGTTCAAATCATTGAATTACCTTCCCTAGAAACCTAGAAGGTCCAGAACCATAATGTTGCCAACCCTATTGAGGCAGATAAACCAAAAATAGAATGCTAGAAAATGCAAGGACATATGGCAAGGCCAAGTTCTCCCTGAAACCTCAAAGGCTCCCTGTTGCAGACATCTCAGCCAGAGAATCCAGCTTGAAAATGGACAGTTCACTGTGAAGTGAGGTGGTCTGCAGTCATTTGTGAATTTAACTCAGTCTCTCTTATATAGAGAGTAGCAGGGCTCAGACAGGTCATCTCGCCCATTCAGAGGGCAACCCACTCCAGGGGAGAAGGGTGAGGCCTAGAGCAGCTCCACCTGTCCCCATCCAGGATACAGATATCTGAGCAGAGCTATGAGAGTATGCACAGTTAGACCATCAAGGCAGGCAAACTCCAAACTTTAGAGGCCTAAAACATCCTTTTGAGAAGGCTGAGATACCAGTTAAAAACTGGGGTTACAGGATTGGAGACTGCCAAGTCCCAACGTGCCTGATTTCTGGTTGCTTAAAAAAAAAAAAAAAAAAGTGCCAAACATTGAATCTTCCAGGATAACTCCAACAGAATAAGGAATTTAACTTATGCATAACGGGCAGTCACATTCCAACAAGTTTAAGCAAGGAGTAAAAACAAAAAAGGATTACTTGAAGGACTTCTAAATCAATCTGAACTAGTGAGAGAGGGATGAGGCAGTGTAATTAGAGCAAAGATGAACGAAACTAGGGGTTCCCATTCTTCCTCTTTCCCCAATTTCCCATCTCTTACTTCTCCACTCCTTCTCAGGCAAATGGAATCATCCAAATAAATAACATAAATTATCAAACTAACATCCCACATATATTACCCAAAGGAATTCCGCACATATGCCATAGTAGGGTTTCCTAAAAATCATTCAAACATAAAGCAAGAGTTCAGCATCAAGCTTTAACAATTTCCATCTCAATCTCAACATCAGTCATCAAATGACCCATGCAGGGTTTAACAGTCATACATCAACCATTGTTCCAACTTCCTATCAGTCTATCATGGGCTAGGGATGAAGCATCTTATCTAACAACCGTTAGCTTCTGCCAGAACATATATGGTTCTGGGCAAGGTAATTCAATGATTTGAACTGTTGTGACCACAGTTCCCTAGGGTGAAGAGCCATCTGAGATAAGAAAGACTGATCCACCAGAAGACTGCTGCAAGAATGTGAGTGAGGTCAAAATAGACTGGCCATCAGCTGCCCAATGGAAAGACAGGAATATAGCATCTACAGGACAGCATAAAACCATACTATCAGCTGTAGTCCCAATAAAAACAGCAATTGTCCTCTCATCATTTAAAAATCTATAAAAACCTGAATATCTTCGGACACGAATGTCTAGTAACAGATAGATGACCAGGCTAAACACTCATTTGCTTAAGTATTTAGAATACAATGATTACATATAACCAGATTGGAAACAGCAAGGTATGACATAATTGAATTGGATTAACAAATTCTACTGACCATTGGCTCCTATTAGGCACAGGAGAAGAAAAAAAAATGCAGAAATATGAGTATAAGAATATAAAAACTGATCTTTCAGCTCATACAGGACACAGGATAAAGTACCCTTAACCCAGTTATATTCCAGGTAATTGTCCCACTAAGCATCAGAGGGTGGAGCTTAAAAACTCTCTATAGATATTACAAGCCCAACAAATTTACCTCCAATAACAAATTCCATTGACTAAAGTTTCAGGCAGGTCCCAAACAGGTATTTACCATGACCTTATATTGATAACAGTAAGAAATTTGTTTCAGTAAGTTCATAAATCATCTTTCATATCTAAGTAGACAATGTCCTAAGTCGAACATAATTTTTTTTAATTTTATTTTTATTTAATAGCCTTTTATTTACAGGATATACATGGGAATTTACAAGACATTACAATGTGCCAAGCCTCTTGTTCCAATCTTTTCACTTCTTCCCACCCCTCCCTAGATGGCAGGATACCAACATAGATGTTAAATATATTAAAATATAACCTAGATACAATAAGTATACATGACCAAAACATTATTTGCTGTCCAAAAAGAATCAGACTCTGGAATTGACACATTAAGCTTTGAAGAATCAAAAATGCATGTGTGCATAAATATAGGGATTGAATTAATTAATGGTTTTAAAGTCATCTCCCAGGGTTATTTTTCTGGGCATAGCTAGCTCAGTTCATTCTGCTCCATTAGAAGATGATTTAGGTTGATCTCTTTGCTGAGGATGGCCTGATCCATCAGAACTGAGTCATCATCATAGTTAGTTCAATTTGAAGATATAATGATCTCCTGGTCCTACATCTTTACAACTCAGCATCAGTTCTGTAAGTCCTCAGGCCTTTCTGAAATTATCCTTTTGGTCATTTCTTACAGAACAGTAAATTCCATAATTTTCATATACCACAGTTTATTCAGCTATTCTCCAACTGATGGACATCCATTCAGTTTCAGTTTCTAGCCACTACAAAAAGGGCTGCTCTACAAACATTCAGTGCACATACAGAGGTCCTTTCCTTCTTTATAATCTCTTTGGGATATAATCCCAGTACTAACACTAGCTGTGATCAAAGGGTACACAGTTTGATAACTAGAGATAGTTCCAAACTACTCTCAAAATGGTTTGGATTCGTTCACAACTCCACCAACAATGCATCAATGATCCCAGTTTCCCACATCCCTCCACAATCATCATTATTTTCCTGTCATGTAGACCAAATCTGACAGGTGTGTAGTGTATCATTAGAGATTCTTAATTTAGCATTTCTCTGATTAATAATGGACTTGGAGCATCTTTTCATGACTAGAAATAGTTTCAATTTCTCATCTAGAATTGTCTGTTCATATCCTTTGACCATTTTCAATTGAGAATGGCTAAACTGATTTTTTATAAATTAGAGTTAATTCTCCTATATATTTTGGAAATGAGCCTATCAGAACCTTTGACTGTAAAAATATTTTCCCAGTTTATTTTTCCTTCTAATCTTGTCTGCATTAGTTTAGTTGTACAAAAACTTTCAGTTTGAGTATAATCAAATTTTCTATTTTGTGATCAGAATGTATTCTAGTTCTGCTTTTGGTCATAAAGACCTTCCCCTTCCACAGGTCTGAGAGGAGTAAACTATCCTATATACCTCTAATTTATTAATAATTTCATTCTTTATGCCTAGGTACATGGAACCATTTTGACCTGTATCTTGGTGTACGGCGTTAAGTATGGATCAATGCCTCAGTTTCTGCATATTGTTTCCAATTTTCCCAGCAATTTTATCCAAACAGTAGTTCTTATCCCAAAAGCTGGGATCTTTGGGTTTGTCAAAGACTAGGTTCTATATTTGTTGACTGTTTTGTCCTGAACTAATCTATTCCACTGATCAACTAATCTAGTTCCTAGCCAATCCAAATAGTTTTGGTAACTGCTGCTCTATAATATAATTTTAGATCTGATACAGCTAATGCCACCATCATTTGATTTTTTCATTAATTGCCTGAAATTCTTGAACTTTTGTTTTTCCATATGAACTTTGTTGTTATTTTTCTAGGTCATTAAAATAGTTTTTGGAGTCTGATTGGTATAGCGCTAAATAAATAGATTAGTTTAGGTAATATTGTTCATCATTGTTATATTTGTCGCCCTATCCAAGAGCATTTAATATTTTTCCAATTAGGTTAGAATCAGACTTAATTTTGTGAAAAGTGGTCTGTAATTTTGCTTCATAAAGTTTCTGAATTTTCCCTTGGCTAGATAGATTCCTAAATATTTTATATATCAGTAGTTACTTTAAATGGAATTTCTCTCTTGAACATCTGACATGTTGGATTTTGTTATTGATATATAAGAATCTGTGACTTAGTGGGTTTATTTTATAATCCAGCAACTTTGCTAAAGTTGTGGATTATTTCTAATAACTTTTTAGCAGAATTCTGGGTTCTCTAATATATACCATCATGTCATCCATCGAAGGTGATAATTTAGGCTTCCTCATTGCCTATTCTTATTGCTTTAATCTTTTCTCAAGCTCTTATTGCTATAGCTAGCGTTTCAATACAATATTAAACAGTAATGTGATAGTGGGCAACCTTGTTTCACTCCAGATCTTATTGAGGATGGTTTGCAGTTTGTCTCATTACATATGATGACTTACTGATGGTTTTAGAATAGATGCTGCTGATTATTTTAGGAAAAGTCGCATTTATTCCTGATACTTCAAATTGTTTTAATAGGAATGGATGCTGGTTTTCTATCAAATGCTTTCTGCATCTATTGAGATGATCATATAGTTTTGTTAATTTGGTTATTAACATGGCCAATTTATTGATAGTTTTCCCTAATATTGAACCAGCCTGCGTTCCTGGTATAAATCCTACTCTGATCATGTGTATTATCTTTGGAGATGATTTTCTTAGGTCTTTTTGCTAATATCTTATTTAGATTTTAGCATCAATATTCATTAGGAGATTGGTCTATCAATTTTCTTTCTCTGTTTTCCAACCTACTGGTTTGGTATCAGTACCATGTCTGTGCATAGAAGGAATTTGGTAGGACTCCTTCATTCCTATTTTATCAAATAATTTATATAGCTTGGGCAATTGTTTTTTAAAATTTTGGTAAAATTCATTATAAATCCATCTGGTCCTGGGATTTTTCTTAGGGAGTTGTTTAATTGCCTGTTCTATTTCTTTTTCTGAAATGGGACTATTTCAACAATTTAGCTTCCTCCTCTGTTAGTCTGGGAAGTCTATATTTTTGAGGTAGTCATCCATTTCACTTAGGTTATCAGAATTTATTGCATAAAGTTGAGACAGAATAACTCTTATTATTTCTCACATTTCCTCTTCCATTGGTGGAAAGTTCTCCCTTTTCATTTTTAAGACTACTATTTCTTTTCCTCCCTCCTTTTCTAATCAGATTTACCAAAGGCTTATCTATTTTATTGGCTTTTTCATAGAACCAACTCTAGTTTTATTAATTAGTTCAATAGATTTTTTACTTTCAATATTTTTAATTTTCTCCTTTTAATTTTAGAATTTCAGATTTAGTATTTGATTGGGGTTTTAATTTGGTCTTTTTTAGTTTTTAGTTGCAAGCCCAATTCATTTAATCTTTTCTTTCTCTGTTTTATTCAAGTAAGCCTCTAAGGATATAAAATTCCTCTTATTACCGCTTTGGCTGCATCCCACAAATTTTGGTATGATGTCTCATCATTGTCATTATCTTGAGTGGAAATTATTAATTGTATCTATAATTTGTCTTTCACCCAATTCATTCTTTAAGATGAGATTGTTTAGTTTCCAATTACTTTGTGGTCTATTTCCTAATTTTTTTTTGAATGTAGTTTTTATTGCATTCATGATCTGAAAAGAAAGCATTTACTATTTACTGCTTTCTTGCATTTAATTTTAGGTCTTTATGTCCTAATATATAGTCAATTTTTGAATAGGTTCCATGAACTGCTGAGGAAGAAAGTATATTCCTTCTCTCTCCATTCAATTTTCTCCAAAGATCCAACATACCTAATTTTTCTAATATTCTGTTTACTTCTTTAATTTCTTTCTTATTTATGTTTTGTGGTTTGATTTGTCTAATTCTGAGAGTGCAAGGGTTGAGATCTCCTACTATTACAGTTTTGTTGTCTATTTCTTCTTGCAACTCTCTTTAACTTCTCCTTTTAGGAAGCTGAGTGCCATACCACTTGGTGCATATATGTTTAATATTGATATTGCTTTCATTTGTTTATTACCCTTTAGCAGGATGTAGTTTCCTTCCTTATCTCTTTAATTAGATCAATTTTTACTTTGTTGATCTGAGATAGTGATGCTTTCTACTTTTGACTCTTACCTGAAGCATAATAGATTTTTGCTCCAGCCTTTTACCTTTACTCTATATGTATCCCTGCTTTTAAATGTGTTTCTTGAAACTTAACATATATGTAGGGTTCTGACTTTTGATCCAGTCTGCTATCTGCCTCCTCTTTATGGGGGAGTTCATCCCATTCACATTTACAGTTAGAATTACTAAATCTGTTTCCTGCCATCCTAATAACTCAATTGTGCTTTACTTATTCTTTGCCTCTCCCAACCCTCTTTCCCTTTTAGAAACTTATGTACCCCTCTTGTTATCACGATACTTATCTCTTTATAATCCCTCCTCCCCCTATTGAGTCTTTCCTCCTTCCTTCCCTTTATTACTCTTTTCTTTTCCCTTTCCTCTCCCCGTTTTTAATGAGGGAGAGAGAATTTTCTCTAAAACAAATGTCAATTATTTTCCTTTGAGCCAATCTCTGATGAGTAAGTATTCTAAAATGTTCCTCCCCTCTTAAATTCCCTCAGATATGATAAGTTTCCTTGAGCCTCTTTGTGGGATGTGGTTTCCTCTTTATCCTCCTTCCGACCTTATTCTGCCATCATCCCTTTTCCATATCTACTTCCTTTTTATGTTATATTCAGTACTATCAAATTTTACATGTATTTTTTGTATATCCACAACAGAAATACAATTCTCAAAGTTATTTTTACCTTTTTCTGCATCTCTTGAGTTCTATTCTTGGAGATCAAATTTTGTTTAATTCTGGTTTTTTCTTCAGAAACAAAGGGAATTCATTTGTTTCATTAAATGTCCATCTTCTTCCCTGGAAGAAAATGCTCAGCTTAGTGGGTAGTTTATTCTTAGGCTGCATCCCAAGTTCTTATGCCTTTCGAATGCATTTTCCAGGCCCTTCTTTCCTTTAATGTAGAGCAGCAGATCTTGGTGATCTTATTGTGGCACCTCGGTATTTAAATGGTTTTTTGGCTGCTTGAAATTTTTTCCTTAATCTGATAGTTCTGAAATTTTGCCACAATATTCCTTGGGGTTTTTATTTTTAGGGTTTCTTTCAGAAGGTGTTCGATGAATTCTTTCAATGCCTATTTTACCTTCTGATTCTATTACATCTGGGCAGTTCTCTTTTATGATTTCTTGTAAAATAGTATCTAGGCTCTTTTTTTTCATTATAGTTTTCAGAAAGTCCAATAATCCTCAGTTATCTCCTAGATCTATTTTCCAAGTCTGTCGTTTTTGAAGTAGATAATTCATGGTTTTTCAGTTTGTCATTTTTTGTTTTGCTTGACTGATTCTTGCTGTCTCAATGATCATTAGTTTCTATTTGTTCAGTTCTAATTTTTAAAAATTATTTTTCTTCATTAGCTTTTTTTACTTCTTTCTGTATAATGTCCAATTGAGTTTTTGAATGTATTGTTTTGGTCTGTGGAATTTTTTTCCATTTCTACTAATTTTTTTAGTGAATTATTTTCTTTTCAATTCACAGATCCTATCTTTCTTGCTTGTTCTTTGTCTTTTCAATTCATGATCCTACTTTTTGCAGAAGTTCTTTGTCTTTTCAATTCACAAATCCTACTTTCTAGTGAATTCTTTTTATTTTTTCAATTCGTATTTCAGGAAGTTGTTTGCTCTCTTGTAAGGCTTCTCTTTCCTTTCCCCTTTATCTTCTAACTCTCTTTTGAGACTTTTAATGGTCTCTTCTTAGAGAGCATCATGTAAAGGAGGGACAGTCTGATGCATTTTTGCTGTTTGAGGTCTCTTCAGGTTTGCTGACCTGCTCTTTTTCTGCATAGAAGCTGTCGATCGTTCTTTTCATCTTTTTATTCATGTTTTAAAGCCTTTAGGGTGGTCTCCTAGGCAAGGGGTTACCAGCTTCCGCTGCAGAGCAGGGAAAGATGTAAACCGATTTCCGCCGAGGTATGGGAGTGCTCTGAGTAAGAGTTTTCCCTTCCCCAACAGGAAGTGGATTCAGCACTGGCCGAGCTATCAAACTGCTTAGTAGGGCTGAGTGGGTTAGCGATTGCCCTCTGCTAGAGACTAAGTGGTGAAAGTGTCACCGCCCAGGCCGGAGCCTCTTGTGGGACTGTGAGTATTAGCAGCTGACCGCAGACCACAGACCGCAGACCGCAGACCACCACAAACTCTGCGCAGCGTCTCTGCCTGATGCAAATCGGCCCTGGAAAAGCTCTATGGCCCCAAGCCGAGCTCCCCACTGCAGCAGATTGGAGGCTAACCTGGCTGCGTCCTCCTGCCATGCAGGATCACAACTGCCCCAAGGAAAAGCCCGTACTGCAGGGTTGGGGCTGTGCGCTTGCTGAGATCTGTGCCTTCACCCTCAGTTTGAGACTCTCCTCGGAACCAATTTCTCCCCGTCTGCCTATCTCCCCTGGCCCCGGAACCAACCTTTTTGGTGACACTGCAGATTTTCTTGCGGTGAGTTGTTTTCTCTTATCTTTACGGATTGTAGCAGTCGAGACTATTTTTGAGCCTCGATATAATATTGATAAAGAGGGTAAGAGAAGAGCTTAGAAAGTCGCGTGTGTCTTCTCTGCCATCTTGGCTCTGCCCGCTAAGTCAAACATTATACAAATCAGTTTCCTTTAAAATATTTAATACATAGAAAAATTCCAAATTACATATTGCCTATAACAGAAACATTTCCAAAAGGACAAAGAAAAACCTATTATTTTCAGAAGTCCTGTAAATGATGGGCATACAATCAATTAAAACTTATACAGAATATCCTAATACCACATAAAAGAAACTGAAAGATTCTTTAAAACATCAATTAAACTTTTAAAATAACTTTCCAAATTATACTCACATTTATAACTATATTCCTTAAGCAAGGAAATCATTATGTATCCAAAAACAAAAACAAAAACAAATGTAGGCTGTCTCTTTAAAATCACAGTTGCTCCTGTCAGCGCTTCCATTTGATAAAAATGTTAGCACACACTTAGTGGGGGAAGGGGAAGGAAAGAGGAGAGAAAGGAAGGTAAGCTAAATCTGCACAAAGATTTCCTCCTGTTCCCACTCAAACTTCCCCACATAGAAATCCTTCCATTAAAACCCTTCCTTTTTCTCCTCCTACTTAACTCTTTTCTTTCCCTCAGCTACTATAAACACATTTTAACAACCCTTCTACTAGATGCTCCATTGCTAAAGTAGTAGAAGCAGTGGGGCAGGAGGTGGGGGGAAGGGGGGTTGTGAGTTGAATCTTTACCTTTGAAGATAAAAGATCCATTTCTCTTATCCCCACCTCTTCTCTTTCCTTACACTTAAAACCCTTCAAACCTACAACTGCTCCTACAAATCAATCTTTCATAAATTACCATCATTCTTTTCCTTTTAGAAGTTTTAAGATTCTACAATACAGTAAATAATTAATAACCTCTATTAAACCCACATGTTCAGCAAACATAACTCATAATGTTAACAAATTACCCAATGTTTCAGAAGCAAACCAAATAGTTGTTTGTTTGTTTTTAAGCTTTTCTTCCTTCTCTATGAGTGTTTCAAGGCCACCAGCATAAACTTCTTTTTCCCAAGTGGCATTAAAAGATAAGATTTTACATATTGTAAAAGCCATTACTCCTCTCTAGCAGACTTTGAAAATCTGCTTTTCAGGGAAAACTTCCCCACTAGTTTAAAATAGTCAAATTTTTTTTGTTCTTTTACTTACAAATTAGTACAACAGGTTAAAAAGTTTAAAATCACACACACACAAAATTTATATCAAGGATAGTTGTAATATGGAAATAACAAATTGCCAATTCCTTAACCATTGTTCTTAAAACTTAATAGAGCTGTTTAAATCGCTCTTTAAACACAACAGACAGACAAGTCATAAACACGAACAAAAATCACACAGACATAGGGGGCACAATTACAACTTTAAACAAAACATTTAACATATATACAGACTAGGGGCTATTCAGAAACTTTAGAATAGCCCTGAGGGAAGTTGTTGCAGCTCGAGAGTCTTCCCTCCCAGAAATCAAATGGAGCTTTTTAGCATTCCGAGCCTCAGTTTGGTGCGTTTCTCTGCCTTCACAGAGAATGCCCAGAGAACCAGATAGTACCGAAAGGCACTCAGAACCAGAGTTGTGCCACTGGCACACAGAACTAGATAGACACAAGCACACTTAAACACAAAGAGACAGTAGACACTTAATTATTGTTATTATTATTCTGTGCTGGCCCTACAGAGAATTGTAGGAGGGATTAGAGGATGGAGTAAGACAAGCCAGAGTCACTTTGGCAATAGAGAAGGAGAAGGGAAGTGTGGAAAGTTTGCATCCATTCAATTCACTTCTACCCCTAAAGACCAAAAATAAAGACCAAGGACTTTTGCTTATCCTGACTCCTGCTGATTCTAAGGCATCCAAGGTGCTAACTCGGTCTTCACAACAACTAAAAGAAGAAACTGAATTTCAAAATACTGTTCTTTTAATATCACAATCTAGCTTGCCTTTTGGAGAACTTAATAAATGTCAATAATAACTTTGCAATCTTTTCATTGCTCTAGGCAAGTAGGAAAGTGAAAGATGAATTAACTGATGCCCAAGTCAGAAGTTTGGTATTAACAAGATGGCCATTTAATGGCCATCATGTTGCCTTTTTAAAAAAGTCATAAATTCCCAGAATCTAGTGATTATTATATTTCTTTATATGTACCAAGAATGTGAAAATAAGGTATCATAAAAGAGAAGTGACAACAAGATACTACTTGAGTGGTAGTATTTTTTTATTCTGAACACCTGGATATTGATTTCTTTTCTCATATCACCCTACTTTTGCTTCTCCTATCAGATTTCTATTTTATGTGGCATGTATTTTCCATTACCTCATACTTAAGTGGTAATAGAACTCTTAATGGACCTTCCAAAAACATTGATTTTCTTCATTACCATGAATAGAAAAACCAGTCAGAGATTAAATTCAGCAATGAATTTATTCTTTCATTTAATGTTCAACAAGTGTATTAAGTACCTATTATGTGCAAGGCACTGTGCTAGGACTATAGATAAAAAGACAAAACAAAAAATTAGTCCTCATCCTTAATGAACTAAAAAAAAAACTTATGAATTTAGAAGATTATTGGTCAGAAATGTGTTTTGCTAAACAAATTTATTTCTGGAGGAAGTGGCAGTGACAGAGATGTATATTTTAGTCAAAGAAACAAACTGACTTTATAGGTCAGTGTGACTTGATGAAAGCACAACACTCAAAATCAGAGAATGAGGCTTCTTTAAATCTTTTAACATCTATAAAATGAAGACAGTAATATTTACCTTAATTTCTTCTCAGGATGTTTGTAAGGAAAGTAATAGGTCAATAATGAAGTTCTATGAAAGTAAAATATGTTATTTTTATTAGTAATAATAACCATAGTTCTACTATAGTACAAAAGATACTCTTGAAATGAAATGAATTCTCCATGCATGGGAAGTGTTTAGCCATTATAGGATGACTACAGGGAAGCTGTGGAAAGAATTCCTGCATCAAATAAAAGTTCAATTGACCAATTATGAAGGTCTATAATGAGTTTGCCTGCCATTATAATCTAATCCATTGCTTGCTGCTTAAATGCCACAAGTGGAATAATAACCAACAAATTTTGGAGAAATTTGGTAACTGTATGGATGTTTTTAGACATTGTTTCCATAACACAAAATGGAACTGACACTGTATTTTGTCTGTTTCTGATAGGTGCAGATAAACTAGTTTTTCTTACTGAGTTTATGAGCTGAACTAATAAAACAAGTATATGCTCCAATAACCTGAAGTAATATGGTTAGTGTCACCTGAAATCAAATTTATCTCCTACCCAGTGGTGCATTTCATAATCAGATAATGGATTGGGCTGGCACTTCAGTCCTGAAGAGAATAGTTAAACTGTGATTGAAAGTCTTAGCTAGAGTAATAGCTTCTAACTGTTCATCACTTTTACTTGTGTTTCATCAGAGCATATTTCATTGAAAGATCTTTTATCTATTTGCTTCTCTGTGATTCTAAAGGATAAAATGATCTTTGTGTTTAAATAAGAATCATATGACTTTGGGTTATAGATAACAAGTTTCCATTCTGGTTAAGGCAAAGAAAGTCTTAGCACATACATGGAAGGTAACAGAACACTTACATTGCCTCCATCATAACAGGAAGCATAGCCAATTACATTCATTCTAGAAACTTAGTGCACTTACAAAAGTAGATCAACAGCAAGCATGAGCATGCATACATGCATGCATGTGTGCATGTGTGTGTACACACACACAACTAATTTCATTAAATCTACAGTTTTCCAGATTGTCAGCCTCAGCACATCCCTAAAAACCTAAATACCTATATCAATTAGGTCTTCTTCCAGATACTTAGCTCTTGCTCAATCTTAATGCTGCTAAAATTTTGTTATAAGAGGCAGGTTAGGGAAGGAGAAATCAGAGCTACATTGGGCAAATGACAGAGAGAGGAAGAAAATTAGTGAGTTTGATGCAGTTGGCTAAAAAAATCTTGAGGTTAGAGTTTATAAAGTTCTCTTATTAGAGAGCTAGAAAGCTTGAAGGATATATTATGGGTTTAAAGAAACAAAGACAACAACAACAACAAAAACCTTAGGAAATTAGAAGATTATTGGTCAGAAATGTGTTTTATTAAACAAATTTATTTCTGGGGGAAATGTCAGTGAAAAAAGTGTGTATTTTAGCTCAAATAAAAAAAGTGTATGACAGTGTGGTTTGATGAAAAGAGCACAGGACTCAGTCAGTGAATGGGACTTTGAATGCTACAAGCAATTCTTCTGACTTCTTTAGGTCTATTAACACATCTATAAAATGGGGAGAGTGATATTTGCCTTATTTTCTTTTCAGGATTTTTTTGTATGGAGAGTATTTGATCAACAATGAAGTACTATAGTTAAGAAAGGATATATATATATATATATATATATATATATATATATATATATATATATATATATATATATATATATGTAGATATATACATACACATACACACACATACCCCCACACAGACACACATATTTTTCCTATCCCTGTTGACCCTTTGCTTTAATTCTGCTCCTAACTTGCCTTGCTATTACTTAACTTCCTCCCACCCATGGATCCTTCTCTTGTCTTCTTCCCTTACCCTTTGCTTCCCTGTCTGCCCATTTCTCCCTACTTATTTTTTATAGATTTTGGAGGGTGCTATACACTTCATAGTATAAATGGAGTGTTGCCTATTTAACCCATTTCTGATGTGAGTAAGTTTTCAGAATTATAAGCCCTCCTTCCCCTTCTAATGCCTCTGTCTATTCTTCCTCTGCACCTCATTTGTATGACATAATTTTTATTTTTACCTTATCTCTGCCTCAATCTTTCTTTTGAGATGCCCTATTGTTGATGTCAGTCTTAAACATATGCTAGACATTTCCCACGTAAAAAATAAACAATTTATTCATGTTGAGTTCCCTGAAATTGATCTTTGATATTGGCTGTTATATGTTAAATTTTCTCTTAAGTTTGGGTTTGTTTGATAGAAAGTCCTAAAAATCTGCAAATTCCTGAAGGTCCATTTTTTTCTCATTCAAATTATTCAATTATTCATAGATAATGTTGCTGGATGTGATATTTTTAGCCATAGGTCTAATTCCTTTGATTGTCAGTAGGTATGGTTCCAGGACCTGTGATTTTTTTTTTAATGTTTGATAATTTTATTTTCACATAATTGGTTTCTCTCATCATAACATGACATTTTTACAAATGTATTTAAAAAGATAATTCTGAAAAGGTGCCTTCACCAAATGTCTAAAGAGATCCATAATACCAGACCCCTTACTTGAGGCTATCACACATAATAAATGAACCAAATGTTACTCAACAAAATACTCTTTTGTCAATACCTCAGTCAGGAGTTACTATAGATGCTTTGCATGAATTGTGGGTTTATTATTCATTTAAGTTTTTTCCAAGCATCCTTATGTGTCTTGAAAGCACACATGTCTAAACAATGAATGCTAATTATAAATAATTTTTATCTATTCACTAAGGCAGGTTATCATTTTGATTGGACAGCCAGGTAGAGAGCTGGACCTACAGTCAGAAAGACTCATCTTCCTGAATTCAGATTGCCCTCAGACACTTACTAGCTGTGTGACCTTGGGCAAATCAATTAATTCTGTTTGCTTCAGTTTCCTCATCTATAAAATGGGTTGGAGAAAGAAATGGAAAGCCAATCTGGTATCATTGCTAAACATATATGATTGAACAAGAACTGTTCAGTTCTGTGGTTTTCAGACTTTCTCTTCCTTCTCTATCCTCTCCTTTATCTTCTCTCTTAAATCCTAAAGATTTACATTCTTAAGGACATACATTGATAAATGAATACAGAAATTTTTCCAAGGCCCACTTAAAGAGTTTTCTATGATTCCCAGTTTTTTGGTGAAGTAATATCTTGCCAAGATATATGTATACAACACATATCTTGTATATCTTATAACAACACAGACCTTGTCCCCCTTCCCATATCCTAGACATATCTGGTATAGGTAATAGTCATATGTAATACTGCAAGAGATCAACAGCACAAGTATTTGCTTTTGAGTAATGAAAAATATAAAAATAAAAATATCATTTAAACAAATAGTCTCTTCGTTCATTCTATTCTCAGCCTTCTCTTCCCTTCATTCCCCATTCACTCCCACGACTATACAATCATCACCTTTAGGCAAGTGAGATTCAAATATCTGTCTCCAGCTCTTGTGGTTCTCCTGAACTCTATTCCCAGGGCACAGAGACTTAGATAGTGCTTGATAAATGTTTGTTGATTTTCTTTTTCTCTTATGTCTTTTTTTTTATTATTTTAATAACATTTTATTGACAGAACCCATGCCAGGGTAATTTTTACATTATCCCTTGCACTCCTTCTGTTCAATTTTCCCTCCCTCTCCACCCCTCCCTAAATGGCAAGCAGTCCTATATATTTGAAAATGTCATAGTATATCCTAGATACAATATATGTGTCAGAACCAGACAGTTCTCTTATCCCACAGGAGAATCTGATTCAGAGGTAAAAATAACATGGGAAGAAAAACAAAAATGCAAACAGTTTAACATTCATTTCCCAGTTTTTTTTCTTTAGGTGTAGCTGTTTCTGTCCATCATTGATCAATTGAAACTGAATTAGGTCTCTTTGTCAAAGAAATCCATTTCCATCAGAGTACATCTTCATACAGTATCATTGTTGAATATATAATGATCTTGGTTCTGCTCCTTTCATTAGCATCAGTTCATGTAAGTCTCTCAAAGCCTCTCTGTATTCATCCTGCTGGTCATTTCTTACAGAACAATAATATTCCATAACATTCATATACCACAATTTACCCAACCATTCTCAATTGATGGGCATCCATTCATTTTCAGTTTCGAGCCACTACAAACAGGGCTACCACAAACATTTTGGCATACAAGTCCTTTCCTTCTTTAGTATCTCCTTGGGGTATAAGCCCAATAATACCACTTCTGGGTCAAAGGGTATGCACATTTTGATAACTTTTTGGCATAATTCCAGATTGCTCTCAGAATGGTTGTATTTGTTCACAACTCCACCAACAATGTATCAGGTCCCAGTTTTCCCGCATCCCCTCCAACAATCATCATTATTTTTTCCTGTCATCTTAGTCAATCTGACAGGTGTGTAGTGGTATCTCAAGAGTTGTCTTAATTTGCATTTCTCTGATTAATACTGATTCGGAACACTCTTTCATATGAGTGGTAATAGTTTCAATTTCATCATCTGAAAATTGTCTGTTCATATCCTTTGACCATTTGTCAATTGGAGAATGGCTTGGTTTCTTATAAATTAGAGTCAGTTCTCTATATATTTTGGAAATGAGTCCTTGATCAGAACCTTTAACTGAGAAGATGTTTTCCCAGTTTGTTGCTTCCCTTCTAATCTTGTTTGCATTAGTTTTGTTTGTACAGAAGCATTTTAATTTGATGTAATCAAAATTTTCTACTTTGTAATCAATAGTGGTCTCTAGTTCATCTTTGGTCACAAATTTCTTCCTCCTCTACAAGTCTAAGAGATAAACTATCCTATGTTCCTCCAATTTATTTATAATCTCGTTCTTTATGTCTAAATCATGGACCCATTTTGATCTTATCTTGGTATACGGTGTTAAATGTGGGTCCATGCCTAATTTCTGCCATACTAATTTCTAGTCATCCCAGCAGTTTTTGTCAAATAATGAATTCTTATCCCAAAAGTTAGGATCTTTGGGTTTGTCAAATACTAGATTGCTATAGTTGACTATTCTGTCTTGTGAACCTAATCTGTTGCACTGATCAACTAATCTATTTCTTAGCCAATACCAAATGGTTTTGGTGACTGCTGCTTATAATATAGTTTTAGATCAGGTACAGCTAGGCCACCTTCATTTGATTTTTTCATTAATTCTTTTGAGACTCTCGACATTTTATTATTCCATATGAATTTTTGTTATTTTTTCTAGATCATTAAAATATTTTCTTGGAAGTCTGATTGGTATAACACTAAATAAATAGATTAGTTTAGGGAGTATTGTCATCTTTATTATATTTGCTCAGTCTATCCAAGAGCACTTAATATTTTCAATTATTTAAGTCTGACTTTATTTGTGTGGAAAGTTTTTTGTAATTTGCTCACTATAATTCCTGACTTTCCATTGGTAGATAGATCCCCAAATATTTATGCTGTCAACAGTTATTTTGAATGGAATTTCTCTTTGTATCTCTTGCTGTTGGATTTTGTTGGTGATGTATAAAAATGCTGAGGATTTATGGGATTTATTTTATACCTGCAACTTTGCTAAAGTTATGAATTATTTCTAATAGCTTTTTAATAGAATCTCTAGGGTTCTCTAATTATACCATCCATATCATCTGCAAGAGGATAGTTTGATTTCCTCATTTCCTATTCTGATTCCTTTAATCTCTTTCTTGACTCTTATTGCCAAGGCTAGTGTTTCTAATGCAATATTGAATAATAATGGTGATAGTGGGCAACCTTGCTTCACTCCAGATTTTACTAGGAAAGGTTCAGTTTTTCTCCATTGCATATGATGCTTACTGACGGTTTTAAATATATGCTCCTGACTATTTTAAGAAAAAGTCCATTTATTCCTATACTCTCAAGTGTTTTTATTAGGAATGGATGTTGGATTTTATCAAATCTATTGAGATGATCATATGGTTTTTGTTAGTTTGGTTATTGCTATAGTCAATTATGCTAATAGTTTTCCTAATATTGAACCAGACCTGCATTCCTGGTATAAATCCTACTTGGTCATAGTGTATTATACTAGGGATGACTTTCTGTAATTTTTTTGATAATATTTTGTTTAAGATTTTAGCATCAATATTCATTAGGGAGATTGGTCTATACTTTTCTTTCTCTGTTTTCAGCCTACCTGGTTTAGGTATCAGTACCATGTCTGTGTCGTAAAAGGAGTTTGGTAGGACTCCTTCAATCCCTATTTTTTCAAATAGTTTATATAGCATTGGAGTTAATTGTTCTTTAAATGTTTGGTAGAATTCACATGTAAATCCATCTGGTCCTGGGGATTTTTTCTTAGATAGTTGGTTAATAGATTGTTCTATTTTTTTTTTCTAAGATGGGACTGGTTAGGATATTTACTTCTTCCTCTGTTAATCTGGGCAAGCTATGTTTTTGAAGGTATTCTTCCATTTCATTTAAGTTGTCGAATTTATTGGCATAAAGTTGGGCAAAGTAATTCCTAATTATTGATCTAATTTCCTCTTCGTTAGTGGCAAGTTCTCCCTTTTCATTATTAAGACTAACAATTTGATTTTCCTCTTTCCTTTTTTTAATCAGATTTACTAAGGGTTTGTCTATTTTATTGGTTTTTTCATAGAACCAACTCTTAGTTTTATTAATTAATTCAATAGTTTTTTACTTTCAATTTTATTGATCTCTCCTTTTATTTTTAGAATTTCAAGTTTAGTGTTTGACTGGGGGTTTTTAATTTGTTCTCTTTCTAGTATTTTTAGTTGCAAGCCCAATTCGTTGACCTTCTCTTTCTCTATTTTATGCAAGTACGCCTCTAGAGATATGAGATTTCCCCGTATTGCCGCTTTGGCTGCATCCCACACATTTTGGTATAATATCTCATTATTGTCGTTTTCTTGGGTGAAGTTATTAATTATGTCTATGATTTGCTGTTTCACCCATTCATTTTTTGGTATGAGATTATTTATTTTCCAATTATTTTTTGGTCTACTTTCCCCTGGCTTTTTGTTGAATGTAATTTTTATAGCATCGTGGTCTGAAAAGGATGAATTTACTATTTCTGCCTTACTGCATTTGAGTTTGAGGTTTTTAATGCCTATTTTTATTTTTTAATGTCTATTTTTGTATAGGTTCCATGAACTGCTGAAAAGAAAGTGTACTCCTTTCTGTCTCCATTTTGTTTTCTCCAGAGATCGATCATATCTAACTTTTCTAGTATTCTATTTACCTCTTTCATTTCTTTCTTATTTATTTTGTGGTTTGATTTATCTAATTCTGAGAGTGCAAGGTTGAGATCTCCTACTATTATAGTTTTGCTGTCTATTTCTTTCAGCTCTTAATTTCTCTTTTAAGAATTTAGATGCTACACCACTTGGTGCATATATGTTTAATATTGATAATGCTTCATTATCTATGCTACTCTTTAGCAAGATATAGTGCCCTTCCTTATCTCTTTTAATTAGATCAATTTTTGTTTTTGCTTAATCTGAGATCAGGATGGCTACCCTGATTTTTTTACTTCACCTGAAGCATAGTAGATTTTGCTCCAACCTTTTACCTTTACTCTGCATGTATCTCCCTGCTTGAGGTGTGTTTCCTATAAACAACATATTGTAGGATTCTGGCTTTTAATCCATTCTGCTAACCACTTCCTCTTTATGAGGGAGTTTATCCTGTTCACATTTATGGTTAAAATGACCAATTCTGTATTACTTGCCATCTTGTTAACCCCTGTTTATGCTTTTTTCCCTTCTTTCCCCCTTTCCCCTCCTTCCCAGTATTAAACTTGTGAGCACCACTTGCTTCTCACAGCCCTCCCTTTTTAGTGTCCCTCCCCACTTCCCACCTTAAAATTCCTCCCCCTATCTTACTCCTTCCCTCACAGTTTCCATATTCCCTTCTGCTTAGCTTATTCTTTCCCTTTTCACTTTTCCCTTCTCATTTTTCAATGAGGTGGGAGGTTTCACCATAAATTGAATATGTCTAAAATTTTTCCCTTAAAGCCAATTCTGATAGCAGTAAGATACCCACTATAGGCATATGCACAAAGCCACCCTTATGATACATCACTCATTCAATGTGGAACTGTAGGAGTGTGAAGGGATGTGTCAAAAGGAAAAACTTTTAATATGGCAACTTCAGCAGATCCTGGAATAGTGTGAACCCAAGTTTCTGCTTTCTTCAAAGTACCTTTTTGAAAAATATGAATGGGACTATTGAAGCTGCCTTAGTTGGCCTGGTGCCTCCATGAGGAGGGGAATATTAGAACAGGAGGAAAAGAAGAGAAGAGCCAAAACAGAAGCTGTGGGAAAGTACAAGTAGGGTTTTCTTGGCAAAGATCATGGAGTAGTTCACCACTTCCTTTTCTGGATCATTTTTTACCAATGAGGAAATTGGGGCAAACAAGGTTAAGTGAACTTATCCAAAATCATTCATTGAATATCTTAATGACCAAAAAGTGACTCCAGTAGATGGAAGGATGAAAACAAGAAAGAATATAATAAAGATGATAATACTCCCTAAACTTAAATATAATATAATAAATATAATAAAGAAAGCATTTGATTATCTAGTATTTGATTATCCATTGAAAATCCCTTAGTGGCAGGTACTTGTCAAGAACGAGGTCAGATCATTTTACTCTGAGCTGGTTTTTTACATGATTCTTACTTAATTAAGAAATTCTTCAGAGGCAGATAGACGGTGTAGTTGATAGAGTACCAGCCCTGAAGTCAGAAGAACCTGAGTTCAAATGCATCCTCAGACACTTAACATTTACTAGCTGTGTGATCCTAGGCAAGTCACTTAACTCCAATTGCCTCACTAATAATAATAATAATAATAATTTTAAAAGAAAGAGAGAAATATTTCAGGAGCATCTAAGGAAGCACCTGGACTCTGGAGGACCTGAATTCAAATATGACCTCTCATACTTGACACTTACTAGTTTTGTGAGCCTGGGCAAGTCATCTCACCCTGATATATATATATATATCTGATAGTTGCAGTATGCAACTGTAGTTGCAACTGATAGTTGCAAAGTTTGTGACCACTTGCATTTTTAAAGTTTCCATGCCCCAATCTTCCAAATGTGCTGTATAAATACTAGCTGTTGTTTGAAAATTTAATGTTAAAGCTTAAATTTCAGAATGCAAATGTTTCACCTCACTATTTGGTGCTAAATTTTAATAATCTTTTAAAAAATTAGAAATTAAAATATAAAAATTTTTAAATTCAATTATTCAGTATCAAATAATCTTGCTAAAATTATAATATTTGAAACTTTTTTGTTTTCAGTTTTATAATTCAAGAAATATTTTCTATTGTTTAATGAAAAATGAGACAAGAAATTCAACATGCTATTTTTCAGACTCATCATTGTTCTTTACCATGACTAACTCTCTATAGATTTTTCTATTTCTGTTTATCATCATTCTCATGCACACAATTTGAAAACTCATTTAACTTTGATTTTTTCCTGCTTACCTTGAAAATTACTAAATTCTGCTATTCTGCCTCTACAAATTAAAATGCATTGAAAAGCATCAAGAACCAATATTTCCTGTTCTCATATCAGTTCTTTCAAACAACTTGCTTGGTGACCTGAGGCATGTGAACTAGCAAACATAGATTTATTTCATCTATAAAATGAAAGAGCACTCAATCAATTATGTCAATCTGTGAATATATGATCTATTCTTTCCCTATCATTGTTACTTTCACCAATCTAGTTCAGGTTCTCATAGTCCTTTACCTAAAGGTTTCTTCCCTAGAAATCCCTGCTGCTCAGTAATATATAGAATTATGGAATGTATAACTTTTATCTCTAAAACTGTCTAATCATGACCTTTAGACACTGAGGGCCAGAGAAGTTGGATGACTTTGATAAGATCATGCAAGTATTTACTGACAGAGCCAAAGATTTTTGTTATCCTGTCCAGTGCCCTTTTCCTCCTCCCTTACAGTTTGAACAGGTGTAATACTATTCTAAGGAAAAGGTGATTGTAAAGGAAAACTGCCCTGATAATTTAGATCCAGAGGATAAAATAGAAACTGAAAGAATCTACCAATCACTTTCTGAAAGATTCCAAAATGAAAATTCCCAGGAATATTTTCCATATTCCAGTCTTCCCAGTTAAAAAAGAAAGTAATTCAAGCAGCCAGAAAAAATAATTCAAATATCTTGATGCCATAGTCAGGATCACATAATATTTAGCAGATTCCATATTAAAGGAAAGGAATGCTTGAAATATAATATTCCAGAAGGCAAAAGAGCTAGGATTACAAACAAAAATCATGTACCCAGGAAAACTAAATATAATCCTTCAGGAAGAAATGGATATTTAATGAAATAGAGGACTTTCAAGTATTGCTGAACAAAATAAAAGAAGAAAACTGAATAGAAAAATTTGACATTCAAAGAGAAGATTAAGAGAAGGATCAAAAAGTAAACATAAAAGAGTAATTACAAGGGACTCAAGATTAAACTGTTTGTATTCCTACATGAGAAGGTGATACATAAACTATATGTAGTAACTACCTAAAAAACTTTTTTTCATTTTTTGGCCAGTTAAAAGGACTTTACACAGATAGAAGTCATCAGTATAAATCAATTATGTTGGAATGATTTTTTTAAAATAAATAAATAAAGGGAAAAGAAAGAGAGACACTGGAAGAAGGGGAAAGAAAAGGTAGAATGGATAAAATTTCTCACATAAAATAAGAGCTTTTACATTGTAGGGGAAAGGTGGGAAATGGGGGTGGCACTGCTTGAATTTCACTCTCTTTGGAACTGGCTTAAAGAAAAGTATATTCATATACACACACTCAATTATGTATAGAAATGTAACTTAGCCAATAAAGAAATGAAGAAGGAGGGAATAAGTGGTGGGGAGGAGTAATGATAGAGAAAAAGGCAGTTAAAGAGAGGCAATGGTTAGAAGAAAACAGACTTTTGAGGAGGGACAGGATAAAAAAGGGGGGTGGAATAGAAGATAATGGAATAAAAAGAAATACATAGTAATCACAGTCATGAATGTGAATGGGATAAACTCATCAATGAAACAGAAGCAAATAACAGAATGGATTAGAAACTAGAATCCAATAACATGTTTACAAGAAATGCACTTGAAACAGAAAGACACATGTGAAGTTAAACTAAAGGGCTGGAGCAGCATCCAATACACTTTGCCTGAAATAAAAAAGGCAGGAGTAGCAATCAGACAAGCAAAAGCAAAAATAAACCTAATTAAAAGAAATAATGAAAATTTTGCTGAAAGTTACCACAGATAGTGAAACAATGTCAAAAATATTTACAGGAAGTTTCTCTGATAAAGGACTAATTCCTCAAATATATACTAAGTATAGAACTGTGCAAAAGTTATTTAAAAAAATAGGAACCATTTCCCAATTTATAAGTTGTCAAAGAATATAAACAGTTTTCACATAAAGAAATCAAAGCTATCTATGGTCATTAGAAAAAAATGCTCCAAAACACTATTGATTAGAGAAATGTAAATTAAAACAATTTTGAGGTACTACCTCATACCTAATGAGAAATGCTGAAGGGATTTTAAAAACAGGTATAGTAATTAGCTATTGGTATGTTTGTGAACTGGTCCAACTATTCTGGAAAATTTTTGGAATTATATCCAAAGAATTCTAAAAGTGTAAAACTCTTAGTCTTAGTAATATCACTATTAGGTCTATATCCCAAAAAAAAAGATTTTAAAAAATTAAAAGGATCTATATGTGTAAAAATGTTTAGAACAGCTCTTCTCATAGTGACAAAAAAATTAGAAATCAAGGGAATGATCAATTTTGGAATGGCTAAATAAACTATGATATTTGATTGTGATGACATACTATTATGCTATAAGAAATGAAAATGGTTTCAGAAAAAACATGTCAAGATTTATATGAACTGATGCAAAGTAAAATGAGAACTAAAAGATTCTTGAATATAGTAATACCAATGTTGAAATGATGATCAATATCTTAATTGAAAAACAATTCCCAAAGATATATGATGAAAAAATGCTAAACACTTCTGGAGAAAGAGAACTGATGAACTCAGTGCAAATTGAAGTATAATTTTAATCACTTTATTTTGCTTGCTCTTTTTGAAATTAATATGGAAATGTTTTACATTATTTCACATGTATATTGTTTACTTCAATAGAGTATTAGCAATCATAGGAGGGAGAGAATAAGTTAGAACTCAAAGTTATAAAGAAAAGAATGTTAAAAATAAATAAATGATTTTAAAAGATTAGACTAAAAAGTATGCTAAATAAGGACACATATAAAAAAGCATTGCCTTAGGCAACTATATAAGACTTGTTTACAAGTTACAGGCAGATTGTGATCATTCTCTAATTAAGGGGATTCCCATACTGAAAAAATAATTATAAATCTTTGTCACATTGCTAAATGAAAATTAAACCCTAAAGGTACATTTTGCACTTATTTGGAACAGACAGCATGAATATTTTGCTTTAAACAAATTGAATAAGGAAAGAATCATTTAAATATAATGTTGAAGGAAGGATTTTAACTTGAATCATTGAATCTCAGATTCCAATCAAGGTAAAAAGATTTAGTCACACCCTAGATTTTTAAATTAAAATTTAAGGATTTAAGTCAACAGACTTACTTCCTTTTTTTCTTAGTCTTGCAAAAAAGAAAAAGCTTGTCGTTTTTCTGCTGTTTATATTTCTTGAAATTTGGATGGTGACAAGCTAGAGCACTCACTTCAAAAAATAGCAACATGATCTTCCCAAACTGACATGGTCTATTCTAAGTCATTCCTACTTCCAGGCAAGAAAACAGCTTATATTGCTTCACATCCAAATATCATTAAGAATCCTGGGAGAATTTCATGAATCCAACAAGTTTGACAAATGTAAAACTTAATTGAGTCACTGTGATGAAGTTTAGGTTTTGGGGTTCTGGGAACCAAAATATGATGATGATCTAGATTTAGGGTTGTCAGAGAACCAAAATGAGATTAGGGTTCCTGTTGGTCAGAGAATTAAATGATAAGATCTAATGGCAGGTTTGAGGTTCAGGGAAACAAATGGAGAGGTTAGGCTCCCCTACACACCCTTGGGATTTGGTGGATGGATAGGGAGTTTTGGGGAACTCCCTTCTGGTGGCACAGAGATTCTTTGTAAAGGAATTTACAAACCTGAAAACCTAGATTGATAAAAGAGGTTTATTATATGCATTGGGAAGTAAAGTTTCTAGTAGAAAAATCCTGACAGAGAGGCATAAAGTCTCATTAGGGAAATAGGTGAGGATAAAGAGAGGATATCATTGTAAGAGAATATTATTCCAGCAGGCAGAGATTGCCTTGGCATAGCATGGCATGGCATGTTAGGACCTCTGCAAAGAGAAGGTTTTAGATTGGCTCTTTTATAAGCCTTGGCTACAAGCTGGGGGTTGCTCTTGATGGGGCTGGGTCCAACCTGAGCTGAATTTGAATAGAATTGAATGAGTTTCTTTAATTCAATAAGAAGCTTAATCAGTAGTGAGTGTTATCGATGGAAATGGTGCCGCCTCTCAGGATCTTTTACAAAGGCCGGGATTCAAGGAGAATTTGTCCTTCAAGGACTTCTTCAACTGAACTATAGCAAAGTTTCAGAAGAAGTCAATACTCCCCGCTTTTTGGAAGGAGTAGAGTGGTTTGGATTTATAGTAAGAGGATGGGCAATATTGTGTTGAAATTCCAATACTGCCACTTGCTACCTTTGTGACTGTGTGGGAAGGCAAGCCCTATTAAGTCAGAGGGATTAGAGATTTCTAAAATAACAAAGCAATTTGGTTTACTTCAGGCTTTTATCAATCAACAAAAAGAAATTAGCCAGTTTGTAGACTTCTCAAATATCTCCAGACCATTAAATAGTCAGATTCTTCTCTAAGCAGTTATCTCTTAAATATTTTCTCTTGGTAATTATTTGTTCTTCTTCCCAGACCCTAATGATTAAACCCTTGGTGCTGAGTCTTATAATTCTGAGAAGGCCTCAGTTTCCTGTTTCACTCATAACTTCCCACAACTTATTTTTTTTTTTGCATCCCAATTTCCTCTCACCTACAAAATAATTATATTAGACTAAAAGTCATCTAAAGTCCTAGCTAGCTCTCAATCTCCTATTCTGGGGGCTGAGAGATGGGAGGGCTGGATAGAGTACTGTCCCTGAAGTCAGGAGGACCTGAGTTCAAATCTGGCTTCAGGCATTTAACACTTACTAGCTATGTGTTCTTGGGGAAGTCACTTAATCCCAATTGCCTCATCAAAAAAAAAAAAAAAAAAAGACATAAATTTATAATTCCACATCCTTCCAACACTCCATACTCAACATGTTCAAAAAAGAACTCATTGTATTCTCTACCACTCTCCAGTACAGTCTTCACCCATAATTCCTTAATTCTATGGAGAGCACTATTGTCCATGGAATTACTCAAATTAGATTCACTAACGTTTAATCTTCTCTCAAGCTTATTTCTGATAGTTAATCAGTTACATCATCTCATTCATTGATTCTACTACCTTTGTTAACCTACTTCATACTTGTTCCCTTTTTTCCCCTTATTATATTTTACATTTATTTTAGTCCCTCACTCCTTGCCTAAACAATTGCAATAAATAATATCTGAATTTGTTTTCCCTGTTCCCAGGGTTATTTCCTTTCCAATCCAAACTCTGAAAAGGTTAAAAAAAATAAGAATCTTAAAGCACTAATCTGATCATATCTCCTACAGAGATCATTTTCAGTACTACCTTGTTATTGCAAAATGTTCTGAGGCAGAGAAAAAAGGTGTTATGTGCAAGGTGAGTCAAACCACCACCATTACTTTTCTTCAGAACCTAATAAAAACAGCTCAGCACCCAGAGTTCAAAGGCCCTGGAAATATTAGTGTCTTACCATACCATCAGCTCTGCTTTCAACCCGGCTTCATTAACCAGAGATTCAACACCTGTGAAAAATTAACCTTACTATCATCAACAACAGCCACTAACTAAAAGGATTTGGAGCCTGAGTAATAGCATAGCTCAGTTCTTTTAACTGTTGAATCAACTATTCCTCACACTGTGGCTGTAAGTTCCCTGAGAGCAAGGACCATCTTGTTTTTCTATTTTTCTCTCCAATTTTAGTCTGTATTTTATGTAGCAAGCTCTTAATAAGTGCTTTTTCATTCGTTTTAGGACAATATTAAAACTGAACAACCTGTCATTTAAAATTCCTTTAAAAATAGCCCCTGCATACTCTTCTTGCTTTATTTCACGTTACTCTTTTTTAGACTTTATGTTTTAGAGTAACTGACCTGCTAGTCTCCAACTTGATATTCCATAGATGTGTAACTTTACATAAGTTGTCCTCCATGCCCAGAATGCCCTCTGTCTTATCAGCTTTCAACTTTCATGCAGAGCTTCCTTCAGGGATTTTTTTCAAATGCCATTTCCTAAGTAGATCCTTTCTGGACCACCATATCCTCTCTAATTGTGGGGGCCTTCTCTCCTTCCTCAAATTTTCTTGCATGTACTTATTTGCTTACACATTACATTCTACAGGAGAATATAAGGAGTTGAAGGACAAGAATTTTTTTTTGTTTTTATATTTGTATCTTTAGCATCCAACACAGTGCCTTACCTTAAGAAATATTAACAAAAGTTTTATAGATTGTTTTTAAATTGAGCCAATGAATGATATGATCAGACCTAAATTCTGCTGGCAGCAGCATGGAGATGAACTAGAGGCTTGAGTAAGTTGAAGTAGAGAGAACAATATGGGGGCTTTTGAAGCAGTCAAGGAAACTGGTAATAAAGATCTAAAATGAAAGATTGGCAGTAGAAATAGGCATCAATAGAAGAAAAACATGTTGCAAAGATGAATTTGACAAGACATAATTAATTGGATATAAATGAGTGAAAAGAATCAAAGATAACAAGTCTATAAAAATGGAAAGTAAACATATTATGATTTACAAAATGGTGAAATCAGAAAGAGGTATAAAGTAGGTATAAAGTAAAGTAAAACAAAACAATGATACCAACTTGGTATATGTTGGGTTGGAAGTGCCTATGGAATAAAGATATTGACCAGGACAAATATATATGAGATACAAATGAGAGGTCAGGATTATGGGTGTGTGTTTGGCTTCATACATAGAGGTAATAATTGAAGCTACTAGAGTAAAAGGGGAGCAAAAGATTTTTTTTTTCTTTTTGCTGAGACAATTGGGGTTAAGTGACTTGCCCAGGGTCACACAGCTAGGAAGTGTTAAGGTCTGAGGTTATATTTGAACTCAGTCCTCCTGACTTCAGGGCTGGTGCTCTATCCACTGCTCCACCTAGCTGCCCGGAGCAAAAGATTCTCAACATTTTTCTGTCATGGATACTTTTGTCAGTCTGGTAAAGCCTATAGAGTCCTCAGAATGGTTTTAAATAACAGAAGGAAATGATAAATTTCAGTTGAAAATTAGTGAAAACAAAAATACAAGGGGATTTTGTTGTTATTGTTGTTTGTTTAGTTGGTTGGTTGGTTTTTTTCCTCTTCCAAGACTCTCTGAAACTTATCCATGAACCTCTTAAGAATCCATGACTGACAAAACTTAAAAACCTATGATACAAGAAGAAAGAAGAGAGTTCTGAACTGATGTTATTTTAATGAAACAGGTATTATGAACTGCGTAGTATACTTCAGGATGTTGCCAGACCTATTCATATCCACACCTGGATTGTTCCCCTGGTATTCTGAACTTATAGAGAAGCATTAATTTGGCAAATTAATGATTAATCAGCAAGAAGATGTTAAGTAGATAGATAAATATATGGATAGATGGGAATTTATCTAGATATAGAGATATCTGGGTAGATTATATATGTATAAACCACCAGAGGGTGCTGTAATGACACATTAAAGTTACCTCATCTCCCTTTTCCTACCCGCATTGGCCAAAACTTTCTCCAAGCTAAGTACCACTAGAGTCTAGTTCTGTATAGATTTAATTGATACGATCTGGAAGATGTCCCCAAGTTACTAAAATTAGCAACAGAAAAGTTTCTCATCTCCACTCTCTAGCCCCCATCTCATTTTGAAGACATCTCCTGATTTGTGACTGAATAACTTTATTCATAGAACTTGAATAATTTACTTTTTAATGACCATGTGATTTGTTGATATACAATATACTTAAACTTTATAATTACAACCATAGCATTGGGTAAACTAGATGACACAGTAGATAGGGTCCCAACCCTGGATTCAGGAGGATCTGAGTGCAAATTTTGCCTTAGAGACTTAATACTTAGTAGCTGTATGTGGTCCTGGGCAAGTCACTTAACCCAAATTGCCTCAACCCAAAAGGTAGCATTGCTGAAGAAAGAAAATTTAAAAGTCTTTTTTTTGTTTGTTTTGTTTTGTTTTTTTTAAATCAAGCTGTAAGAAAAACTGTTCTGCCTAATGGAATCTCTTCCCCAAAAACTCTTTTCATGTCATCAGTAAGAGGAAAGAGAAGAAGGGAAAGAGTTACATTTTTATTTGAGGGGAGTAAGTTAGAAAGAACTCAGTACAGTAATTATATGGGAGAGAAAAAACAAAAAACAGGAAAATGTGAGTTCAGTATTACTAAAGCTAGTGGGAGTGGGGTGGGAGGGGAAGGCTTAGTAATTGCCAAACTGCTTCAATGGGGACTAGGCCCCTAGGCACTGTCTCCAGTGTCTCCACTCCTACTTTACTGTGTATTTGGTTATGAAGTGAGTTTAGTTCAGGGCCACTTCATTCTTTGAATCCCATTAAGCCTCTCCACTTTTGGATACCTAAAAATCTATCAGAGTTTGATATAGGGCATCTAGGTACTCAGCCCTGGATTATTGAAAATAATGAAGTAGAATTTTGCCAAACATATAGCTATATCAATTGCTTATAAGGTAGGAAATAACGAACTTAATTTCTTCTGACTAAAACCAGTAAACTCTGTGAGTGTGTGTGCGTGTGTCTGTATGTGTGTAGATGAAGTGGGACGGGTCAAAGGAAGTCAGGAACAAGAACTTAGAAAGACCTCAGTAGCTCTAAATAATTCGTTATTCTTTTTGCATTTTATTCTGGACTATTGTCCAACATATATCTCTGTTTTTATGTTATACTTGATATTAATTATCAGAGATTATGTAAAGTTAACTTTGTTGTTGTATCTTTTAAGCAATCTTGTAAGATTCTCACATGCATGAGAGCACATCACTGAAGGAGAGTGTTTAATGGAGGTGGTGTTTTCTTTTCTGAATTAAATGGTTTTTTTTTTTTTTGTATTCAACAAGTAACAAGCACAGTACAATTTTGTGTTTTGTTTATTTCAGATAATTGCATGTGGTTTGCTACAGAATATCATTTGCAAAAGTCTTCCTATTTTCTCCTCAAACCTTCTCCAAAGATACCCATGATGTAGACATTGATTATTTTGAGAATGATTTTCCAGAAGAGAGAAAGCATAAAGGTCAGTAGTAATTGATATTACTTGTTTCCCCTCCCTTTTTTGAATCAGTGTGGTCCATTTTTTTTTTCCCTCCAAAAAGAGTTGGCATCCTTCTAAGTACCTTGAGAATTGATTTCCCACAATTGTACAGCTACTGGAATATACTTCCTCTGGGTATACTTGGTCTAATTAAGGAAGCTAAATAGCTTCTTTAATGGACTCCCAGATTTGAATTCAAAAGATTTGAGTATAAATTATGCCTCAGATTCTTATTGTCTGTGTGAAACTGGCATATTATTTAATGTTTCCTAGCCTCAATTTCTTCATATGAAAAAATTAAGGATAACAATAATAATAGCACCTATTTCACAGGATTGTTTTGAGAATCAAATGAAGAAACATAAAGTACTTTTTTGCATGTACATATAAATGCAATTGATTATTATTAATCCAGCTATTCTTTCCAATTTGTTTTCTTTTGTACCTCATCTATTCTAAGACCAAAGTACTAGCAGAGGTACAAGAAGCATGAATGGGGAAATATTTAGGAAGAATATATTATAGAAAGTAAGTACACACAGAAAAGGGGGGAAAAAAGCTATGTGGCAGGAAACACTTTTCAAGTTATTTTCCCAGGACCTAAACTAACATTTACTTTTGTCCTGTCTATGTAGAGTACTGATTTAATCCAACATCCATTCATGTTGTATTTTGCAGAGCACTATATTAAGGTGTCATAAATACCAAGACAGAAAATGACACGTCCTCTGTCCTCAAGAATGATATACTCAAATAAGACATTCTCCATCACTCTATCAGGTACACCTAGAGGGCTTCAATCAAAGTAAGAGTCAAGAAGGAGCAACCTTTAACATTTCTTCTGGTCCCCCCTTTCTACCCATGGTTAGACATGATTACTTCCATTTCCCCAGATCCCTATCCATTACTGCATTCCATCCTTCAGTGGCCACTCCTCTCCAGGGTCCCTAACTTCCGGGACAGATGATTCATGCATTGTGAGGAATTCTGGTTATTGCCTTTTGCTTTATTCCTAAACCCTTAGGCTTTGGAAACTTTTTCATTATATCTGCAGCTAAACTTTTCTATGTGTATTTTCTCTTCAGTTAGAGAGTTTCTTGAGATCAGGGACTGTCTTTTTCCTCTAACTATATCCTTAGTGTTTTGCATAGTGTTTGACAATACTGAACACTTACTAAATGCATTTCATTCATTTATAGAGACAATCAGACATACACATAAAGATGAACCAAGAAAAGGTGCTATTAGAAAATGTAATAAGGGAGATGCTAGCAAACAAAGTAAGGCAAATCAACAATGTACATGAAATTTGGAGAAGTGTTTTTAAACCATTTAAGGAGAATGAGTTCATTTAAAGGATACTTAAGCAATTAGGATACTACATAAATATCCTTTGTGCAGTATAAAATATAAGTACCTTTTATACTATTAATAAAACTGTTTAAGATTTTCCTAGTCTAAAGCCTTTGGACTAATCTGTAAGAGAAATTTTCAGTCTTTCTTTATCCATTCTGTAATCTTGTTCTTCTCCCCTCTGATCAGCCCAAGTAGTCCTCTGCCTTGGAGCAATTAGGACAGTGATTGGATAAGGGCAAGGATCTCTTGACAGAGTCCCCTAAAGACTATCAGTCTCTTTCCCCATATCCTCAATTAGAATAATGATTCACCTAAAAGATGGAAGATTATTTCAATTAATAGGAACTATCTTGGTATCATTTTTGACAGAGAAAAGAATCTTTGAATGGAATAGTTAAAGAAAGATTGAATCATTTTAGAGAGATGATTTTTCCAAAAGCATGCTAAAATTTAAGTTACTATTTTTCTAGTTAATGAAGTAAATTGCTAAATGGTCAAAGTCAGAATAATAACTCATTTTTGACTATGAAATGTTCCATGTTCTAGAATCTTACAAATGAAGCCTTTAAAATGACTTATGTTAAAAATATGTACGAGAGCATAACTCTTATTACATACATAAACTGCTAGAGTTTATACATTTCTCTCTCTATGGAAAAAAAAAACCCTGAATTTTTAATTGTGATAAGTTAATAAAGATTATTTCTGAGGGCTCATACCTACAATTCAGAATACAGAAATTTCTTCCACTAGAGTGGGGATTGCTTCATAATTTATATCTCCAGTAACTAGACTAGTATAGTATGGATACTATAAAGATGGATCTTTATCAATCAATCAATCAACAAGCATTATCCATACTATACTGTCTAGTATGGATAATGCTTGTTGATTGATTGATTGATAAAGATAAAGAGAGAAGAAGACTAAATCTAACTTTTTCTGCTGAATCACAAAGACTTTGTTATTCTGGACAAATCACTTAACTTTTCAGTAGAACAGACAACTTTTTAAGATTGTAAGTTGGAGCATAGAGGGTCTCATTGGGGTCAGTCTATCAACAAACAGTAATTAAGCACTTAATGTGTGCCAGTCATTATATTAGGCACTACATAACAGACACTATTCATAAATGCTTTACATTCTAATTTTTATTCTATGTCCATTATAATGGAGGTGACATATATATAAACTGGTAGAACTCAAAAAAGGCAAGCGCTCCCAAGGTGGTCAGAAAAAATAATACAAGGATACTCTGTCTACAATCTCTCTTAAGAACTTTAGAATCAATTGCATGACATGGGAGATACTGGCATAGGACCACTCAGCATGATGTGCTCTCACCAAAGAAGGTGTTGCACTCTATGAGCAAAGCAGGATTGAATTAGCTCAAAAGAAATACAAGATGCAGTTAGATTGTCCACCCCAAATTTTCATAGGGACGATTTGTGTCCAATCTGTGACAGAGTATTCTGAGTTCATATAGGTCTAATCAGCCACAGTCAATACACTGTAACTCAACTCCAGCTTAGTAATGTAATTTTGATCCTCTTCAAGAGCAAAGAATATCTACTAACCCACCAGTCAACCAAGCAGATACAAAGAAATCTTTAATGGGAAGACACCAAGATAGACCAGGAGAAACCTTTTCTAGAAGAGGACATTTGATCTGAGTTTTCAAAGAATAAACAGGTTCTAAGAAACAGAGATGCAGAGGGAGATCGTTCTAGGTATGAGGCATAAAAAATACAAAGAAATAGAGAAGTGAACTTTTTTAAAAAAAAGCTATTGCAATAATTTAAGAGGCACCAAGGACCTGGCATAAATTGGGGACCATGTGAGTAGAGAGAAGGGGACATTTCTTCAGTGTGAGAGAATGAAGTGACATGTCTCTACCAGTGAAATAACAAGTCTCTTTGAAAACAAAACCTTATCCTGAATTACAAATTGTCAGAAAAATGACTAAAACTGCCTAGAAGAGAAAAAGTTTCCTTGGCCACTGTCTGACTTTTAATTAGGGCACATTTTTTATATTAATGTGCTGAAGGATTTCTTAAGAGAGGTTGATGCTCTTGATTGTGACCATTGTGCCAATTGCATCAAGACCCAGAAAATAATTAGATTTTCTCCATGAGATCCATGTTCACTCAAAAAAAAATCTAAATTTAGCAATAAACACATGAAAAACAAAATATATGAAACATGTATGTTGTCTGGATTCTGTAAAAAGACAATGAATTGTCAGTTCAAAATTATAGAAAGACCACATATAGACAGGATCTACAATTAAAAAGGAAGAGAAGAGAGAACTACCTCAAATTTTGACATGTGGTCATGATTTAAGGTATAAGTCCCAACACCACAATCTCAGAAGAATCAAAATTGAATTGATCCAAAGAGAAATGAGAAAGTATATGGCAAGGATAAGGAAGCTGTAGTCTATTGCCAATAATTTGCATTTAAAAAAAGGATTATACAGAACTTATATGACCAAAAAAGGAAGTGGGCAAGGCATGTAATAAGAATAAAGAAACAAAAACCAACAAACTATAACCAATCTGATTTCCAAAAAAGTTATTCACAAGATGTTCAAAGAATTAGAAGAAAGGCTGATAGCATATTGAGAGAGGTTACTTTGAGAGATTTGGGGAAGAATATTGGGCAACTATCAGACAAGATTAAAGAGTATGGATGAATTAGCATTAAGACTCACATAATGAACTTGTGTATTGGTGAGATCATGGATCCATCAAATAATCTCATTAAAATAATTCTCTTAAAAACCTTTGCTGGACCATCATGTTGCCATTACTTTCTCTGTATAATATAACCCTCTCCTCCTAAATCACCATTTTAATACAAATATTCTTCCAGTGGTAAAGCAGTGTGTTATGGTGGATAAAGAATAGATTTTTGATGTTAGTTCAGTTCCCACTTTTAACACAAATTACATTTTCTTAGTAATCCTTGAGGAGGGAGAAAAGTAGATATTTTGATGATTTGGAAAAAAAATTTTAATGGCTTAAAACATTTTATTTAAGAGACATATGAAGAAGTCCCTCAATGCATTCAGTAGACTCTGTGTGGCAAACTTTCAAAAGGAACTAAACAGCATAAAATGTATATGGGTTACAATTTGTACTACTTAAGGAAGTTCTTAGATCAATGTATTCATATATCCTTGAATTTTTAAAAATTATGAATACTTGGAACTGTTACACTATTTTTAAATTTTCTTTCCTTTTATAGCATATTACAGCCTAAATGGAGTTGAAAAGTTATTATATCTTAATATTCCATTTTGTTTTGTATATTTTAATGATATATATGTGCGTTTGGGATAGCTAAGTGGCATAGTGTTTGAAATCAGGAAGACTCATCTTCATGGGTTCAAATCTGGCCTCAGAAGTCACTTCCTCATCCTTAAAATGAATTAGAAAAGGATATGGCAAACAATTTCAGTAACTTTGCCAAGAAAACCCCAAAATAAGATTATGAAGATTCAGATACCACTGAACTGACTCAACAACAAAATGTGTGAATACAAATTAACAAAGCAGAAAAAAAGCTGCACAAAATAACAGTATAAATATGTATACATATATTGTATTTAACATATACTTTTACATATTTAACATGTATTAGACTACCTGCCATCTAAAGTTGGAACAGAAGATTTTGCAAGGGTCCATGTTGAAAAATTATCCGTGCATATGTTTTGTAAATAAAAAGGCATAATAATAATAAAAAAAGAAAAAAGCTGCATTTTTGGAACCCTTTCTGAACATTTTTGAGTGTTCCCATTTGAAAAAAACAGTTTAGTTAAGTCTTATTGATTGACTGACACTAATGAGCGCATTTTCTACTCTGCAAATAATATTCTTGGAGAATTTCCTAATGTATTGACAAGTTAAAAGGATTTTAACACTGGAATAGTAAAAGGACTCTCTCATGGTCAAACAGTGAGTTAATGGCAAAAAGAATTAGAAACTAATGAGTATAACTTATTTATTTTAATGTACTCACTTTTAAACTAGACTGACTCTCCACAGTTTGATTTTCTATCAAAAATAATTTTTTACAGCCAGAAAAATGATTTCATATAATTTGTCAATTCACTCTGAGGATCATCTGATCGAAATGAACAGCAAATTATCATCAGATGAAACTTTAATGATCATCTATTCTTGACTTCCTTTTTTACAGATGAAGAAACTGAGGCCTAAGGAGATTAAATGACTCACCCCAAAAGGTGAAGACTCTTTTCTTTTGCTATAACTGTAATAAATATCAGTCACTAATTTACTTGGATAAAAGGTATAGTCAAGTAAAAATGCAGCTAAAACCACTATGCAACAATTTAATCCCCTTCTGTCTCTCCTTGATTTCCAGTTCAGATTAAAAAAAAAAAAAAAAAAAAAAAAAAAAAAAAGCAGCTGCAACTGTTATTGAACCCAAATCACAGAAATAAGGAGTCAGTGGAAAAAGGGAACTCAGATTACCAAGATATTTCAAACAAGAAATTTTGGATTTTCAACTCTTCAATAAAGAATACAACTAAGTGAATTTTATATATAACCTAGAAGATTGTTTCTAGTAACCATTTCTAAATTCCCTGGTACTTTATGTGATTTTGACACTTCTTCAAACTTTAATCTTCATATCTTTAAAATGGAATGGATATCTTCCCTCTATTCTCTCCACTAATCTTTCATTTTTGTTTCCAAAGTACTGAGTTGACAAAATGGAGACCTATTGAATTACTGAGACTCAGAATTATTGTATGGCCTTGGTCATAACAATCAAATAATTGACTTGGTTGTACTTTTCTTTATGTGAAACATGTTTATCACATAAGAGAAGACAACAGCCTTTTAATCTAAGCCTTTCAACAGCTGTGCTGATTTTTTTTTAGGATTTTCCCAACAGCTGGTATATACTAAAATAGCTGCAGCTGGATTGTACTACTATGATTTTGCTATGGAGCCATGACACAATAGTTCAAAGAAACTCTTCCTCTAAGAATATAATGAAGATATCCATTTGCTGGGTAAAATGCAAAATGTTTATTGAATTGAGCCTTTTTTAGCTCACATTAAGAATACTACATTCAAAAAGTGACCTAAATGAATACTCACTAGCTATATGGTAAATGACTCAGAAAATTAAAATCTAATCATAGCATTTGTTGCCTTTAAAATGGTCTACAGCTGTATTACAAATGTCTGGTATGAAGTAGATGTGTAACATTTGTTGAACAAGAACCACTATCAAATGTGAAGTTATTGAGAATGTTTAATAAACATCTATCTAAAAATGAAAACATTACAATGTAATTTGCTCATACAACAATTATACCATCTTTAATCCAGTGGCAGCTGACTTAGCACCAGTCATCAAAACTGAAAATTGTTTTGCTTTCAGCTTTTCCTCTATAGTACAAATCTTACAAAGCTCAAATGGAGACTGATAATGAAAAACAAAAGATATCCTTACCAAAATTCTAATTTGTACAATTTACATACAAGTTAATTATATTCCATTGAGCATGCAATAGCATTCAAAGATGCCTGCTCCTTTTCAAACTAAAAGTTTTTTTTAATCTAATACTATTTTATTAAACACTAATTTTGTCAAAGACTTTATTTTAATACATCAATTCATATTCTAACTTAAAGTATGACTCCCAAAAGCAAGTGAATATATACACACTGAACAGTCAGATAAAATTGTCCTTTTCAAGTTAAGCTTCTAATTAGTTGGGTTTTTAGTTTTCTTTTTTTAACTATAAGATACATTATTTTAAACAACAATCATAGAGTGAGGGTTCTATCTAACTTTTCCTTGCATATAATATTTAAGATTGAGTTGTAAGAATAATCTTACTAGTGGAATTTTGGATTCTCTCATTTTACATAAATGCCAATTATCAAAATTTCATCTTTTCACTCTACCTAATCTCATTCACAAATGTTCTTGTCAATTCTTCTCTTACAAGTTCCTTTGAATTTTCCCTTTTCATGCTATTCCTACAGATGTGAATATCACTAAAGATATGAACTGTATTTTATTTATCTTCCTCTTAGCATGTACATCAGTGTTTTTCTTATAATAAACATTTAACAAATGTTTGCTTAATACATTAATAGGTAGATGAAAAGATTGAATGAGTCAGGAACTCTGAGTTCTTGTGTTTACTCTGTCAATAATTAGACCTTAGATAAATCAATGATCCTTTATTATGTTTTAATTTTCCTTATTTGTGAAGTGAAAATAAGAGATATAAGATCAGAAAATAATTGATATAGAGAAAGAAGAGTTCCCAAGTAGTGTCAGAGGCAATATTTGAACTCAGGCCCTCTGCCCTACCCAACTGACTTTGATATTATATAGATAAAAAATGATAATTAGCATTTATTAAACAATTCTTTATACTAGGCAATCAGGAGTCCTCAAACTATGGGCTGTGGGCTAGATGCGGCAGCTGAGGACAATTACCCTCCTCACCCAGGGCTATGAAGTTTCTTTATTTAAAGGCCCACAAAACAAAGTTTTTGTTTTTACTATAGTCCGGCCCTCCAACAGTCTGAAGGACAGTAAACTGGACCCCTATTTAAAAAGTTTGAGGACCCCTGTTATTTAGATAATGGAGAAAATAAGAAAAAAGTGAAAGGAGCATGCATTCTGTTTGGAATCAAATATCATAAGGCATAACCTGCAGAGTGAAATGTTCATTCACATTTAAGAGTAGACTCTCTGAATTACTTCTATGCATTCTATGTAGGGATTAACTATAGGTCTACACTCCTAATTGAAAAGTTTATGAGCAATTATGCTTTCCTTTAAAATTCAGTTAGTAGACATAATTTGGAAAAAAAATTGCTAAGATGTCTATTGATAAAAATTAAAAACAACTCTGAGGTGCCACCTTAGACTCATAATATTGGCTAAGATAACAACAACAACAACAAAAAAGGAAAATGACTAATTATGGAGGAGTTATGGGAAAACAAGTACATTGATGCACCCTTGATGGAGTTGTGAACTGCTATTCTATACAGCTATTCTGAAAAACAGTAAAGAACTATGTGCAAAAAATTATTAAACTTGTATACTCTTTGATCTGTTGATACTGCTGTTAGAGCTATTATCCCCTCCCCAAAAAAGATCTTCATACACTTAACACTTCCTAGCTGTGTGACCCCAGTCAGTCACTTAACCCCAACTGCTTAACAAAAAATGCCCCCCCAATAAACTTTGAGACTATTCTCCCACTAATACACATAGTATATTGGAAAGATGGATTTACTATATCAGGTTGCTTGCTATCTTGGGAAGGAAAGGGAGAGAGGGAGAAAATTTTGGAACACAAAGTGTTACAAAAATGAAACTATCTTTACATGTATTTTGAAAAATAAAATACTATTGAATATTTTAAAATAAGAAATAAAGAAAGATGGGTTTAAACTTGAAGTACAAACACATATGGAGCAGCTAAATGGTACAAAGTACTGGGCCTTGAATCAGAAAGTCTCATCTTTATGAATTAAATTCCAGTCTCAAACTGATTCTAGTTGTGTGAATCTGGGTAAATCACTCATTTATAAAATGAACTTGAGAAGGTGAAACTATTCCAGTGTCTTTGCCAAGAAGATATCAAATGGAGTTACAAAAAGTTGTACACAACTGAAAAACAATTAAACAAACACATATAACTAAGATTCCTTATTTTTTCTGATATTATCAGGCAACTAAGTCCTTTCTCTCCTTGTTGTTGTTGCCATGTCCTATTCTATGTGACCCCATGGACTTTTGTATATGGAGTTTTCATGGTAAAGATACTGACTCCAGGCCTGGTGCTGTATTCACTGTACCACCTAACTGCCTCTCCTTCCTCTCCTCCTACAGGAATAACTGCAATTCAATTCTCTATTTTATTTATTTATTTATTTATTTTGCTAAAGCAATTGGGTTAAGTGACTTGCCCAGAGTCACACAGCTAGGATGTGTTAAATGTCTGAGGTCAGATTTGAACTCAGGTCCTCCTGACTTCAGGGCTGGTGCACCACCTAGCTGCCCCAGCAATTCAATTCTCAATTGTTAGGGCAAAAACTGCTTCAAATCCATAACCATTTTGATTTTTTGTTTTGTTTTTCTGTCAGAGGTATTTCTTGAAAGTACTTCTACCTCTGAATTTCTGTATCTCTTTATCCAGTTCTGTCTAGAACAAATTTATCAAACAAGAGCTAGCTGACCACTCTGTGGCCTGCAAAATTTTCAAGGGACTGAATGAGATAAACATCAGGGGAACACTTAACAAAATAAATAAAAATAGCACAGGCATAGATAATATTTTTTTTCTTTTTGCTGAGGTAATTGGGGTTAAGTGACTTGCCCAGGGTCACACAACTAGGAAGTGTTAAATATCTGAGGTCAGATTTGAACTCAGGTCCTCCTGACTTCAGGGCTGATACTCTATCTCTTGCACCAACTAGCTGCCACAATTTTGTTTTTCTAAGTCAATGTTTCCTAAAGGAATCCTTATTTACACTTTGGTGGGTCTTCTATTTGAATTTGACACCAGTGATTTGAATCCCACATCTCTGCTCCCTATCATATCTACTGATTGAGTACCTATTCTTAAAAGTGACATGGCCAATGAAAGTGGGAAGAAAGGGAGTCTCCATATCAAGAGCAATTTTCTCTCAAAAACAGTGTTCTTTCTCTAATTCACAGTTCTGGACTTTCTCTAGGACTTATGTATTTATTTATTTATGGGAGGCAATTTGAAGGCCCAGGGCCAAACAATTAGTAAGTATCTGAAGGTGATTTGAACTCAGGTCCTCCTGCCTCCAGGGCCATTGCTCTATCTACTTAGTCACCTACCTGCCCCTACAGGGCTTATTTAAAATTGGGTCTTAACCCCTTTTTAACCCAATCCTTTCACTCAAAGAAGGTATTAATACTTCATATATGGATTCCCAGATATTAACACCTTGAAAAAATATTACTGTCTTATTACCTCTTTTATTTTCTATGGATACACAATTATAGAGGGCAGATTCTTCCTATACTCAGATACAAAAAATGAATAATTTAGGATAAAGGTGGAACAGGGATACTAACAATAGGGGGGACGGGAAAAGGCCTCTTGTAGGAAGTGGTACCTGATGAGCTTTGTAGGAAATTGAGAGGCCCAGAAAACAGGAAAACAGGAAAGAGGAGAGATGATTTCTGAAATAAAGGAAAACCTATCTAAAGGCATAAAGGAGGGAGAATGAATGCCATGTATGAGGAACATCAAGTATGCAAGCTGAACTACAAAACAGTATTCTCGAGAAGGTAATAATGTGAAATAAAAACAAGCTAAGGATAGATTGTGAAAGACTATAAATGCTAGGTTAACAAGTTTGCCTTTTATTTTAGAAGGATCAGGGAATTACTTTTTGATAAAGGGAATGACAAAATTATTTTCAACTTTGTTATGTGCTTCAATTTTTTTTTTTGTCATCTATATGGAGAAGTATTGAAAATGAGAGAAACTGAAAAGATAGTGACCAAACAGGATATCTTTGCCATAGTCGAAGCAAAAGGTACTATATTACAATGGTGATTATAGGAATAAAGAGAAGGAGATTATTGTGAAAGATGTGTTGGGGACAGAATTGACAAATTATTTGATTTTGTATAAGGAAGAGTATAGCATAAAAATGACTCTGGGGTTGCAAACCTTGATTGACTGGAAAATTGACTGCACCCTAAATACAAATAAGGAACTTTGGCAGCAGGCAAGGTAGAGTTCTGCTTTGGACATCATGAGCTTGAGGTGCTTATGGGATATCTAGGAAGGGATGTTCAGAAATCAACTAAGAATTGAGGAAAACTAGCAGTGAGCGTAAAAATAGGGCTAGACTCACAGATTTGGAAATTATCTGCAGAGAGTGATTATTAAGCCAATGATCCCTCATGAGATCACTAAGAGAGGGTATAGAGAAAGAAGGAGGAAGAGCTTTGGGTATATCTGCACTTTGGGAATGGAAGATGGAGCATGATCTGTCAAAGGAATCTTGAGAAGTAGGTTGGAGGAGAACAAGGAGGAAATCTTTACATAGGCAAGTAAACTTTTCCTTTATTTTACTTTTTAATTTTTCTTTTCTTTTCAAAGTCATTATTATTCTGTCTTTTATAATCCTAGTTAATACTCTTACACCAGGACTTTTTCATTATTCTCTTAATGGGTTAGGAAGGTTATACCTCCAATTCTCTTTCCTCTAATCCCTCCTATTCCACCATAGAAATTCATAACACAGTATTTTCAAGATGTTATTCCAGTAATCTAAAATTTTTGAGAACTCTGGGATACCTACCAAATATAAGCAAAATTATTTCATTAGCAATTGAGGCATTCCAATAGCCTGTAACAATAGGAGCATATATTGCTAAGGTATAGTAAAGTGCAAAGAACACTAGATATAGAATTGAGATATGGATTCAAATGCTACCTGAGAACAAAGCAATCTCCCTTTTTCATTTTTGCCATCAATAAAAAGCAAATAATAATACCATTAGTACCCACTTCAAAGGGTTATTGTAAAGATCAAATGAGGTAACATATGTGAATTATAATTCTCCAATTTCCAGTCATTCTTTCTATTTTTTTCCTTCTGAGGATAAACAGAAAAATAATCCCTCTTCCAGGTGGCAACCCATTAGATACTTGAAGAAGACCATTACGTGCCCCCATCTGTCGATCAAACCACAAGTATTTATTAAGTAACTACAATTCATATCAAGTATTATGCCAGATGCTAGGGATGCAAAGACAAACATGAAATAGAATCTGTCCTAAAGAAATTTACATTTTATCAATGGCAATAATATATACAAAAATACATGTACTACATGTATATAAAATATATGTTAAGAAAAGAGTAGGTAAATTGTTGAAGGAGTATTCACAAGTGAGGAGGTAAGGAAAGGCTTCAGAGAGAATATGACTTTGGAGCAAATTTTTTATTAATAGCCTTTTATTTACAGGTTATATGTATGGGTAACTTTACAGCATTAACAATTGCCAAACCTCTTGTTCCAATTTTTCACCTCTTAGCCCCCATCCGCTCCCCCAGATGGCAGGATGACCAGTAGATGTTAAATATATTAAAATATAAATTAGATACACAATAAGTATACATGACCAAAATGTTATTTTTCTGTACAAAAAGAATCAGACTCTGAAATATTGTACAATTAGCTTGTGAAGGAAATCAAAAATGCAGGTGGGCAAAAATATAGGCATTGGGAATTCAATGTAATGGTTTTTAGTCATCTCCCAGAGTTCTTTCTCTGGGCGTAGCTGGTTCACTTCATTACTGCTCCATTGGAGATGATTTGGTTGATCTCATTGCTGAGGATGGCCAGGTCCATCAGAACTGGTCATCATATAGTATTGTTGTTGAAGTATATAATGATCTCCTGGTCCTGCTCATTTCATTAAGCATCAGTTCGTGTAAGTCTCTCCAGGCCTTTCTGAAATTATCCTGTTGGTCATTTCTTAAAGAACAATAATATTCCATAATATTCATATACCACAATTTATTCAGCCATTCTCCAACTGATGGGCATCCACTCAGTTTCCAGTTTCTAGCCACTACAAAGAGGTCTGCCATAAACATCCTTGCACATACAGGTCCCTTTCCCTTCTTTATAATCTCTTTGGGATATAATCCCAGTAGTAACACTGCTGGATCAAAGGGTATGCACAGTTTGATAACTTTTTGAGCATAGTTCCAAACTACTCTCCAAAATGGTTAGATTCATTCACAACTCCACCAACAATGCATCAATGTCCCAGTTTTCCCGCATCCCCTCCAACAATCATCATTATTTTTTCCTGTCATCTTAGCCAATCTGACAGGTGTGTAGTGGTATCTTAGAGTTGTCTTAATTTGCATTTCTCTGATTAATAATGACTTGGAGGATTAATAATGACTAGAAATAGTTTCAATTTCTTCATCTGAGAATTGTCTGTTCATATCCTTTGACCATTTTTCAATTGGAGAATGGCTTGATTTTTTATAAATTAGAGTTAATTCTCTAGATATTTTGGAAATGAGGCCTTTATCAGAACCTTTGACTGTAAAAATATTTTCCCAGTTTATTGCTTCCCTTCTAATCTTGTCTGCATTAGTTTTGTTTATACAAAAACTTTTCAGTTTGGTATATTTGAAATTTTCTATTTTGTGATCAGGAATGATCTCTAGTTCTTCTTTGGTCATAAATTCCTTCCCCTTCCACAGGTCTGAGAGGTAAACTATTCTGTGTTCCTCTAATCTACTAATAATTTCATTCTTTATGCCTAGGTCATGAACCCATTTTGACCTTATCTTGGTGTACAGTGTTAAGTGTGGATCAATGCCTAGTTTCTGCCATGTTAGTTTTCAATTTTCCCAGCAATTTTTGTCAAACAGTAAGTTCTTATCCCAAAAGCTGGGGTCTTTGGGTTTGTCAAAGACTAGGTTGCTATAGTTGTTGACTGTTTTGTCCCTTGAACCTAACCTATTCCACTGATCAACTAATCTATTCCTTAGCCGATACCAAATGGTTTTGGTAACTGCTGCTCTATAATATAATTTTAGATCTGGTATAGCTAAACCACTTTCATTTGATTTTTTTTTCATTAATTCCCTTGAAATTCTTGACCTTTTGTTTTTCCATATGAATTTTGTTGTTATTTTTTCTAGGTCATTAAAATAGTTTTTCGGGAATCTGATTGGTATAGCACTAAATAAATAGATTAGTTTAGTAATAGTGTCATCTTTATTATATTTGCTCGCCCTATCCAAGAGCATTTAATATTTTCAATTGGTTAGATCAGACTTAATTTGTGTGAAAAGTGGTCTGTAATTTTGCTCATAAAGTTTCTGATTTTCCCTTGGCAGATAGATTCCTAAATATTTTATATTATCAGTAGTTAGTTTAAATGGAATTTCTCTTTGTAACTCTGACTGTTGGATTTTTAGTGTATTATAAGAATGCTGATGACTTATGTGGGTTTATTTTATAACAGCAACTTTGCTAAAGTTGTGGATTATTTCTAATAACTTTTAGTAGAATCTCTGGGGTTCTCTAAGTATACCATCATATCGTCGGCAAAGAGTGATAATTTGGTTTCCTCATTGCCTATTCTTATTCCTTTAATCTCTTTCTCAGCTCTTATTGCCAAAGCTAGCGTTTCTAATACAATATTAAATAGTAACAGTGATAGTGGGAACCTTGTTTCACTCAGATCTTATTGGAATGGTTGCAGTTTGTCTCCATTACATATGATGCTTACTGATGGTTTTAAATAGATGCTGCTGATTATTTTAAGGAAAAGTCCATTTATTCCTATACTCTCAAGTGTTTTTAATAGGAATGGATGTTGGATTTTGTCAAATGCTTTTTCTGCATCTATTGAGATTATCATATGGTTTTTGTTAATTTGGTTATTAATATGGCCAATTATATTGATAGTTTTCCTAATATTGAACCAGCCCTGCATTCCTGGTATAAATCCTACTTGATCATAGTGTATTATCCTGGGATGATTTTCTGTAGTCTTTTTGCTAATATCTTATTTAAGATTTTAGCATCAATATTCATTAGGGAGATTGGTCTATAATTTTCTTTCTCTGTTTTCAACCTACCTGGTTTAGGTATCAGTATCATGTCTGTGTCATAGAAGGAATTTGGTAGGACTCCTTCATTCCCTATTTTATCAAATAATTTATATAGCATTGGGACCAGTTGTTCTTTAAATGTTTGGTAGAATTCACATGTAAATCCATGGGGGATTTTTTCTTAAGGAGTTGTTTAATTGCCTGTTCTATTTCTTTTTCTGAAATGGTACTATTCAAGCAATTTACTTCCTCCTCTGTTAGTCTGGGAAGTCTGTATTTTTGGAGGTAGTCATCCATTTCACTTAGGTTATCAAATTTATTGGCATAAAGTTGAGCAAAATAACTCATTATTTCTCTAATTTCCTCTTCATTGGTAGAAAGTTCTCCCTTTTCATTTTTAAGACTACTAATTTCATTTTCCTCCCTCCTTTTTCTGATCATATTTACCAAAGGCTTATCTATTTTATTGGCTTTTTCATAGAACCAACTCTTAGTTTTATTAATTAGTTCGATAATTTTTTTTACTTTCAATATTTTTAATTTCTCCTTTTAATTTTAGAATTTCAAATTTAGTATTTGATTGGGGGGTTTTAATTTGGTCTTTTTTTAGTTTTTTTTAGTTGCAAGCCCAATTCATTAATCTTTTCTTTCTCTGTTTTATTCAAGTAAGTCTCTAAGAATATAAAATTCCCTTTTATTACCGCTTTGGCTGCATCCCACAAATTTTGATATGACGTCTCATCATTGTCATTATCTTGGGTGAAATTATTAATTGTATCTATAACTTGCTGCTTCACCCAATCATTCTTTAAGATGAGATTGGAGCAAAATTTTTAAAAAATTATTTTTAAGAGGTAAAAAGTAAAGTAAATATGCATTCCAAGCATGGAGGCAGCTAGAATAAAAACACAAGAAACAGAAAATGAAGAAAGATGAGAACCATCATTAAAGAACAGTTTGACCAGACTAGAGAATAGATATGGAAAGAACATGTTCAATGTTTGGAAAGGAGCCTTAAAAGTTATGGAGAGAAATTTAAGAAATATGTTTGATAAGAAATAAAACGGCCACTATAAAAGCAATTTGAAAGAATGTGAAAAAAGGAAATATATCTGAAAACTAAAAAAAAGATATCTTTATTTTCAAAGACAGAAGACAACAGAGACAGCATAATTTAGTGGGACTAAAAAATCAGTAAGCAAATTTGAAAAGTATGCAAGTCACTTGACTTTCTTAGACGTGTCTTTTTCACCTGTAAAATGTGGAGAAGGAAGTTTCATCAATGACATTTAAAGTCACTTCTAGCTATAACTCTGATTCTATGATTTACAGACTCAGTCAATTATGTCAGTGAGTTTGATATCTATTCCTGAGGAAATCCTTTAATGGATTATTAAAGAAAAGGTTGACAAACATCTAGAAGGGGGAGTAGTGATTTTAAAAAGCTATCACAGGCTTTATATATCAAGCATAAATTATGCCAGAATAATTTCACTTCAGTCAGTTAACACGTAGTTAGTAAGTACTTACTAAGTACTTACTATATACCAAGCATCATGGTAAGTATTGGGAATACTCCCAAGGAAATTTTAAAGGAGATGAAAAGACCAATATGTGCAAAAATGTTTGTAGCAATTCTTTTTGTGGTAGCAAAGAATTGGAAAATGAGTAGATACCCATCAATTGGGGAATAGCTGAACAAGTTGTGGTATAGGAAGGTAATGAAATATTATTGTTCTATAAAAATGATGAACAAGCTGATTTTAGAAAGGCTTGGAAAGATTTACATGAACTGATGCTGAGTAAAACAAGCAGAATCTGTAATACATTGTACAAAATAACAGCAAGAATGTGTAATGATCAATTGTGAAAGACTTGGTTCTTCTCAGTGGTTCAATGATCCAAGGCAATCCCAATAAACTTAGGACAGAAAACGCCATCTGCATCCAGAAAAAGAACTAAGGAGATTGATTTTAAATCAAAGCATGCTATGTTCACTTCTTTTTTTCTGTTTTTTTTTCCTCTCTCCCATGATTTCCTCCCTTTTCCTTTGATTTTTCTCTCACAACATGATTGATTCATAAAGAAATGTGTATTAAAAATAAATAAAGTGGGATGGGTAGGTGGTACAGTGGATAGAGCACCAACCCTGAAGTCAGGAGGAGAACTTCAGTTCAAATCTGACCTCAGACACTTAACACTTCCTAGCTGTGTGATTCTGGACAAGTCATTTGACCCCAATTGCCTCAACAAAAAACAAATAAACAAACAAATAAATAAAGTTACAAAAGTTATTGGGGATGCAAAGTAAGGCAGAAGTTTTCTCTGACTTCAAGCTACTCATGTTCTCTTTTCTTTTTTTAATTTAAATCACTAAACTAGCAAATGAGGGAAAGGCTGTGGATATAGTATAATTAGATTTTAGACAGGGTTTTGATAAAGTGCCACATGCAATTATATAGAGAGATGTAGAATAGATAATAATAATATATTTTATTTAAGAACTCCTGGGAAACCCAAATGTTAATAGTTCAATGCCAATATGGAAGGAGTTCTCCTGTGGAATTTCCCAGGGATATGTACTTGATCCTATGTTGTTTAACATTTTTATGAGTGACTTTGATAAAGACATAGGTTGCATGCTTATCACATTTAAAGATGACAAAAGATGGAATGGATAGCTAATATATAGGATGAAAAAATTGAGATACAAAAAATTTTTGACTGAGCTAAATTGATTTAGATAAAATTCAATAGAGATAAATGTATGTCTCACATTTTGGGAGGAAAAAATCAACCTCTAAAATGCAGAGTATAATGAGATGGTAGTTGTTCAGACTAAGAATGGCAATGGGAGGGAGAGTGCAAGATCAGTATGAATTATTGGTGCATTGTGGCAGTTCAAAAAGCTAATGTGACTTCCAGTTTCATGGAGAGGTAAAGAATAAAGAATATTAGCACCACTATAATCTCTCCATATCAGACTTCATCTGAAATATTTTGTTCAGTTTTACACACCACAGTAAAGTCAACAAATATTCATTATCTACTTACTATATCTCAGGGAATGTTTAAGGATATTTACGAAGTGAAATGTAAAACTAATACCAGAATAGGGAGAGCTTTTAGTCCATTTACATGTGAGCATTGGTTGAAAGAATTAGGTTTATTTTTAAGTAATTGAAGATTTGTCATTCCAAGAATGGTTTAGATTCATTCTCTTTGACTTAAGAATGTATCACAAAAAGGAATGTGTGGATGTTGCAAAAAGGCAAATTTAGATAATTGTCAGGAAGACAAGTTTTAGCAATTAGAGCTGTCTAAAAGTTAAATGTGTTGCATTGAGAAATGTTAAGTCTTCAAATAGAGACTTATTTGAGATGTTATAATGGGAATTCTTTTCACATACAGATTGGATTAAGTGGCCAATTAGGTGCCTTCTAAGTCTCAGATTTGGTAATATTGGAGGAAATAGGGAGCCATTGTAGTTGATTGAATTGGGAGTGATATAGTCAGGTTTGAAGTTAATAAATTCACTTTGGTAAATGTATGAAGGGTGGATTTGAGTATAGAAAGACTTAAGACAATAGACAAGGTGTTGTAGAGACAGTTGAAATGGTTGCACAATGTTTTTCCAGCTGTGTTTAGTTGAATAATAGAATTAGAAAATGTCTATGGTTGAATATGGAAATATGTTTAGAAGAACTGCACATTTAACCTATATCATTGCTTGCTGTCTTGGGTAGGGAGGAGAGAGGGAGAAAAATTTGGAACACAAGGAATCACAAAGATGAATATTGAAAATTATCTTTGTATGTATTTGAAAAAATAAAAACTTTAAAATGTCAATAGTAAATGATAATGTTTAATTGATATGGTCAAACATAGGATCAAAACTGCGATGGGAGGAAAAATGAAACTAGACCAGGGTAATAGGATGAAGACTACAATGGGGTTGAAGAATAGGTTTAGGAGAAATAGGGAAGTGAGAGATGACTATATTAGATGTAATGATTGGAAAGAGATGTTTCAGAGTTATGGCTTATGAAGATTAAACAGTTTGGTATGATGGTGAGATGAAGGGCATCACTGTCATAACAGATGGCTCAGAAGTATTTAAGGTCTAAATTATGGGGAATTCAGGAAATGAATGAGTTCAGACATCAGGATGTTCAAGATAATAGTGAAGTCATTGAATATAAGATCAAAAATTAGGATAGAAAAACAGACTGTGAATCAGATCCTGAACTCCCTAAGAAAGAGGGAAGAATAATATAGAGCTTGATAGGTGTTTACAAGCAGAATATGGACCAGATAACATGCATGAATGGAAATAATTCCACAGTAGGATTGCTTGCTAAATAAATTTCATCTCTTTAGATTTGCCCAACATTCTGGTATTTCATGATCTTTTTGGAACCTTATTCTATTACTTGTATTTGCCACCTTTTCTAGGTCTACTTCAGAGTTTTGATTTTCCCTGTCTGATGTACTGTTTCAGGTTACTAGAATAATTTTCAAACAAAATATTTGCAAAGCTTAGATAGGCATGGAAAGTTTTGGTGCTTTTTTTTTTCAAAATTGCATACAATTCCATTTTTATTACTTTTCATTGCTAACAAATTTACTCATAACTAAATTTTCCTGTTATGGCAGTATAATAGACTGTGTTGCTCAGTCCCTAGCAAGTCTCTTGCTATTTTGATTGATTATGGGGAAAATTTTATATTTTCAAAGAATTAGCTTAAAATCAAATACATTCTATAATTACTACTAGATTTTTAAAAAACTTAAAAATTTAGAAAATACTTTTAACAAGTTTTGTGGATGCTTTTGCATTTTTATATCAATGTTGTCTCTGGATAGAAATCTTTCTGTGTAGAAGACCGCAGATATTAGGGAATTCTGGAAAAGTATACTTGAAACAAGGATACTTACAACAGGGTGTTTACTCAGTGTGATCGATGAGATAATGGTTCTCTAATTTACATATACTTAGTACTTAGTATGGTGATGTTCTACAGTTGGCACATGCACAGTGTGCTATGGTGATATGATTGTACTAATGTATATAAGGGCTGAGAGGACTTGAAATAAACAGTCTCGAGTGTGTGTGTGCTCGAGCTTGATCCCAAACTTGAGACTCCAGACTCAATCCTTGACCATCCTCATAGTGACTCTCCTGCTAAGACCAAGGCCCATCCAGAGATCCTTGAGAAACCTACCCTGGGCATTACACTTCTGTCTCCAAATTGACTTTTTTTTAAACAATAATAATAACAAAAGAAGCAAAAAGCAGTGTTTACAGTGTCCAGTTGTGACAACATATAGAATACTTTGGTTTCAAAGTCCCTGTTCTAATAAGTCTTTCAAGATTTAACAAGAATAGATTTACTTTGCCATAGCATAGTAATTAAAGGAATAGCATTCAGCTCTGTAAACATAACCTTCCTCCTTCTATTCAGAAACTATCTTTATATTAGGGCAGGATGTTGCACCTTAAAACACTGGCCTAATTTGAAGGGGACTGCCTCCGTAAGGTGGATCTTTTAATGTCTTCAAATGATCCAGAAATTGCATAGACAAGCCTGAAGTCATAAAGAAAAAACTTGGTTCTCTGAGTCAATAAAATCTTAGGGATAAATTCCTTGGTTTTTACAAAAAGAAGTAATTTAATCCTTTGAGAGGGGAATCATGTGGAACTCTGGTAGACTGATCTTATCACAATTTTCTAACGTCTACCAAGAGGATATGAGGCAAAACCTCTGTGGAAAAGAGACAGTTCACTTTTTATCTTAATTTTTTGTCATATTAGATATTTCTTATAATTGTTTCTTATTATGCCATTTGATCTTCACAATAATTCTAGATTACTTTCTAATAACACTTACTTGTATTATTATTCTCTTCATTTTACAGATGAGGAAACTGAAACCCAGAGAGGTAAAATGATAGATTGAAATTTGTGAAGAGCTTTAATGAAAGAAACAAAACTTAGGTCCAAGTTGGATTGTCTTTAATCCACAGTTCTTCGTTATACCACACAGCCTTTTTACTACCTCTATCTAGACTGGTGATTTCACTGCAAAAAAAAGGGTCTCTCCTTTAGCCTAGAGCAAGTACTAATTAGGAATCTGAAGGAATATGTACTCAAAGCATGTATAAAATGAGAGCAGGTGTTGAATATGAGATTTTCTAAAATAAGAGTGATCTCCCGAGAATGAATCTGTGAACAGCTTGTTAGCTGGTGCAGCAATTCTTATCAATTTGAAAAAAAAATTCCCAAGAGCATTTTTCTTTAATATTTTCTTTTTTTAATAGCTTCTCTTTTTGAAGTAAAAGAAAAATTAAAATGAAGTGAAGTTGTGAAAATGCCTTATCACTGTATGCCCTTGGTGTTCTGAAAGCTATACCAGAACAGAAATATACATCCTATGACATAATCCAGCTGCTACCAAGTTGAAAAGGTTTTAAGTATAGACTGTGCAAGTAATATTGGGGCTTAACTATATGGTAATTGTTTAACAATCACCTTTCTGAGAAGTAAAAAGTAATCACAACACAGTTTTTAAGTTTTATCTTCATTATTAACATTTTCTCCATTGTATTCTTGTCTCAAAATTAAGAAAACAATCAACTCTCCTTTTGTAATATTTGCCATTTGAGAAAGGAGGTAGAATATTTAACAACTAGCTCACAGGAGTTGACCTCAGATGGAATAGACAATGAATTTTCCAGCTCTGAAAATTCATAAAGAACACATCCTAGAACAGACATAAAAGGATTGCTATACTTTTTACTCTAGAAGTACTCTCTGCCCCTTCTAATTGGCTGGTTTTTCCCAGCACCTCCAATTTAAGGAGTCTCTGGCCAACATGCCTCCAATCCTTAGCAGTTAACACTTTTGATTTATTCCCACAGTACTTTCTCTGCCATTACCTATGCTTGGGACTTGCTTCCATCTCCCCTCTTCAGATCCTTTTTATGTGTTGTCTTCCCAGTTTAAAATGTAAACTATTTGAGGTCAGGGAGTGCCCTTTGTATTTGTATTCCTAGCACTTAACACAGTGCCCAGAACATAGTAATCATTTAATAAATGCATGTTAATTGACTGATTTTCTCAGTAAAGGAAATACCCATATGACCTGGAAGGATGAAATTACTATTTTTAATTCCTCAGAATAAAATTTCAAGGCAATAGTCTGGTCAATATTATAATTTATAAAACATCTATGACTATAACTTCCCACCTCATTCTGGGAATGTTCTCCCCTTCAGCACTGCCTCCTGAAATTTCAGCGGTTCAGGAATGTTCAGCTTACATTAGACCCCAGGCTTCAATTTCCTTGCAAAAAGTCTTCTAAATTTTCTGAGTTGCTGGTATTCCCCTTGCTTTTCCATCCTTTGAAATAACTTTTGTTTAAATTTTGTATATAATTCATGTTTATTTATATATATTTACATGGTCTTTCCTCCAATAAAATTCAAGATCCCCAAGAGCAGACATTCTTATCTCTGTAAGCATAGTAACTTGTACATTGAGCAAGTAACTATCATGTTGTGGTTATAACTGAATAAATGAAAGTAAATATAGGTCAAAAGAAAAGTTTCAATTAACTTATTTAGAGGAATAATTTTTAAATATATATATATATATATATATATATATATATATATATATATATATAAATTCTTTATATAATTGAACAAATAAGGTAAGATTAACCTTTATCTTGGCTTTCTTCAAAAGATATTTAGTCACCCTGCCCCTCCTCCCACAATGAAGTATGATCTGGTTTAATATGATTTTTCTCTAAGGGCTATGTTTTACTTTTTCCAGCATAAATGCTATATATTTGTTATTAGTTTCAAGATTAAGATAAAATTTCAAAGCCCTCTTTAATGGGACTCTAACTGGGAGCACATAATCTTACTTAAAAGTGCCACACTTTCATCAGTGTGGGAACTTTTCCCAAAAATCAAGAACACAATAGCATTGCTTAGTTTAAAATCTTAGATCTTGAATTGAAGCTCAAGAGATTTAATAGTATTCACAAAGAACTTTAACATTTGCAAAGCAATTTACAATGCTATCCCATTTAATCCTTAGACAACTGTAGTATGAAGTAGGTGCTATCTATTATTATCTGCATTTGAACATGAAAAAACCAAAGCTCAGCGAAATCAATGACTTACCCAGGTGTATCTGTGGCAAGATTTGAACCCTTAACTCTAAGTTCAGTGTCCTATCCACGACTGCAATATGCTGCCTCTCATTATATGCAAGATGAGTAAACAGAATGGGAGGGAAAGCAATTTATACACAATGTCCACAACAATGGAAAGGACAATAATAAAATATTTAAAACTGAATGCTGGTAAGTCATAATGATCAAGTTGTTTTGTTACAGAGAAGAGACTTGCAATGTTATCTCATTTCCTTCTTTAAAGAGATGGAAACTATAGATGATATCTATATAAGACATCATGCTTATATGATATCATGTAAGACTTTAATAATAAATTTGTATTAGTTTAGTTTGATTGTTTTATTCTTTTAAAAATGTTCACAGTAAAGGATAGGTTTTTGAGATGGGAAAAGAATATTACGAAATGTAGGTTATATCAAAAGAAAATATATTAACAAAAATACTTTTAAAATGTCTGAAGAAATAGCCTTGAATCTTGACTGTATCATTTTGCCATTTATATCACTTTGTCTCCTTGGACCTCAGGGGCCTTATCTATAAAATAAAGTTACAAGTTTCTATGATCCCTAAGGCCTATTTCAATTCTAACATCCTATGATACTTATCAAGTCTTTAACTGAGCCAACACATAATATATTAGCCCAGACTCTCCAAGTTTGCATAAGCCAATCTGTACCCTCAGTACAAATTTTTTTTTGTTATGGTTTTTAAAATAGTGTTATGTAATGTTCTTTGGTTTTCTGGAGGTATCTGGAGCAGCCTTCTTTTCAGTTCAGTAATCACCCCAAGAATAGCCAGGTGTTAAAGTCCAAATTCTTTATTGTCTCCTTCAAAATCTTGTCTCCTTGTCTAGGGCTTCAGCTAGCTTTTTTAGAGACCTTCATGAGTCTTGGTTTCAGTGAAGAAACTAAGGAGGAGAGCCTGCCACCAACCTGGTGTGAGATGGGATGAATGAATCTGAGTCCAAGGGCTTGTGCTTCAGCCTCCAGTCTGCTTGTCTTTCCTAGCTCTGAATCCGAGCTCTCTCAGTCCCCCAGGAGAGCCACCAGGAGCCTGACTGAAGGTGGAAATGAATCTCTCTCCTTTGCTCTGAGAGCTTGGCTTATATGCTCTACACTGAGTATAAACCAATCATTATATTACTAGGAAACCATTTGTCGTAATATTAAATCAGTCATACTGAACTTAGAGAACTATTAAGCATCATACTAAACTAATAACCATTGTCTCATCAATTCCACTTAGTACCTTGTAAGAATCCTTGTTTCAAGTTCAGAGTTCTGGCCCATAACAGAGTTAGCTCATTCTCAATTGTGTTGCAAATGATCTTTTATAATACAGAATAAGCACAAGAAAATCTAATTTAGAATGTTTAAAATGTGGACAATTACCATGGTTCTAACCAACTTTCTATGGTTCTTTTCCTAAAATAGTAAGGACAAAAGTATTCTTAGGAATGTCATAGGTTAAAAATATAACAATTTCCCTTTGTTATTTTTGCAGTTCTAGGATTTGTTATCTTTGGTAGAAATAATTCCTCAACAGAATAATAACTAATTATCCAAACAAAAAAAATGACTCTTATGGGAAAAAAGATAAGGCTCTTATTTTTCATAGCTAAATATGTTCCTCGGCATTGTACTAAGACAGTTCAAGGATGATGGATACAATAATAGATTAAAATATATGTCTAACTAAAGCACAATCTTTTCCTTCATATTAGAAAAAGCCTTATCTAATTTACTATTTCACTTTCCTTAAAATATAAAGATTCATGAATATTGAATGATGAATATTCTGTTACTTGTGTTATTAAGATGTGAAAAGCAGTAGGAATGCCAGTTGTATTTACAAAACATGTATTTCAGAGTGAACAGTCTGAAGCTTCCATTTACCCTCAAACTAATAACTTTTAAACAAGTGGTACAGTCTATCATACATGGAGGTGGTGGGTGTTACATAGAGGATGACATGAAAAGATTGTTTGATTTTTCTGAAAAGTGTACTCCAAAATGATGATGTATTTTCAGCGATGTTAGGAAGCTCAAATAAAATAATAGACATACAGCATTTTTCTAACCTGAAATGCCAGTTGTTGCTGTTGTTGTTATTCTATATCACAGTCTTCAGTATGATGATAACTTCATTCCCTGGATATCCTACAGCATTCTGCTGAGTCAAGCTATATTTATAATCAAAATAGGAAAATGCCAGTAAATAGTTAATAGTCTGGCTCTCCAAGAAAGGGAAAAGAGCATACAAACAGACTTTTAAGTTTAATTTAGATCATTAATACTTTCTTAAATATAGACAATCAACAAAACAATAGATCAAGTGCTGATTTGGAAATACTGACAATTTTTTTCAAAGATTTTTTTATTATAGCTTTTTATTTACAAGATACATGCATGGGTAATTTTTCAATATTAACTCTTGCCAAACCTTCTGTCCCAACTTTTCCCCTCTTTCCCCCACCCCCTCTCCTAGATGGCAGATAATCCAATACATGTTAAATATGTTAAACTATATGTTAAATACAATATAAGTATACAAATGTATACAGTTATCTTGCTGCACAATAAAAATCGGATTTAGAAATAAGGTAAAAATAATCTGGGAAGGAAAACAAGAATGCAAGCAAACAATAACAGAAGAAGTGGAAATGCTATGTTGTGGTCCACACTCATTTCCCATAGTTCTCTCTGGTGTAGCTGTTTCTCTTCATTACTGAATAATTGGAACTGGTTTGAATCATCTTATTATTGAAGAGAGCCATGTCCTTCAGGATTGATCATTATATAGTATTGTTGTTGAAGTGTATAATGATCTCCTGGTTCTGCTTACTTCACTTAACATCAGTTCATTTAAGTCTCTCCAGGCCTCTTTGAAATTATCCTGCTGGTCATTTTTTACCGAACAATAATATTCCATAATACTCATATACCACAACTTATTCAGTCATTCTCCAACTAATGGGCATCCATTCAGTTTCCAGTTTCTTGCAACTACAAAAAGGGCTGCCATAAACATTTTGGCACATACATGTCCCTTTCCCTTTTTTGAGATCTCTTTGGGATATAAGCCTAGTAGTAACACTGCTGGGTCAAGGGGTATGCACAGTTTGATAACTTTTGGGGCATAGTTCCAGATTGCTCTCCAGAATGGTTGGATCCATTTACAATTCCATCAACAACTTATCAGTGTCCCAATTTTCCCACATCCTCTCCAACATTCATCATTATCTTATCCTGTTATCTTAGCCAATCTGACAGGTGTATAGTGGTATCTCAGAGTTGTCTTAATTTGCATTTCTCTGCTCATTAGTGATTTAGAGCATCTTTTCATATGACTAGAAATAGTTTCAATTTCTTCATCCGAAAATTGTCTGTTCATAATATTTGACCATTTATCAATGGGAGAATGGCTTGATTTCTTATAAATTAGAGTCAATTCTCTATATATTTTGGAAATGAGGCCTATATCAAAACCTTTGACTGTAAAAATGTTTTGCCAGTTTATTGCTTCCCTTCTAATCTTATCTGCATTAGTTTTGTTTGAAGTACTGACAATTTGAAGTATAAATGCACACACTGAAAAATTTAAAAATGATCAATGATTGGAGTTGGTTCCAGCATATCCCAGTATAACTTCCTCATAGTAGTCCTAGGCCATTGTTTTTGCTGTTTAATCCCAAAGATTTTGCATTGTTTAGGATTTAAAGACATAGTTGTAAGAACAAAGGTTTGGACTTTTTAAATGGCTTTGGGAGAAATATCCAGAAAAATATCCCTTTTCTACCTACCTTCCTGGTCTCCCAATTTATTTAGAGATGAATTTCCCTTTGACTTAATATCTGTAGAACCTTTGAAAAGTATCTATAAAGAGGGTCACATATTTATCAAGAGTAAAAAATTTTCAATTTACAAAGCATGTGCTAGATGCTAAGGATAAAGAGATAAAAAGCGAAAAAAGGAGTAGCTGTCATTAAGATATTTATTTTTGAGGATAAAACATGTTTGGAGATAAGTTAAGGCAAAGTAATCTCAAGAGGAAGACATCATTTGCAGGATCAAGAAAAGCTTTTATAGGAGTTGCCATATGAACCAATCTTGAAGGATTCAAAGTGAGGAAACAAAAGTATTTCAGAAATGAGCAAGAGATCCTGTACAAAAAAATTGAGGCAAAAGAAAGCATAATTAAAGTAATAGCTAGTACTTCAATGAATATGAAATATTATGAACAGGTTTGTTGAAATTAGACATGCATTTGTATCTTATTTTATAGATAATAGTAATTCCTAATTATCTGTAAGGTAAAATACAAACTTCTTCCTCCACCATTTAAGATTCTTCACAATCTAGAACCAGTCTATCTTTGCAGACTTACTTCATACTACTCCTTTTCTGTCCTAGGTATAAGGGGATAATTTCAGAGGCTGAAAAGACAATCTCTCCTGCTTTCCCCCTACCACTAAGCATCAAATTTCTTTAAATTGAAGGTTATGTGGCAAACATTACTATTACTCCATTGAACAAGGGAAAACAAGAACCCAATGTATGATTCTCAAATTCAAATAGGATATATTGAAGAATATAGCATAGTTAGCTAGGTCCCTAGATGCTGGAAAAATATATTGGAATTCAACTACTCTGTTCTTCCTAGGCCCAAAAGGCATATTTATGCTTTGTGAACTTTCAAATCTGTGAAGGGTAATAGTAAAACAATAGTGATTTTAGGCAGAGCTGTGCAACCAGTTAAGGAAAGTTCAGACATTAAGGTTTCAGTGTATAGACATTTTAAAATATGCCTCCAACATATATATATAATTTAAACTTAAATACAAAAATTAAAAAAGAAAAAAAAATTCCCATGTGCACATCAGAACATGAGAGAATTTAAAATATAAAGCAATATATTTCCATTTGAGAGAACCTATAATAAATACTAGACATTTTGTTCAGCATTAGCCATCTTTTCTTTGCTTCCTTGTAGTTTTTCTTTTGTCCTCTTCTGTGCACTTTTTATGTCATTCTTTTTCCCCTTCTAAAATCATATTATATATACGTATATATTCATATACATCTATGTAAAACCATATTATGTTTGTTTGTCCTCTGTTGCTCTGAAAATGTATAACATCTTTCTTCATAAGTTCAAGTCTTTCATCATTTTTCTACATCCACCAATTCATCATTTTCTATATCACAATAATATTTCATAATTACACTTATTTTAGTCTAAAATTATATTAATATGGCTGACAGTGTAACTTCCCAAATTTTCTCTTTTGATTAAATCTATTTTAGTTTTAATTTTGTCTGAGATGATGATTACTATTCCTGCTTTTTTATCTAATAAGTTCTATTCCTGATCCTTATTATTATGTTTGTGAGGATTCCTTTTTTCTTGTCCTTCCCGATTTCTCTGTTTTACTTATTCCTTGCCCTCTTATTACTTAGCTTATTGTCCCCTGACCCATGTATAGGCATGTTGAAGAATGTTGATGGTAATTCTTGGTGTGTCTTTACAAAATTATAGTAGTTTCTATATATTTCCAAGTAAATTTGATGCTAAACAAACTCAATCTTCTCTGACAACCAATTGATCTATCAAGTATCTCACTGATATTTATAAAGACATTTTCCTGGTAATATTAAGGAAGAAGGGGTTGTTTCAAAACTACATAAATGAGTTTGCTTCAATTATTTATTTCACTCCAACAAATTTAAATTAAATATTTATTTTATGCAAAGTTGAACAAGACACAAATATAGATAAGATATAGTACTTAGAATTTATAGTTTATTAGGGAATCCTTCCATATACACAAACCATAATATCCAATAATTCATGAAAAGTGAATGAGATACAAATTAAGTGCTATATTAAGTCCAAAAGAAGAAGAAGAATTACTGATTATAGTTTAATGATGTTTGACTTGGATTTAAAAAATTTGTAGAATTTCAAACGGTAAAGAGAGAAAGAGAGCATTCTATGCATATAAAAAGTACAAACAAAGTCATGGATGTACAAATGTATAAATTTCATATATAAATGACAAGTAGTGCTGTTTGCCTGAAGTATGCAGAGGAAGAGTAGTTAACAATATTTTTTTTAGTAAGGGAGGGATTCAGGTGGCATCAGATTATGGAGTCCAGTAATCAAATTGAATGTCAAAAAAGGAATTTGAATTTTATTAAAATATGTCTTGAGAAGAGAAATAATAATAATACCAGATGCATAAATAAGGAAGATTATTTTGTTTTTGTTTTCTATTTGTTTATTTATTGTTGTTTTGTGAAGCATTTGAGATTAAATGACTTGCCCAGGGTCTCATAGCTAGGAAGTCTGAAACCAAATTTGAACTCAGATCCTGACTGCAGGGCCAGTACTCTACCCACTGTGCAATCTAGTTGCTCCAAGAAGAGTATTTTGGCAACAGATGTTAGTGTTTGTCCACCACTCTTGAAGAAGACCACAACATCAGGTAGATGATGCCATAACATGCAAGTGAAATGGATTTAAGTGAGAGAGGGCTGTGCCTTTCTTTCCCCTCTAGAGCCATCTGAGTCCAGTGGCAAGACATAACTGATAAATTATAATTGAGGAATCCCATTTCCTTCCGAGAATCTAATACTATATTTGGGTTCATTGTGAGAGAAGAGACATGAATTATTGTTTCAAGTCCCTAACAAATATAGTCAGTATTCACAGACCATGCACATCATCAGAAATCATAAAATGAATTCAATTGATTTATGTTTTGTGGAATTCAAACCAAGCAAAGCTAGATGAAAAGTAGAGTACTGTTCACAGAACAGCTCTAATTCGTGCCTTCAGGGAGCCTGCAAAGTTGCCTTCTTTGGCTTGTAGTAGTTGTTCAGTTCTTTTGCAATGTCTAGGCAAGGATTCTTTTTACTGTTGTATATCAGTCAGATCTGCTCTGTGCTGTCAGCTGCCTCAATTTCCTTTCTATTACTATCAATCACAACCAGTTCTCCTTCCACAGATGTCATTCTTTTCTAAAGTTACTGCCACTTGCTGACTCAGACTTCTTCAATACTGTAGAGAGAAGCATTTTTCTGATTCTTTTGATGCTTTATCTGAATGCCATATTACTGTCAGATATCCTGAGCTTTATATATAGTAGCTCATTCTTAGGTCACAGGTCCATCTATGTAGTACTCAAAAGGACACCTGAGGCAGTTGTCATATGGTATTTCTTTGGTGCTCTCCACAGAATGTCTCTAGCCCCAACAGCTATCTGAATTAGGATGAGTGATCTTCCCCTCTCTCTTCCCCATCTTGGAGACAGGGAAGTGATTTGCCTATATTGTTTCTTCTGAAACTGAAGCTGAACACACATAATCTTCTTTGTTGGTCCTTTCATCTATTGTAATAATTTCTCATGTAGATGTTCTTATAACTTGATTAAACCTCAGAAGACAGAAGTGGTGCAGAGGGACATATGCAAAGATTCACTGTTGGTATTTTTGCTATTATAACTCTTTTCTATCTTATAAAAGGATGGGTAGAAATGGGGGAGGAATGGACACAGAAAGACAAAGGGAAATATTGTGAAATTACCAGCAATGATATTGAGAACTTGGTTAGTCTTAGTGAGAATGGAAAGGAGAAAAAAATATAGGTATAATAGAACTGAAATTGGAGGGATGGGGTAAGGTAAGGGGCACCGCGAATGATCTTTATTTTTTAATTATCTCAAAGCACAAAATCTTTTCATCAGTGAGCCTTAGACATGGCCCTATTTTCCTTGGGTTGGGATAGGGAAAGGAGGTGTCTCGCCTATTTCCCTCTATTATTTTATGTTTCCTTAAATCTGTAGTAAATAGAAAAACAACTGCAACATATCTGACGCATTTGTCCATATGGTCAATTTTGAAAAGTTCTCTGGGGTCATGAGGAAACCCAAGTTTTGGCCTTTCCAGTTAGTCAATAAACATTTATTAATCATCTACGGCATATGGCTCTGTGCTATGTGGATATTAAGAAAGAGAAAAGACAGTCCCTGCCCTCAAGAATTTGGAGTCTAAAGGGCCAAACAACAGGCAAAGATTTTTACACAAATTACAAATGGGGGAAATGCAAAATAATCAACATAAGGAAGGCACTAGAAGTAATAGAAATTGGGAAAGGCTTCCTAGAGAACAGAGCATGTTAAACTTTCTCCATTTACAACCCCTTTTCAAATGAGAAAATTTTGCATAACCCTATGTATATAGGTATATGAAATATGTATACAAATCAAATATTTACTGAAAATAAATCATAAAGCAATTTATTTAAAACAATTCTTTGGTATACATATAATTAAGGAAGGAAGAAAGAAAAATAAGAAAGGAAGAAAGACACAAAGAAAGAAAGACAGACTGAAAGGAAGGAAAGGAAGGAAGGAAGGAAGGAAGGAAAGAAGGAAGGAAGGAAGGAAGGAAGGAAGGAAGGAAGGAAGGAAGGAAGGAAGGAAGGAAGGAAGGAAGGAAGGAAGAAGGAAGGAAGGAAGGAAAATGAGAAAAAAGAAAAACTATTTTGAAAGTTTGAGACTTAATTCCCTGATCTTATTAAGGCTCAGCGATGGTATGTTTGTCTTAAAAAAAAAAAAAAAAACCTACCCTAGTAGATATTATCAGGTCCCTTTATATTATAAATGGTATTCCTACTATGATCCCTATTTTTTTAATCATCTAATATTTTATTTTTTCCCCAGTTACATATAAAAACAATTTTAAATGTTCATTTTTAAAGCTTTGAGTTCCAGATTCCTTTCCTTCCTCTGTCCTCAGCTCCTCTCATTAAGAAGATATGCAATTTGAAATAGATTATATGCATGTAGCATGACCCTAATTTTATTTTTCTTGTTTATTTATTTATTTATTTGTGGTTTGTTTTTTCCATTTATTTTTAAAGCTTTTTATTTTCAAAATATAAGCATAGTTTTCAACACTGACCCTTGCAAAACCTTGTGTTTCAATTTTTTTTCTTCCTCTTTTCTCTCTACCTCTTCCCCTAGAATCAAGTAATCCAATATATGTTAAATATCTGCAATTCTTCTGTACATATTTCCACAATTATGCTGCACAAGAAAAATCAAAAGGGGAAAAATGAGAAAGGAAACAAAGTGTAAGCAAATAACAACAACAAAAAGTGGAAATACTATGTTGTGATCCATATTCAGTCCCAACAGTTCTTTCTCTGGATGCAGATGGCTCTCTCTCTTACAAGACTATTGGAACTGACCTGAATCACCTTGCTGTTGAAAAGAGCCACATTCATCAGAATTGATCATTGTATTATCTTGTTGCTGCTGTGTACAATGTTCTTTTAGTTCTACTCACTTCATTTAGCACCAGTTCACATAAATGACCCTTATTTTAAATATGAGAATACTGAGATGCAGATTAAGAGTTTTGATTGAAGTGACTCAAAAAGTAGATGGTAAAGCCAAGTGAGCAAATCCACAGTGGATGTCAAATAGGACCCTAATAAATTATAGACAAAGAATTGCTAGAATCATAAATTGATCATTCATGTAGCTGCTTTAATATAACTGATACTGTCACAGGACTCCATTTAAAAAAGAACCAAGCTGATATAGTTTGCAATATTGATCAAAAGGATAATTTTTACAAATCATTACACTAAACATGCAAAACGCTCAAATTAGAAAACTTATACTTTTAGATTCTTCATGAGCCTTTTTAAGCACTTTTATTATCAATAAGGGACTGAAGGTTGGAGGGATGTATCTGTATTCATTCAAAAAGCATTTCATATTTGGCATTGAAAGATCCTAGAATCTTCAAGGGTATCATCATTGCCCATCTAGCTGCATTGCTTTAGACTTTATCATGATCCTTCATCAGATACTCTCCACTCAACTTATTTTTGTTTTATCTTTGTCCATTAGATTATGAGCTCCTTGAAAATAAGGACTATCTTTTTTTTTAATCCCTAGTACTTAACAACATGTTTAATAAATATCTATTGAGTAAGTTTAATATTCTTTTAGGTCCTTTCAAAGCTAAAATATATGGGAATAAAATCTATGTAAAATCTTTGGTAAATGATGATAAACAAGGTCACAACTGCCAAAAATAATTGAGAGAGAGCATGTTCACTATTACCTGAGCTAATGACTACTTTGAAAACCTTAAAGAACTGAATAAATAAGTATATACATGTATGTACATGTTTATGTGTTATTATTATTATCAAATAATGATTTTTGTTGGTTTGTTGGGTTTTTTTTTTAAATATGCCAAAATGAATAATGTCCTCTACAGTAGCCACCCTGGAAAAATGCATTTAGTCTACTAACTCTATTATTGCTTAAAATATTTTTAGAGCACTTCTTTCAGAATTGCCTTCAAAACCAGTTTATGAATGATACTAGGAAATCAGAAGCAATCTCACATAATGGAGTCATATTATTTTTTTCTTACATATTGTCATATAAATTGCTCTCTTAGTTTAGCTCATTTCAGTATGCATCAATTCATGGAAACCTTCCCAGATTCCTTTGAAACTGTTCATTTTGTCATATCTGAAATGACTCATTATATTTATATACCATAGCTTGTTTAGCCATTATCCAAGTCAACACTTTCATGTCCTTCGTCCTTCTCAAAGTCTAATTAGTCTGTAAGGAAGCCCAAGATGAGCTTCCAACTCTCAGGGACAAAATCAAGTAACTGATAATTTCAAAACTGAAATCCCAACTCCCATCTTCAGCAGAGTTAGTGCCCAACAAAATTAGTACTGACTATTCATCAAATATAATTTCCATGCTAGTAGTTTAGTAATTTTTATACATATAATTCTTACATATTATTTTTTCCTCTTGATTACTCACTCTATCACCAGAATTTACTCTAAGTGACTTTCAATTGTTTCTAAAACTCAAATGCATTTTCCAAAGTGAGATTTTTCACCACTGAGAAATTTTTTAAAACTGTCACATGTTCTCAAGGCAATTCCAAGAAAGTTACCAAAATGCTCTGAGTAATGGTATAACCATTGTTACATTTACAGAGAATAGCACCTTACTTTGAGAAAAGGAGCAATCTTTATACATATAAGCTGTGATAGATTTAACTAATTAGAAAAGGCTGATATGATTAATTTACATAATTCTACCCAATGAAGGCACAAGTAGAGGTGTAACAAATAGAGTGCTGATACTAGAGTCAGGATGGCCGTAGTTCAAAGTTTATCTTTGAAACTTAGCTGTTTGAACCTGTTAACCTTGTTTGCCTCAGTTTTCTCATCTGTAAAATGAATTGGAAAAGAAAATGGAAACTCTCTAGTATCTATGCTAAGGAAACCTCAATTGAAGTCACAAAGAGTCAAACATGACAAACTGACCCAAAACAAAATAAAACAAAACAAAATATTTAAAGTGATATTACATCCAATCAATTTTAAAACCATATTGCAGCAGAAGGCAGAGACTGAGGAACACCTTTTTTTTTTTGCTCAAGAAATGGTCATCTCTTTCCTCAACTTCCACTTACTGTTCCTTTTTATCCATAGATAATATAATAGAATCTACTGTTTTGTTATGTTTGTTAAGGTTTCCAGCAAACTGAATTTTGCCTTAGTTATAAAGAGGTCAGGCAGTTAAGTAAGAATAGGTACAAATATAAAATTAATTAGAAATTCAACTTCTTCCTAAAGATTGAGAATTTCCCTAACTGGTAACTTGGTGCATTTGTCTATACTCAAAACTTTTCATCTAAAAAAAACTCCCTAAACCTAAAGAAAAAAAGGATGATTGTGTGGCCTGTATGGCCCATTATATTGTCTCCTTGGCTTTAAAGGAGTTAATTTAACAGGCTATATTTTTTTTAAAAATTGCATTACTTTTTAAGTTACATATCACATGTGGATTTAGAACAAGATGACATAAAGAAGTGATTTCCAAATACTATGAGATTGGTAGCTTGACATTCCTGCTATTACCAATCAATTACTATCCATCCCTCTTCCATTTTCTCCCAGTGTTATGATTTCTAATATCACCTCCTACAACAACAATAAATATTTATTAAGCACCTACAGTATGCTAGGCACTGTGTTGGAAATTAGACCTTCTCCTCTCTTTCACCTTGACTATCCCTATGATTTAGAAAAACAATATACCATCCTTTTAAAAATATTAAAATCAAAGATTCCTTTAATTTCATCATGCTAACTTGGCTTGTTGACAATACTCTGCTCTCAGCTCTGTCTCCCTATTTTCAGTACCTTGTCTCAACTCACATACACATTAGATGTTGATGATGTCTGTTTCAGAACCATAGCGTGTTGGTTTCTTTTTTTTTTATTTTTTTTTAATTTAATAGCCTTTTATTTACAGGTTATATGCATGGGTAACTTTACAGCATTAACAATTGCCAAACCTCTTGTTCCAATTTTTCACCTCTTACCCCCCCACCTCCTCCCCCAGATGGCAGGATGACCAGTAGATGTTAAATATATTAAAATATAAATTAGATACACAATAAGTATACATGACCAAACCGTTATTTTGCTGTACAAAAAGAATCAGACTCTGAAATATTGTACAATTAGCTTGTGAAGGAAATAAAAAATGCAGGTGGGCATAAATATAGGGATTGGAAGTTCAATGTAATGGTTTTTAGTCATCACCCAGAGTTCTTTCTCTGGGTGTAGCTGGTTCAGTTCATTACTGCTCCATTGGAAATGATTTGGTTGATCTCCTTGCTGAGGATGGCCAGGTCCATCAGAACTGGTCATCATATAGTATTGTTGTTGAAGTATTTAATGATCTCCTGGTCCTGCTCATTTCACTCAGCATCAGTTCGTGTAAGTCCCTCCAGGCCTTTCTGAAATCATCCTGTTGGTCATTTCTTACAGAACAATAATATTCCATAATATTCATATACCACAATTTATTCAGCCATTCTCCAACTGATGGGCATCCACTCAGTTTCCAGTTTCTAGCCACTACAAAGAGAATTGCTACAAACATTCGTGCAATACAGGTCCCTTTCCCTTCTTTAGTATCTCTTTGGGATATAAGCCTAGTAGTAACACTGCTGGATCAAAGGGTATGCACAGTTTGATAACTTTTTGAGCATAGTTCCAAACTACTCTCCAAAATGGTTGGATTCATTCACAACTCCACCAAGCTTGTTGGTTTCATATTTACTTTGTGCCTAATGGCACTGACTGCTGCCATTAGGTAGTTGATGAATTAATCATGAAATAATTGGAAAAATCAAACTCAGGCTTTGCCAAGGTTTCCAATTTCATAATAGAACACAAAAAGACATGGAAAGGTCATTTAACAAGAAAAAAAATTACTAAACTACTAGCATGGAAATTATATTTGATGAATAGTCAGTACTAATTTTGTTGGGCACAGTTCTAACTCTGCTGAAGATGGGAGTTGGGATTTCAGTTTTGAAATTATTAGTTACTTGATTTTGTCCCTGAGAGTTGGAAGCTCATCTTGGGCTTCCTTACAGACTAATTAGACTTTGAGAAGGACGAAGGACATGAAAGTGTTGACTTGGATAATGGCTAAACAAGCTATGGTATATAAATATAATGAGTCATTTCAGATATGACAAAATGAACAGTTTCAAAGGAATCTGGGAAGGTTTCCATGAATTGATGCATACTGAAATGAGCTAAACTAAGAGAGCAATTTATATGACAACAATATTTATAAAAAGGAACAATTTTGAAAGACTTTAAAATTTTGAACAATGGAAAGAAATAATGATTCCAGAGAATATCAATAAAGGGTCATCTGGTCATCTAATACCTTCTGTTTAAAAGTCTCCAATAGGTGTGGGGGGGAGGTAATGGGAAGAAACTTCTTATGTTTCTTAGCAGATCATTTCAAATTAGCTTATCACAAATCATTAGAGATATTTTATCTTCAAAGCAAAATTTTCTATCAGTAAATTCTACTTTTTCAGGTTGGCCTGCTACATAGTGAAAACCAAAGTGAGTCTAATGCATCTTTCACATGAAATCCTTCAAATATTTAAAGTCTTCTTTAATCACCATTCACTACCCACCCCAACTCTTCTATTCGAGTTCAAATTCTTGAATTCCCTTAATTCATCACTTTAAGCATGTCACTGAATCATCTTAGTTGGATCTCCTCTAAATGTACTTCACTGAATCAAAGACTTTCCTAAAATTCTAAGTGAGAAAATCCTTCAATTGCTCTCTGACCAAAGACTCCTAAATTTAATAAATGAGAGCACTTCTTACTTTTTGGTGGCTAATGCTTCTCAATGCTTCCTAAGACAGTATTAACTTTTTTAATTTTTGCATTATACTAGTGTCCTTTTTTGAACTTGTAGTTTAAGAAATCTCCAAGATCTTATTTTTCCATAACTGCTTTCTAGCCAAACCTCCCTCCCTTATTTTCATGAAGGAGATATTTTACATCATTTGCATTTTCCATTTATCCCTATTTATACCTTATTAAATCAATCAATTAATAGGATTTATCAAGAATCTATTTAAAGTGCTCCCCCCCATCAAAAACAAATAAGATTTGTCTATCTCTGTCTTCTCAATGATAATCCCAATTCTAGGAGAATTTACATTTTAAGGGGCAGACTTCTCTAGTTTATTAATATCCATTTAGAGCTAATAGTCTTTGAAAAGCTTCTTATCATACAGAATAGCCTTACTAAGCCTATAGATGTCACTAGCCAAAGATAAAGTTATCTTGAATAATAACTTGCAATAATGTTTTTAGCAGCCCTTTTTGTTGTGGCAAGGTACTGGAAACAGTGTATGCCCATCAGTTCAGGATTAACTGAATAAATTATGGTATATGAATGTTAAAGAATATTATTATTCTATAAGAAGCAGTCAGCAGGATTATTTCAGAAAAGTTGGTTTATTAAGTTTGAGAAAGGAAAATGAAAGAATATATGAAAGAGTTTGGGGTTTTTTTGGTGGGGGGAGGCAAGTGGTGGTGTTGTTTTGATTGAAATAGACCATGATGGAAGGAAGATTAAGGCCTTGTTAGGGAAAATTGATACTTCAGAGGAGGAAGCAAAAAGTCAATATGAGAAATAAGAAAATAGTAAAGAAGAAATCAGAATGCAAATACTTCTCACCCCTTCATCACCATTCTTTCTCACTCCCTTTGACAATCTGGAGGTCATCCAAAGAATGAAGAAAGTCAGTCATCTAGAGCAAAGATTCTTAAACTTTTTTTTCTTTTAAGACCCCTTTTTGCCTGAGAAATTTTTGCATAACCCCAGTTTTATAGGTATATAAAACAGGTATACAAATCAAATATTTATTGATAATAAATCATAATTTTGCAACCTTCACCATCATTTACTAAACTCCATTTAGTCCTCATCAAAAAATGAAAAACAATGTTTTATGTGTATATGTATATATGCCTATACATATAAACATGTATGTACATGTTCAGCTTGTACCATGCATGTATACATGTGTATATGTGTGACATATAAGATACAGATTGACTGAATATATTCAGTCTAGAGAATCTAAAGCACTGTTAGCATAGGGGCTGGGGGCTGGGGATGATATAGGATTAAAAGCAGATTTTAGCAATGCCTTAAGACTGCATATTATTTTCTTCAGGCTTTTAGAAGAGCACAGACCTAACAGTAGTAATAATAATTAACACTTATGTAGTACTTACTATGAGCCAGACACTGTACTAAATAATTTAGAATTGTTTTCTCATTTAATCTCCATTTTACAGATGAGGAAACTGAGGTAGAGATAAGTGATTTGCCCAGTGTCACCATCAATAAGTGTCTGAGTCTAAATTGGACTCAAGTGTTCCTGACTCTGAGACCTAAACTCTTACATCTATCTAGTCAAATTGCTAGTTTAGAGACACCATTTGGAAAGATTTTAAAACAAAGTTATTTAAGGGGAAAAGCAGCCCCAGGCTTACATGACTAACTTAATCCCTTCTCATCAAACTTGGTTCCTCAGAAGCCATCACAAATGGCAAATAGTAAATAAATCCATTCAATGAAGCAAAGCAAGAAACAGAATATACAGAATAGAATATAGTTTTCCAGAAAACACATAAAAATGAATGAATTCTTTTCTGAAAATGAGATAACTCACTTTAAACCAAAAGAAAGGCCTTAATCTGACCCAAAGGAAATTCCTCAAAATGTCTAAAAAGAAAGCTAGAAATCAAGACATGTTCAGGTAAAAAGCCAATGAAGGTACCAAAGAATAATGAAACATAATTATTTTCTTATAACACAAAAGTCAAGGACCTAGTAGAACACAATGTTGCATGTACTGACAGATCAATCAATTGACCAATAAATATTTGAGTGTCTAGTATGCTCTAAGCACAGAGAATGGTAAAAGACAATCCCTGATCTTGAGAAGATCACATCTAGTATGGAGACAATAAACAAATATGCAAACAAGCTATATGTTGAATTAATCAGAAATAATCAGTGGAAGGAAGGCACTAGAAATTTGGAGGGATCAGGAAAGGCCTTCTGTAGAACTGGAAATTTTATATGAAGCTTGAAAAAACTAGGGAAGCCAGACTATGAAGTGGAAGAACATACCAGGAATGAGGCTGTGAAAATGTCCACAATAAGAGATGGATTATCTTGCTAAGAAAGATCAAAGTGGTCAGTGTCACTGATTCACAGAGTACATGGGTGGTATAAGATGTAAGAAGACTTGAAAGGTAGAAGAAGCAGATTATAAAGTGCTTTGAATACCAAACATTGGTTTTCATCTTGCAAGTGACAAGGAGCTACTGGAGTTTACTAAATGGGGAAGGAGGGAGGGCAGGTGTCAGTCAGATATGTGCTTTTAGAAGATCACTTGGAAATCTAATGAGAGAATGGACTAGAACTGGATAGAGATTTATGTCAGGAAGAACAATAAGCAGTATATTACAAATAATCCAGGACTGCATTAAAGTAGTGGACGATTCAAAGGACAAAGTTTGGGTATTCAAGAGATCTTACAAAAGTAAAACTGATAAGCCTTAGCAACAGATTGGATATGGAAAGTGAGAGAGAATGAACAGTTGAGGGCAACTTCTAAATTGTAAACCTATATGTATGAAAGAATGGTGGTGGTCTTGATAGCAATATAAAGTTTAGAAACAGGGAGAGGAGGAACACTAATAAATTCAGTTTGGGATTTGTTCTTTAAGATTTCCATACAGTTTGATAAGTTTAACAGACAGGTAGAGGAGTGAGATTGGAGATCAGTAGAGAGATTAGAACTAGATAAGTAAATTTGAGAAGCATCAGGATGAAGATGGGAGATAACCAAGTGATGTATTATAAAGGAGAAGAGGAAACAGAATTCCTATTTTTACTCTCCCCTCATGTTCTATCACTCCAAGTCAATTTTCTTGGATTATTTTTTTGCTGAGGCAATTGGGATTAAATGACTTGCCCAAGGTCACACAGTTAGGAAGTGTTAAGTGTCTGAGGCCAGATTTGAATTGAGGTCCTCCTGACTTCAGGGCTCCATCCACAGCACCACCTAGTTGTCCCAGATTATTTCTTATATTATTGTATCAAGGTTCTTTTTCTGGTCACAGAATTTTCAAATAATAATTTTTTTCTAGTTGGTTAACTTTGTTTTTAATAATCTTGTTTTTCTTAGATGATTTTTATTTTACGTTAGTTTAGTTTTAATTTTTCATCAATCTCTCTCATTTGATTTTTGAAATCTTTTTTTTTTGAGTTCTATAAATTCTTTCTGGGCAAAGATCCATTTAATATTACTCTTCAGGAGAGAAGAGACTTTTTTTTATTTCACTGTTATCTTCTGAAGATGAACTCTAACTTTCTCTATTCCCATGGTAAATTTTTATGATTGGGTCCTTTCTTCTTTTCCTATTCATTTTTTTAAAAAAATTAAAACTATTTGTGTAAGTACCTCTCTACCCAGGAGTGTGGGGGATAAGCTTCACTTTAGCTCTTCTCTTTAACCTGGGAGGTGCAAATCAAAGGTCCATCTCCTTCATGTGCCCACAGGCAGCAGCATTTGTGCTCCCCTGCTTTTGTACTCACTGGATGTACTGGTTCCTTCTCGCCCAGGGCAGGATCTTTGCAGCATAGCTAGACCTGGTGTTCCTAATTAGCAGAGATTCTTTCAAGTTTCTAAGATTCAAGCCCCTAACTCCCCACACTGTTCTGGAGATAAAACTTCCTGTGGTTAGGGCTCAGGCTCCATCAGACCAAACTAGCCCTAGGGATTTCTGCTTGCTACTTCTATGGAGCTTGCCTGGAGCTTGTAAATTTACACTTTATACCTATTAAATTCCCATCCTGGGATCTTTTCCTTGGGCTCTGATTGTCCCAAGAGGATCCTTATTCTGCCCCAAATCTTCTTTGTTTTTCACTGGTCTGTGTTTGCCTTGAAGCACAATTGTTTCCATTTGTGGGTGAAATTTGGAGAGATTAAAATTTTCTGACCTACTCTGTCATTTTCCCAGAATCCTCCCTTTTTACCTCATTTGTATGATAATTGTTTCTTTTTATCTCTTGCTACACCCTTTTATTTTATTTTTTAAAGTACCCCATCATATTTAGCTGAGTCCAAGACTTTCTTTCAAATTATCCAAATCAAAATGAGTCACAAAAGAAATAATATTTTATATATATGAAGTAAACAATTTGCTCATTGAGTCTCTTATAATTGGTTCTTTATGTTTTTATTTTTCTTGTATGTTACATGTCAAAATTTCCCTTAAGTTCTAATATTTTTGTCAAAAATTCCTGAAAATCAGTTCTTTACATGTCCATTTTTCTTTTCATTCAGGATTATACTTCAATTTGCTGGATAAATTGCCCTTGGTCTTAATCCCAGATTTTTTGTTTTATGAAATATACTATTCTAAAACTTATGGTCCTTCAAGGTGGTACTGCTCAATCTTATGTAATACTTATTGCAGCTCCATGTATTATACCCTTACCTACAAATGCTTTTGAAAGCATTTTTTCTCCTTTGTACCTCTGAACCCTCCCAAGATGTTTTGGGGTTTTTGCCCATTTCTTTCTTAAGGACCAGGCCTTAAAACCAAAACCAATATGTTTTTAATTGGGCACAAATAAGTCCTAGGCCAAACTGCATTTGGTCACTGTTTGAGTCCTGATTGACAAAGATTGAATGTATATAGAAATAATTTCTGCTTTGACCAGAAACCTGGAGGTCTTCCCCAGATTCATTTATTTATTTATATTTGGGGTAGGGGGCTAGGTAAAAGAGGAGATTTGCTTTAATTGCTATCTAAATTTAATTACTGAATGGGTGTGGCCTCAGTCAAACTGATAAGACATGTTGAAGACCTTAAATTAAAAAAAAACAAGATCTCCCATTGCAACCAGGGCCATCTCCAGTAGTCTTGATCTACATCTTGTGATTGGACCCCTCACTGGGGGGGAAAGTGAAGCAGATGAACTTGCACAGATCTCCCTCACTTAAATCCAATTCACTTGCATGTCATGTCACCACTTCCCTGATGGTAATGGTCCTCTTTGAGAAGGAAGGACAACACAATAACAACTATAGTACTATATCAGGTAATTTTTGATTAATTGTTTTTTCTTTCTAAAAAGGGAAGATTCAAGGAAGAGAATAGGAATGTTTCTTTTTTTTTTCTTTCTGGAAAATGACTATGATGTTGAAAGGCACCGATAAACTGTATTAGAAAAAAAATCAACTGAAAACAGCAAGGGCTTTTGAAATTCAAAAGAACTTTGAGCATTCAGGGAAGCATTGAGAAACTAAAAAGCCAATGACAGGACCAAAGAATAATGAAACACATTTCTTTTCTCATAATTAGAGGCAAGGATCTACTAAGATAGATGCTTTATGAATTGTCAGATCAATCAGTCGATATATATTTATTAAGTGCCAACTATGTGCCAGGCATTGTATTAAGCATTGAAGAAACAAAGAATAAAAATCAGGAGTAAAAAACAGAGAATAAATACAAATCTCTCTGAAGCAGATGGTATAGGTAGCCCACTATTTGTCATATAATGGTGTACTTTGTTAGCTGTGAGAGGCAATATTTTGATGGTTTGGATCTGCAAACTGCAAAGGCTTTTATTTCACTGCTAAACTCCACTCAGAATAGCCCTGACCTCCTGTTGCCTCTGTTGTATGTAAGAGAGTAGCTTATTGCTTTAATGGCTTCAAATGGATTTCTTCATTCCTCTGGGTTACCAGTTTTACTTGTCTGAATAGAGATTTTAAAGTTATGGATTGATTATTAGCTTCTGAATTTAAGATCATAGCCCCACTGCTGCTGTTGTTAAAGCCCACAGATTATCCCTCAGGGGCCGCTGACAGATTGAACTACTGCTTTCTGAAAGTGTTTCAAAAATCACTCCAAAAAGGAGAATATTGAAGAAATACACTCTTGGGGGACTCCAGGAAGGAACTGTGGTTGCTAGCATTGCATCAGGAAATAAAGAGTAACATATTTGAGGCCCATAAAGAATCAGAAAAGGTTTCTCTTAAGTACAATAACGAGAATACAAAACAATTTTCAGTCTACAAAATATGAAAATGAATAGTAAATATCCTATGATTTGAAAAAGTCCTAAGAATTTCAAACCATTAGCAGGACTTTATTTTGATTTTCAACCATCACCATAGGGTACAGATTGGGCTTTTATAGATTTTTAGGCTTACTTAGAATACAGAGCTCAGCAGTATCATTCCTGAACAGAAAGGAAATAAAGGCATGGGAATATATACAAGACTTGGAGTCATAGAAGTTGCCACAGGTCAAGTTTCCTCCTTTGGGAAATGTCTTTTGTAATATCATTCTAAAGAAAATTATCAGTATTGTCAGGAAAGATGATAGAATCCCTCAGAAAATAAAGTATAAAATATGAAAAATATAAAGTATGAAATGCAATTATGTTAGTTGGGGAGATATTTTCTCAATTCTAACAGAACTCAATGCACTTCTTCCATGTACCTATTTAAAGGCTGTTGTGAAGATCAAATGAGATAATATATGGAAAGTGCTTTGTAAACCTTAAAAAGTTATATATTGTCAACTATTATTATTATCTTAGCCAGGAAGATAACAGTCCTAATGCTGAATTCAGATGAAAAAAAGATTCTAAAAATTATCAGGCTGCATATAATATTATGCTTTAGCATATCGATGATTTGTAATCTTATCAATGGAAGCACTCCTTCTCTATTGGTCAAAACTATAAGTCATTCTCATGCTTCACATTATATGGAATTCTTATTCATGTCTTTCCATTGTCTTCATAGAAGATGATATATGTCTTACTAAGAAAGCACTCAGGCTATGTTGTAGAAGAAATATATTAAACCATCCGCACACTCCCAACACTACAAGTTAGGTTAGTGTTTTAGTCTCTCCAGCTTTGTAACTGGAAACTCTCAAACTTCTCCACATTCTGAGGATCTTTTTAGAGCTCGATTTACTTCTAAAGCACCTTAAAGGGACTAAATATTTCAGATAGAAAAAAATATCTCTAGTTAGAAAAGGAGAAATTCAGAAGAACTGATTATACTTAACCATTATTGGGGATTGATGCCTTTATATACCTAATGGTCAGTGATATTTGTCTTCACTGATTTGTTTTAATGGCTTTGCGGAAAAGAAAATGCATCTTGGACAGCAGTCCATAATTATATCTATCACATGTGGATATTGCCAGCCATTGAGGGACAGATAGCATTGAGGAACCTCAACAATGAGAGAATGGAAGAAAACCAAGATGGATTCCTGGAGTTTGAGGACTAACAATTGTACTAAAGAGACTATTTCACTTTTGCTTTTGTATGTGAGAGTGTGTGTGTTTAGTTTGAAATTTAAGAGACCAGGCATACAAGAATTTTTGCTGTGATTCTTCTATGTAAACAAGGCATTGGTAGAATTCAAAATAGGCTCTCCCCAGGAACTCAGAGTCATTTCTGTAATTAGTGATATAGGCACTATTTACTTGATTAAGGACAGGCTGGGATATTGTATGGGGTTTAAAAGTTTCCACTCATCACTGAACTGTGAATTGTTGTGGGGTTTTGAATGAGGAGTCCCTGAAGCATGTAAGAGCCAAGGAGCATTTACCCAATCCCAGCAGAAATTCTGATTGTACATGAGGAACTGAGCATAGGTATTAGCCTAAAGGCATCTGTGAGTCTTGCTTTTTTACACTGCTTTTTGCCTTTTCCCCAGAAGGCTGTATCAGGCCCTGGTAATAGCAGCCCCCATAGTGCTCTTATCCCTGTCAGGAAGGGAGTGGCAAATTCATCCAGAAGCATCCTTCTGTTCTGGGAACATATTTAGGCTTTCCATATTGAAGCAAAGTTAGATCCCAGAAGCAACTCTGCAGGCTGGTTCTTGAGCTGACAGCACAACTATCCCAGCACAGGATAGAAGACCTCAGGCTTAACAGTAGAAGTTGTCTTACTCTGGCACCGGTGGTAGCAGATGTTTCTGACAGGGCAGTCAGCAAGCAGAGAAACAAGTCTCAAAAGAGCTGGGGATGGAGGGCAGCAGAAAATCCCCAGGGACAGAGAGCAGTGGACAGTAGATAAGCTCCTTATAGAAATCCAGCTACAGATGAGTGGGCAGTGATTTGACAAAAGATAAGTCCATTTTAAACCATCGATGTAAATTCAATTGGCCCCTCCACATTGCTGTATCATAATAGCCAATAATTACTGTATAAGTCCTTATTAGGAAGATCTGGAAGGACCACAGAGTAGCTCAGGAGAAAGACTGTTTTATAGCAAAAAGGGAAGGTAAAAGAGTTTACTCTCTAGAAAAAAATCTGCTACTTCAGAGGCCTCTCATGAAGCAATAATTTTTATATCCCTATCAAATCTGCCCACTCTTTCAGGAGGAATTCAGGGGAAAAGGGCCAAGGAATACTAAACAAATGACAATATTGGATAATTGTCCTTAATCTGGGATGAGGATATGTGACCTAATAAGAAGTGTCATCATTTTTTCTGAAGTCCTTATTTTCCTAGTGTTGCAATTGCTTTTTTTGATCACCTTTTCATAGTGTAAGACCCACCATAACTGAAGATTAGACATCAACCACTATGGGGACCCAGTTCTTTCTAGGAGTACCAGGTTAAATCAGCCTTGAGGGAACAACATGTTATAGTTTTGGGTTTTTTACATTTCTATTTTAATTTTCTCTTCCTTCTTTAGCACTGCCTATATCAGACTTCTAGAAAACCAGATGTCACAGTAAGCCATTAATAATCCTAAAGTCATTAAATGATGCAAAATCCAGGAGTATGACAAGAGCAATATCATAATCCCATTCCTCATGCTGTTTAGGCTATTTTTTCCATATTTCTCAAGATTTAGTTGACTCTGTACTAATGGTTTAAACCACTGATGTCGCTTCCTCTTCACCTAAGTAGTTACAAGTGGCTCATTTTGTTCCAATCCCAGGAAACTGACCTGAGTCAGGTTCATGTTAGAACACTCTGCCCATTAATCTCTCCCTCATGGCATGACTGGCTTACTTCAGGTTGTGATAATATTTTTATTAGAGGCATGTCCTTATTTTGTTTTATGACTATAGGTCATCATAAGTATTGTTCTTTACTTGTGCCCATCATATATCTACCCATTGCTCTTTGAGTCATTTTCAACTTTAATTTCTTGGGGATTTTAGTGTTCTAAGATTCCCACCTAAAAAAACATTTCTGGGAGAACATTTATATTGAAAAAATGATCCTCTGCACAGGTAATAGTTGGGATCCTTAAAGTACTATATTAGGGAGGCAGAGTCAAGATGGCATAGAAGAGGCAGAGAGCTTTCCCCATATCCCTCAAATTAACATCAAATTAAGCCTTTGAACTGGTTTTAGAGTGACAGAACCCACAAATATTTGGAGTGTAACAAATTTCCAGCTGAAGATAATTTGGAAAATCTTCAGAAAAGGTCTGTTTCAATTGGGCATGGAAGGAGGAGGGTCAGGTACAGGCAGCAGCACAGTCACTCCAGCACAGGCAGCACACAAACTGTGGCAATGTGGATTCTGCACACCAGGAAATCTACTGGGAGGAATCTACAGCAGTGTTGGCTGTACTGTCCTGGTTGCAAGCCAGTAGATCACCAGATTAGCTGTAAACTATAAGATGTCCAACACAAACACAAAACACAAACACACAAACACACACACACACAAAATAGTGAGCCCCTAAACCAGCCTACCCAGCACTAGAAGTTAATCAGCACTGATCCAGCACAATTACTGTTGCCTGGAAAGGAAGCTTAGACAATCTCCTCTTTGCCCTAAAAGTAGACCTTAACGTTTTTTAAAAAAAGTGAGCAAAAAAGCAAAAAGAACTCTGACCATAGATAGTTTTTATGAAGAAAAAGATGAATAGATTTCAAACCCTGAGGACACTAAAAGCAGATCATCTCCAGATGAAGCCCCAAAGGGTGATATGAGCTGGTTTCCATTTCACAAGGCTTTATTAGAAGAATTCAAAAAGGATCCTAAAAGAGAGTCAAAAGAAAAATGAGAAAAGGAAATGAAAACTTTGTAATAGGGTTTGGAAAAGGAAACTCAGAAATTATCTGAAGAAAACTCCTTACAAAATAGATTTGATAAAATAGAAAAAGAAAACAACTCCTTGAAAAACAGAATTTGTAAAATGAAAAAATAAATCCTTATAACAAAACAATTCATTTAAAAATTCAATTGGCCAAATACAAAAGGAGCTTTTAAAAAAGGTAATTAAAGAAAATAATTCAATAAAAATTAGAATTAAACAAATGGAAATGAATGACTCAATGAGACAACAAGAATCAATCAAACAAAACCAAAAAAAAAAAATGAAGAAATAGAAGAAAATGTAAAATACATCATTGGAAAAACAACTGACCTGGAATGTAGCTCTAGGAGAGATAATCTAAAAATCACTGGACTTCCTGAAAACCATGATGAAAAAAAGAGCCTAGACATTATCTTTCAGGAAATCATCAAGGAAAACTGCCTTAATGTCCTAAAATCATAAAATAAAATAGTCATTAAAAGAATTCACTGATCATCTCCTGAAAGAGCCCCTAAACGGAAAACTCCAAGGAATGTCATAGCTAAATTTTAGAATCATTGGACCAAGGAAAAAATATTTCAAGCAGTCAGAAAAAAAAATTCAAATATAGAGGAGCTACAATCAGGATTACCCAGGACCTAGCAGTTTCCACCTTAAAGGACTGAAGGGTCTAGAATCTGGTATTCCAAAAGGCAAAGGAACCTGGATTATAGCCAAGAATAAACTATCCAGATAAATTGAGCATTACCTTTCAGAAAGGAAGATGGATATTCAATGATACAGGTGAATTTCATTTATTACTGATGAAATATCAGAGTTGAACCAAAAATTTGATCTCTAAATAACTCGAGAAGCATAAAAAGGAAAGAACTCTTGAGAACTATATCTCTGTTATAGATATACTTAGAAAGTGCAAGTATAATTTGATTTTATTGTGATAATATAAAAAATAAACTAGAAGTTGAAAGAGGATTGCTGGAAAAAGTGGAAAATGGAAATAAAATGAGGGAAATTACATCTCATGTAGCGGCAAAAAAGATCTAACTGAGGAAAAGAAGGGAGGGGGATGAACATTGGGTGAATCTTATTCTCATCAGATATGGCTCAAAGAGAGAATATTAGATATATTTGCTTTCACAGAGAAACCTGTCTTACCTTATAGGAAAATAAGAGGGGAAAGAGGAAAAAATGGGGACAAAGAGAAAGGAGAACACAAATAGTAGAGAAAAAATATAAGAAAGGGGAAGGGATTGTAAAGAGGGAGTGTGGTTTGAGGGAGGTCAGAAACAAAATAGTAAGGAGGAGAGAAAAGGGGGAAAGAAAAGAGAAAAGCATAACTTGGGGTAAATAAAATGGTGAGAAATACAGAATTACCGTGTTTCCCCAATAATAAAACCTATCTCAAAAATAAGCCCTCCCCTTACTGTGTAAGATTCCTCTAAAATAAGCCCTCCCCCGAAAATAAGCCCTATTGAGATTACTACTGTAGTGAAGGTGATCCCCTGTGCTACATGCTACATTACGGTACCTTCTCTATGCACCGTTTCTCCCCCCCCCCACCATGAAACGAATGCTGTGCTCCGAACTGCATCCAATCAGAGCTGCAGCAGTGAGCACATCATCCTGTTCTTCCCCAGTGATTTGCTTGCTGGCGCTATTGAGAGCAGTTCCTTGGAGGAGAGCTGAGGCAGGACAACATAAAAACCCAGTATGTAAGCGGGAGTGAGGGGGCATGATGGAGGATAAAAGGGGCATGATGGAGGATAAAAGAAGAACTCAGGAGGCATCACGGAGGATAGAAGGAGCACTCAGGGAGCATGATGGGGTTAAAACATTATTGAGGGACATGATAGAGTGAAAAGAAGGACTGATGGTCATAATTTTATTATTCTGTCTGTTTTGACCCCCAGACATGAGTACAAAAAGGAAGAGCTATACTGTTGAGTACAAGAAAGCAATTGTAGAGGAGTCACATGGTAAGAATCTTGCAGTTTTCTGTAAAGAAAAACTTTTGGATCTTCGAATGGTCAGAAAATGGAGAGCAGATTATAATAACCTCAATCAACGGGTGGTTGAGGGAAAAGGGAAAAAGCTCAAGCCTGGATCAAGTCGGCAACCCTTATATCCTGACTTGGAGATCCTCATTGGTGAATGGATTGCTGACAGGAGAGCAAAGGCCTTGGTTATGCTGTCAATGTTCATTAAAAAATAAGCCCTCCCCTGAAAATAAGCCCTCTGATGTTTTTCTTTCCAAAAAAAAATTAATAAGACAATGTCTTATTATCGGGGAAACACGGTAGTCCTTTAACTGTGAATGTGAATGAGATGAACTCCCCATAAAATAAAAATGGATAGTAGACTGAATTAAAAGCCATAATCCTACCATATGTTATTTACAAGAAATATATTTAAAACAGAATGATACATTTAGAGTAAAGGTAAAAGCCTGGAGCAGAATCTATTATGCTTCAGGTGAAGTAAAAAAAAAAAAAAAAGCAGAGGTAGTAATCCTGATCTCATATCAAGCAAAAGCAAAAATAGATCTAATTAAAAGAGATAAGGAAGGAAACTATACTTCTTACTAAAGGGTACCATAGATAATGAAATAATATCAATACTAAACATATGTTTTCTAAGTGATATAGCATTCAAATTCCTAAGAGAAATTAAGAGAGATGCAAAAAGAAGTAAACAGCAAAACTATATTAATGGGGATCTCAACCTTGCTCTCTCAGAAGTAGTAAATCAAACCACAAAATAAATAAGAAAGAAGTTAAAGAGATAAGTAGAATTTTAGAAAAGTTAGGTATGATAGAACTTTGGAGAAAATTGGATGGAGACAAATGAAATATATTTTTTCTCAGCAGTTCATGGAACCTATATAAAAATTGGCCATGTATTAAGGCACAAATATTTCAAAATCAAATGCAGAAAGGCAGAAATATTACATGAATTTTTTTCAGATCATGATTCAATACAAATTATATGCAATAAAAGGCCAGGTGAAAATAGACCAAAAATTAATTGGAAATTAAATAATCTAATCCTAAAGAATGAATGGGTGAAACAACAAATCACAGACACAATTGATAATTTCATCCAAGAGAATAAAAATAATGAAACAACATGCCAAATTTGGTGGGATGCAGCCAAAGCAGTTATTATGGGAAATTTTATCTTTCTAGATGCTTACTTGCATAAAATAGAGAAAGAGATAAATGAATTTAGCTTGCAAGTTAAAAAGTTAGAAAAAGAATAAGTTAAAAACGTCCAATTAAATGCCATATTTGAAATTTTAAAAATAAAAGGAGAGATTAATAAAATTGAAAGTAAGAAAACTATGGAATTAATAAACAAAACTAAGAGTTGGTTTAATGAAAAAAACCAACAAAATAGATAAACTTTTAGTTAATTTGATTAGAAAAGGGAAAGAAGAAAATCAAACTGTTAGTCTCAAAAATGAAAAGGGAGAACTTTCCACCAACAAAGAGGAAATTAGATCAATAACTAGGAGTTACTTTGCCCAACTTTATGTCAATAAATTTGATAATCTGAGTGAAATGGAGGAAATTTATAAAAATATAGATTGCCCAGATTAACAGAACAGGAATATATTTAAATAGTTTCTGTTTTAGAAAATTGAATACAACAAGCTATTAATCAAATCCTTAAAAAAAAATCTCCAGGGCCAGATGGATTTACATGTGAATTCTACCAAACATTTAAAGAACACTTAAGTCCAATACTATATAAACTATTTGAAAAGATAGGAAATGAAGGAGTGCTATCAAATTTTTTTTATGACACAGATATGGTGCTGACACCTAAACCAGAAAGGGTGAAAACAGAGAAAGAAAATTATAGGCAAATTTTCCTAATGAATATTGATGCAAAAATCTTAAATAAAATATTAGCAAAGAGATTACAGGATGTCATCCTCAGGATAATACACTATGACCAAGAAGAATGTATACCAGGGATGCAGGACTGGTTCAGTATTAGGAAAACTATTAGCGTAATTGACTATATCAGTAAGCAGACTAACAAAAATCACATAATTATTTCAGTAGATGCAGAAAAAGCATTTGATAAAATCCAACACCCATTCCTATTAAAAACACTTAGCGAGTATAGGATTAAATGGAGTTTTTCTTAAAATGATCAGTAGCATTTATTAAAAACCATCAGTAAGCATCATATGTTTTTTTATTATTATAGTAACTTTTTATTGACAGAATCCATGCCAGGGTAATTTTTTTTACAACATTATCCCTTGCACTCACTTCTGTTCCGATTTTTCCCTCCACCCTCCCCCCCTCCCCAGATGGCAAGCAGTCCTATATATGTTGAATATGTCCTAGTATATCCTAGATACAATGTATGTGTGCAGATCCAAACAGTTTTCTTGTTGCACAGCAAGAATTGGATTCAGAAGGTAGAAATAACCTGGGAAGAAAAACAAAAATGCAAACAGTTTACATTCATTTCCCAGTGTTCTTTCTTTGGGTGTAGCTACTTCTGTCCATCCTTGATCAATTGAAATTGAGTTAGGTCTCTTTGTCAAAGAAATCCACTTCCATCAGGTTACATCTTCATACATTATCGTTGTTGACGTATATAATGATCTCTTGGTTCTGCTCATTTCATTTAGCATCAGTTCATGTAATTCTCTCCAAGCTTCTCTATATTCATCTTGCTGGTCGTTTCTTACAGAACAATAATATTCCATAACATTCATATACCACAATTTACCCAACCATTCTCCAATTGATGGGCATCCACTCAGTTTCCAGCTTCTAGCCACTACAAACAGGGCTGCCACAAATATTTTGGCACATACTGGTCCCTTTCCCTTCTTTAGTATCTCCTTGGGGTATAAGCCCAGTAGAAACACTGCTGGATCAAAGGGTATACAGTTTGATAACTTTTGGGCATAATTCCAGATTGCTCTCAGAATGTTGATTCATTCACAGCTCCACCAACAATGTATCAGTGTCCCAGTTTTCCCACATCCCTCCAACACTCATCATTATTTTTTCCTGTCATCTTAGCCAATCTGACAGGTGTGTGAGTATCTCAGAGTTGTCTTAATTTGCATTTCTCTGATTAATAATGATTTGGAACACTCTTTCATATGAGTGGTAATGATTTCAATTTCATCATCTGAAAATTGTCTGTTCATATCCTTTGACCATTTATCAATTGGAGAATGGCTTGGTTTCTTATAAATTAGAGTCAGCTCTCTATATATTTTGGAAATGAGGCCTTTATCAGAACCTTTAACTGTGAAGATGTTTTCCCAGTTTGTTGCTTCCCTTCTAATCTTGTTTACATTAGTTTTGTTTGTACAGAAGCTTTTTAATTTGATGTAATCAAAATTTTCTATTTTGTGGTCAATAATGGTCTCTAGTTCGTCTTTAGTCACAAATTTCTTCCTCTTCCACAAGTCTGAGAGATAAACTATCCTATGTTCCTCCAATTTGTTTATAATCTCGTTCTTTATGTATAAATCATGGACCCATTTTGATCTTATCTTGGTATACAGTGTTAAGTGTGGGTCCATGCCTAATTTCTGTCATACTAATTTCTAGTCATCCCAGCAGTTTTTGTCAAATAATGAATTCTTATCCCAAAGTTAGGATCTTTGGTTTGTCAAATACTAAATTGCTATAGTTGACAATTCTGTCTTGTGAACCTAACCTGTTCCACTGATCAACTAATCTATTTCTTAGCCAATACAAATGGTTTTGGTGACTGCTGCTAATAATATAGTTTTAGATCAGGTACAGCTAGCCACCTTCATTTGATTTTTTTCATTAATTCTTTTGAGATTCTTGACGTTTTATTATTCCATATGAATTTTGTTATTTTTTCTAGATCATTAAAATATTTTCTTGGAAGTCTGATTGGTATAGCACTAAATAAATAGATTAGTTTAGGGAGTATTGTCATCTTTGTTATATTCACTCGACCTATCCAGGAGCACTTGATTTTTTTCCAATTGTTTAAGTCTGACTTTATTTGTGTGGAAAGTTTTTTGTAATTTAGCTCATATAATTCCTGACTTTCCTTTGGTAGATAGATTCCCAAATATTTTATGCTGTCAACAGTTATTCTGAATGGAATTTCTCTTTATCTCTTGCTGTTGGATTTTGTTGGTGATGTATAAAATGCTGAGGATTTATGAGGATTTATTTTATAACCTGCAACTTTGCTAAAGTTATGAATTATTTCTAATAGCTTTTTCGTAGAATCTCTAGGGTTCTCTAAGTATACCATCATATCTTCTGCAAAGAGTGATAGTTTGGTTTCCTCACTGCCTATTTTTAATCTCTTTCTAGACTCTTATTGCCGAGGCTAGTGTTTCTAATACAATATTGAATAATAATGGTGACAATGGGCAACCTTGCTTCACTCCATATCTTACTGGGAAAGATTCCAGTTTTTCCCCATTGCATATGATGCTTACTGATGATTTTAAATATATGCTCCTGACTATTTTGAAAAAGTCATTTTTCCTTCTCTCAAGTGTTTTATTAAGAATGGATGTTGGATTTTATCAAATGCTTTTTCCCATCTTTTTGAGATGATCATATGGTTTTGTTTTTTTGCTTATTGAATTAGTCAATTATTTTGTTTTCCTAAATTAAAGCCCTGCATTCTGGTATAAATCCTCTTGATCTGTGTATTATCCTGGGGTGATTTTCTGTAATCTTTTTGCTAATATTTTTTTAAGTTTTGCATATATTCATTAAAATTGGTCTTAAATTTTCTTTCTTTTTTCCCTACCTGGTTTAGGTATCATACCATGTCTGTGTCTAAAAGGGTTTGGTAGGACTCCCCAGTCCTATTTTCAAATGGTTTATAAGCATTGGGGTAATTGTTCTTTAAATTTTGGTAAATTCAATTAAATCCATCTGTAAAGGTTTTTTTAGGGAGTTGGTTAATACTTTTCTATTTCTTTTTAAAATGGGACTGTTTAGGATTTTACTTCTTCCTCTTTAATCTGGGCAACTATATTTTTGAATATTCTTCCATTTCATTTAAGTTGTCAATTTTTGCCATAAGTTGGGAATTTAATTATTCTCTAATTTCCTCTTCATTGGTGGCAGTTCTCCTTTTCATTTTAAGACCAACAATTTGTTTTCCCCAAAGATTTACTAAGGGTTTGTCTATTTTGTTGGTTTTCATAAACCAACTCTTAGTTTATTAATTAATTCAATGTTTTTTTTACTTTCAATTTTTTGATCTCCTTTTTATTTTTAAATTTCAAATTTAGTGTTTGACTGGGAGGTTTAATTTGTTCCTTTTCTAGCATTTTTGTTGTCAGTTCGTTGACCTTCTTTCTCTACTTTATGCTGTAAGACTCTGAATTAAAATTTCCCTATTACCTTTGGTGCATCAACACATTTCATATGATGTCTCATTTTGTACTTTCTTGGGTGAAGTTATTAATTTCTATGATTTGCTGTTTCACCCAATTATTCTTTTATGAGGATTATTTAGTTTCCAATTATGTTTTGGTCTCCCCTGGCTTTTTGTTAGTGTAATTTTATTCATCGTGGTCTGAAAAGGATATTCATATTTCTTTACTGCATTTAGTTTGAGGTTTTATGTCCTAATATTGGTCTATTTTGTATAGGTTCATGAACTGCTGAAAAGAAATTTACTCCCTGTCTCCATTTCGTTTTTCTCAAGGTCTATCATATCTAACTTTCTAAATTTTCTTTTACCTCTTTGACTTCTTTCTTATTTATTTTGTGATTTGGTTATCTAATTCAGGTGCAAGGTTGGATCTCCCACTATTTGGTTTTGCTATCTTTTCTTCTTGGCTCTCTTAATTTATCTTTAAGGTTGGATGCTATACCCGGTGCATTATGTTTAATTTGTTTCTTCATTTTTTATTGGCCCTTTAGCAGAATGGTGCCTTCCTTTCTCTTTTAATTAGATCATTTTTGTTTTTTGATCTGGGGATCAGGATGGCTACCCTGCTTTTTGCTTCACCTATTGTGTTTTTTCCATCCTTTTCCTTTATTTCGTATCTCCCGCTTGGGTGTATTTCCTGTAAACAAATTGTAGGTTCTGGGTTTTAATCCATTCTGCTCACCTTCCTCTTTAGGGGGAGTTTACCCCTTCACATTTTGTTAAAATTCCCATTCTGTATTCTTGCCATCTTGTTAACCCCTTTTTGTTTTCTCCCTTCTTTCCCCCTTCCCCTTTGAAACTTGAATGCTTTTCTTCTCCGCCCTCCCTTTTAGTATCCCTCCCCCCACCTTAGGTTCCTCCCCATCTTACTCCTTTCCCTCTCAGTTTCTGTTTCCCTTCTTGCTTATTTTCCCCTTTTCCTTTTCCTTCTCACTTTTCAATGAGATGGAGGAATTTTAATATATTGAATATTCTAAATTTTTTCTTTAATAATTCTTATGGCAGTAAAATCCTACTATTTTCCCCTCCATTCTTTTTCTCAGATAAATGGTTTCCTTTGCCTCTTTGTGGATATTTACCCCCCTTTATCCTTTTCATAAATTCCTTTCCATTCTAATTTCAGAACAAGATAACATGTATTTTTTTTTACATCTTTAAACAAAATATAGTTCCCAAGATTTCTTTTTACCTTTTTTTTTCTTGAGTTCTATTTTGCAGATCAAACTTCTTGTTAAGTTCTGGTTTTTCACCAAAAATAGGTGAAATTCACTTATTTCGTTGAAACCATTTCTTCCCTGGAAAAAAGATGCCTTCTGGCTGATAGATTATTTTTTGGTTGCATACCTAGTTCCTTAGCCTTTTGGAATATCATATTCCAGGCCCTTATCTTTTTGGATCTGCTAGATCTTGGGTGATCCTTTTGTGGCTCCTTTATTTTGAATTGGGTTTTCTAGCCGTTGGGTATTTTTTTCCTTTGTTTGGGTTCTGGCATTTGGACTTATTTCTTGTGTTTTGATTTTGGATCCTTTCAGTGGGTGATTGATGAATCCTTTTGTCTATTTACCCTCTGTTTCAGACTTCTGGGCAGTTCTCTTTGATAATTTCCTGGAAAATAGTTCCAGGCTCTTTTTCATCATATTTTCTGGGGTCCGATGATTCAAAATTTCTCTCCTGGCCTGTTTTTCCAGGTCTGTTTTTTCCCGAAGGTATTTCCATTTTCTCCATTGTTTGGTTTTGGTCTTTTTGTTCTTCTTGTCTCCTTGATCATTAATTCCATTTCTTCTATTCTTATTTTCAATGAAGTGTTTTCTTCCTCCACTTTTTTTTATATCTTTTTCTAATTGTCCAATTTGTTCATGGAATGTTTTCCATTTCGCCCATTTATTCTTTGGAGTATTTTCTGTTTCAGTTCACTAATCCTATTTTTTCAAGTTTGTTTTTCTTTATCCTCTGTCTTTAAATGGTGGAATGTCTTCCATTCTCTTAACCTCCCTCCTTTTCCCATTTTTCTTCTAGCTCCTTGGAGGCCTTTTTAATTTCTTCTATAGGGTTCATCTGTGGAACGATGTCTCCTCCTAATGGGGCCAGCTGAAGATAATCTGTTTTAGTCTCCTCAGGGTTTAGGTCTTTCTCTGTCTGTATAAAAAGCTTCAATCGTTAAAGTCCTTTTTAACTTTTTTGCTCATTTTGTCAAAAGAATGAAACAAATAGCAAAGAAAAAAAAAAAAAACCACAGATGGAATCTGCTTTTTGGGGGGAGCGTGGCTTTCCTTCCTCTCAGACGGGGAGGCAGCGTGAGGCCGCGGGACTGTGTTGCGCCTCGCTCTGAGACTCTGAGGTGTGCTGAGACGCTGTGGGGGAGGGTGGCCCGGTCCCAAGGAACTCCAGCTGTTTGGGGTTGTATTCTTCACCCCTGGTGTTTTTACTTCTCTGCTGGGCCTGACTTGCTGTCAGGGGCAAAGTTCAATCCTGGGGCTCTCCCCCCAGGACGGCTGAGATCCCACACCCCTCCCTTGGCTTGAGCTGCCTGCCGAGCTCTCGCTGCCACTGTCTGCCCTCAGCCTGTGCCCGATCTAAAACCATCCCGCCCTCGAGCAAAAACAGACCTTTCCTGGCAAATCTCAAGGATGTCTTCTCTTGGTAACTGTTTGTGGGTTTTTTTTTCAGTCAGGCATTAATTCAGAGACTTGTAATGAGATGGATTCTGAGAGAAAATGCGGAGCTTACACAGCTGTGTGCCTCCTCACCACCATCTTGGCCGGAAGTCCCCACAAGCATCATATGTAATGGGTACAAACTATAACCATCCCCAATAAGATCAGAGGCAAAAAGGTTGCCCACTATCACCATTACTATTCAATATTTTATTATAAATGCTAGCTTTGTCAATAAGAGAAGAAAAAAGATTAAAGGAATTAGGGTAGATAATGAGGAAAGCAAATTATCACTCTTTGCAGATGATCTGATGGTATACTTAGAGAACCCTAGAGAATCAACTAAAATCTACTAGAAACAATTCACAACTTTAGCAAGCTTGCAAGATACAAAATAAATCCACATAAATCATCAGAATTTTTATATATTACTAACTAAGCCCAGCAGCAAAAGACACAAAGAGAAATTACATTTAAAATAACTGTAGAAATGAGCAGCTAGGTGGCACAGTGGATAGAGCACCAGCCCTGAAGTCAGGGGGACCTGAGTTGAAATCTGGCCTCAGATACTTAATACTTCTTAGCTATGTGAATCTGGGCAAGTCACTTAACCCCAGTTGCCTCAACAAAAAAAAATTAAATAAAATATAATAACTGTAGATAATATAAACTATTTGAGAGTCTGTCTAATAAGCCAATATGAGGAACTATATGAACACAACTGTAAAACACTTTCTACACAAATAAAGTCTAATCAATTGGAAGAATATCATGGGTAGGCCGAGCAAATATAATAAAAATGACACTACCTAAATTAATGCATTTATTTAGTGCCATACCAATCAAATGCTCAAAAATTATTTTACATAGCTAGAAAAAATAATAACAAAGTTCAACTGGAAGAACAAAAGGTCAAGAATTTCATGGGAATTAATGAAAAAAAATGCCAATGAATGTGGCCTAACTATACCGGACCTCAAACTATATTATAAAGTAGCTGTCATCAAAACCATTTGGTACTGGCTGAAATATGGAGTATTCAATCGATGGAATAGGTTAGGTTTACAGGACAAAATCATCAATGACTATAGTAATCTAGTATTTGACAAATCCAAAGAACCTAACTTTTGGAATGAGAACTCACTATTTGACACAAACTACTGGGAAAATTAGAAACTAGTGCGGCAGAAACTAGGCACTGACCCACATCTAATAATATATATCAAGATAAGGTTGAAATGGGTTAATGATTTAGATATAAAGAGTAGTATTATAAGCAAATTAGAAGAACACAGGACAGTTTATCTCTCAGATCTGTGGAGAAGGCAGGAATTTTTGAGGCCAAAGATGAACTAGAGCTTATTATTGAACATAAAATAAATAATTTTGATTATATTAAGTTAAAATATTTTTGTACAAACAAAACTAATACAGACTAGATTAGAAGAGAAGCAATAAATTGGGAAAACATTTTTACATTCAAGGATTCTGATAAAGGCCTCCTTTCTAAAATATATAGAGAATTGACTTGAATTTATAAGAATTCAAGCATTTCTCTAATTGGCAAATGGTCAAAGGATATGAACAGATAATTTTCAGATTAAAAATTGACATCATCTCTAGCCATATGTATAAATGCTCTAAATTACTATTGATCAGAGAAATGCAAATTAAGACAACTCTGAGGTACCACTACATACCTCTCAGATTGGCTAAAGTGACAAGAAAAGAAAATTATTAATGTTGGAGGGGATGTGGGAAAACTGAAACACTAATACATTGTTGGTGGAATTGTGAATGGATCCAACCATTCTGGAAATCAATTTGGAACTATGTCCAAAGGGCTATCAAACTTTGCATATACTTTGATCCAGCAACATTTTTACTGAGCTTATATCTCAAAGAGATCTTAAAGGAGGGAAAGGGACCCACATGTGCAAAAATGTTTGTGGCAGCCCTTTTTGTAGTGGCAAGAAACTAGAAACTGAGTGGATGCCCAGTTGGAGAATGGCTGAATAAATTATGGCATATACATGTTATAAGAAAGAACCAACAGGATGATTTCAGAGAGGCTTGGAGAAATTTACATGAAGTGAAATGAGCAGAACCAGGAGATCATTATACACAGCAACAAAATTATATGATGATCAATTCTGATGGACATGGCTCTCTTCAACAATGAAGATGATTGAAGCCAGTTCCAATGGTTTTGTGATGAAGAGCCATCTACACCCAGAGAGAGGACTGTGGGAACTGAGTGTGAATCACAACATCACATTTTCACTCCTTTTGTTGTTGTTTGCTTGAATTTTATTTTCTTTTTCATTTTTTCTTCCTTTTTGATCAGATTGTTCTTGTGCAGCAAGATAATTAAATAAATATGTATGCCTATTTCGATTTGGATATATATTTTACCATGCTTAACATATATTGGATTACTTGCTGGCTAGGGAAGGGGTTGGGGGGAAGGTGGGGAAATTGTAACAAATAGTTTTGCAAGGGTCAATTTTGAAAAGTAATCCTTGCAAATGTTTTGTAAATAAAAAGCTTCAATTAAAAAAAGTATTGTATTATTTCTCAGTGCAAGCAACTCTGCTCTTTTCTGCCTTTTCAGTTTTGAAATCATCTCATTGCATATCTGTATAACTTTTCCCAAATATATACACTGATATATTATCCCAATGAACAGGGAATCTAACTCTGTTCTTAAGTCTGTAAATTAGACATTTTAAATCAATTTAACTTTTTTCTCTATATACATATATATATATATATATATATATATATATATATATATATTACAATTACAATATATATATTGTATTTATTGTTTGTTTATTTTACATCTTCCTCTTCACCAAAAAAAAGAGGTTTTGATTCAGTGGAATCAAATGCAGCTTATAACTTTGTGTGCTTATAACTTTACATCCTCCAAATCCCAAGGTAAAAGTATTATCTTATAATCTAGAGTCAGATGAACCACTTTATCAGCAAGGGGGCCAATGGGAAATATAGTTTTATTTTTGTTTTCTCAGCCAGCAGAAATTTTTAAATGGAAGAATGAGAAATAGAAAAATCTAGAATTTTTTTTTACATCTTTTAATTTTCTACTGACCAGCTTTGGTTTCTATTTTCTGTGATCCTATACTATCTCCTTCCAATTGGGAAAATCCACATATCTCCATTTGCCCACTTGCCAATAATAGGCTAAATAAATGTATATGCTAAAATCATTGAACCTACAGAAGTTATGGCATGAAAATCCTTTTAAGGAGATAGGCATATATCCTTTTCTTTATGCTATCATGACAGTGCTTTTATGATCAGCTTTTAAAGAGCACTTTTGTGAAGTTAAATACAACAAAATTGTCTCAATTTATGTTTAATAAACTAAGAGCAGGTTTTCTTAACCAGAAACAGGAGATGTTGGGGCCTTGGTAGCCTTTAAGTCTCTATGATAATGATTCTTAAGCTACAGTCTATGAACTTGCTCTACCTACATGAATGCATACATGCTTGCATACATATACACAATTTACATTTGTACACGTGTGTGTATGTTTATATGTGTATATTGTGAAGATCGTGTATTTTTAAATCAACAGGAGTCAGGAATTCAGGTTAGGGGAAAACCGTCAGTCTTTATTCTCAGTGAAGAAGGATCGGAGGTGGAAGAGAATCGGCGATAGCAATGTGTGCAGCTGAGTCAAGAAGCTAGCTCGACCAGCAGCCACACAACCAGCAGCTTGGAGTCTCGAACCCAGGCCCAATCTCTCCCAGCTTCTCTTCCTGTCTCTCTCTCTGCCTCCACCCACCAAAATCGTCATTTCCTATACAACACATCAGGACTTGCAGGGAGAGTGGGCAGGGACCATTCTTTATCCAATCATGTATATTAATAGAGTATAGCCCAAGTACTAGTTAGCCTCACTTACTTGGCACCTCAGTGCATCAATTCAAACCTCAGCCCATTACATATTTTCTTTAGTAAGTTGTCTTATCATGATTTCTCTTGCTGCATTTTAACCAATAGTTCGTATGACAACTATCTGCAAATGTCCCACAAATTCAGCTCGAGAATTTACCTCACCACCAAACATTCAGCAAGCACCAATCAGTGAGGAGAGCCATTATGTAAGTATAAGCCATTATCTCACATCTAATAGGTAATTACCCTTAAGTGCTCTAATGTCTGATTCAAGCACAACTTTTCAGAGTTTCAGCCCTCTACAGGAAAACCCTCAACAAGATAAATATAAGTCCAGTACAATATAACTCCAATGTTCAACTCTCCACCCAAGAAGTGATGAGGAAACGCATCTCTTCTGTGGAGAGGACAGCAAAAATTATCATGAAATACTTAATATATTCAGTGTGGATGCTGAATCACTTCAAAGAACAACATTTTTCTCTTTCTCTTTATTGATTGTAATCCAGGATCACTTGTTGCCTATTGGAAAGCATGAACTCTGTTCAGAACTCAGGGAGATGTAGAAATAAAAGCTGTTCAATTAATATTACTCTTTCAAAAAAAACTTTATGCTAGATGTTTTCAAGGAACATGCAGGAAAAATCTTTACTGTGCTTAGTCCCACACATTCTCTTGTCCCTCTAAGCCAAGGTGATATTTTATTCACTAATACTTCTTGATGTGTGAGGCTTGGGATTATGTGCTTTTCTTTCAAATAAAGCTTTTAAAAGCCAGATGAAGATATTGTACTCTGAGGAGACCAGGGAGGCCAGAAGGTAGATAAGCACTGTGGGTGGTTGGTAGGAAGACCTTGGTTGTGCCTCTTTCACTGAGGACTTTCTGAGGTGAGAAGAAGCCTCTTATCCAAAAGGAGGGCAAAAGATTCACACCTTGAAGGAGGGTGGGGCTCCTCTGTGTCAGGCACCTATATAAAGCCTGGGATGAGACAGACTGAGACATTCTCCCCTCTGCAAGCAGAGCTCAAGGCTGGGAACTGTGAGGCTGAAGCAAAGATCCCAGAAGAAGCAGAGCAGAAAATGGCCTCTTGCCCAAACTTGACTCCACTTGTCCAGGAGGCACTCATCTGCCCCATCTGTAGGGAGTACTTCACAAACCCAGCGTCACTTGAGTGTGGCCACACTTTTTGTCAAAGTTGCCTCCTCAGGAGCTGTAAGGAGAACTCTGCTCTTCTCTCATGCACAGAGTGCAAGAGGATTATCCAGGTGAGGGCTTTCCAAGTCAATGTGAGTCTTGGGCTGAAGGCTGCTGCTGCCATAAAGCGGAGAGCCTATTGCTTGCAGGATCCTGTAGGACCTGGCAAGTGTGAGGTCCATCAGGAAATCCGGAAGCGGCTCTGCGGGGAGCATCGCCGCCCCATCTGTGTGGCCTGCTCTGGGTGCCAGGGGCATGAGACTCCCATACTCACTGGGATTGATAGGATTGCAGAGGACTTCAGGAAGAAACTCCGAGAGAGTGTGAAAGAGTTGTGCAGGGAAAGGGAGAAAGTTGCACAAATGTTGCAGAATGAGAAGGTCTTATTGGAAAAGTTGCAAGAGAAGGCAGAGTCTCAAAAGAAGCATATTATGCACTCATTCCAAAAAATATTAGAGTTCCTGGAGGAAGAGAAGAAGGAGTGCCTGTCAAATGTGGAAAAGCAGATCAGGGCCAAGGTGGATGTCCAGGAGAGGAGAATTACAGCACTAGTCAACCAGAATCAAGAATTCAGGAAGAGAATCACAGAGTTAGAGGAGGAGTGCAAGAAACCTGATCTGGATTTGCTGCGGAATGTGAGAGAAATAGTCAAAAGGAATGAACCTGTGCTTCACGAGGAACCACAAAACTTCTGCCTCAAGATGATTATATGTCCCATCCCTGCAATCATAGAAGCAATTTCCCGGTTCAAAGTGGACATCACTTTGGATCCTAACACTGCTAGTCCGGGTCTCATCATATCTGAAGATCTGAAGAGTGTGAGCTATGATGCAACACAAGGGAGAGAGCTCAACCCTAATGGGGGGTTTGAAGGTTTGCTTCTGGTTCTTGCTACTCAGTCCTTCATTTCACAGAGATGCTATTGGGAGGTGCAGGTGCCTGGCAACACTTCCTGGAGCCTTGGTGTTTGTAAATTATTACCAGAGCTGAAAAGCTTCTTTACACTTATGGCTATTGCCAAGGATAATGGCAACTATCTTTATGCCTCATCCAAGTCCCACCTGCAAGAAAATATTAATTTGAGATACCTCTGCACCAGTGAGTCAGCCTTCAAAGTTGGAATTTTCTTGGACTACCACCGTGGAGACATATCATTTTATCATGTAAATGAAAGGTGTCTTATTTATACATTCCCCACCATTTCCTTCTCAGGACCTCTCAAGCCCTTGTTCTCTCTTACAACAAAAGGTCTGGTAACTGATTGCTCTCTGACAATTTGCCCCTAATTCAGAGTTCTCAAGGAACATTTACCTACTTATTGGCCAAAAAGACATCAGACACTGTATTCCACAATTCCTGTGGGTTCTCCTACCTGAAAATAATTGTCTCCCTTTCTCTACCTAAAAATCAAAGCCATTCCTTCAGTGTATCTGTGATACTCACTGATTCTGGGCCAAGATTGTTCTGAATTCCCCCTCTTGATTGCTCCAATAGAAAGACCATAACAGCTGTAATTTTCTTGAATGGATCCATTGTGTAAACAAAATATGCCCAAAATTTAACAATGTAATGCTAGAGAGGTTCAAGTGACTGGCCTAATGGGGCAGATTTTCTAACACATTTGCCTCACCCTAAATAAATTATATTTTATTTATATGGTATGGATCATGTACATGCTTTTTCCTGTGTCTATCTTCTCCAGGTTTTGCAGTATAATTGAAGCTATATGAGGCCTCGGACTGTTTTGTTTCTGGTACTTATATCTCTACCACCTAACTCATCTTTAATAAAAGTTTTTTGAATTGCATAAAAAAGATGTCATTGTCATTTCATTTTTGAAAGTGTAACTTCCTAACAGATAAATGCAAAATAGGGAAAGAATGATGAAAAAAAGTGGGGGGGGAGGAATCACAAAGGAAAAAAAGTTGCACATTGTACAGAGGAGTATAAGGGAGGATGCTACGTATGAAACAATACATTTCCATTTCAAGAAAAAAATATAAGAAATAGTGTACATTGCATTTACAAGTGTCCATTTCCTTGTTTGTAGATTTTCTTTTGCTCTTTGCTGCTGTACACTTTTTTTTAACCTTTCTGCCTATTTCCTCCAATCCCAAGTCCCCCTAGTTTTGGAAATTCGATCCTATCATTTGTTACTCAGTCCTTCCTTTAAGAGAGATGTTATTGGCAGATGCAGATACATGGAGCATTGGATACATTTAAGAATCTATAGATTGAGATGTATATATCTATATACACACACACACACACATATACATGTACACAAACATTTACTTACTTGCACATATAGATTTCTAAAGTCACATACACATATATGTCTTTATATGTATGCAAATGTACACACCCACATATACAAATATGTATGCTTTCATATACATCTCTTGAAATTTTTATTATGGTTGTCTTCTATTTCTGTGATGCTGGAGGACATCATCCTCCAGGCCAAGTCTATCCACATTTTTCTAAATCCACCAAACAACCATTTCCTACCATTGTACCATTGTAATATCCTACCCTTATATTATGTAGCATTTTGAATAGTCGAAAATACTTGTGCTTCATAGAATAGTGTATAATGTAGTTTTCCTATTCCTCTCTTTTAATTATGACTATTTTAACTTTAACTTTCTCTGAGAGGAAAAATTACTACTCCCTGCTTTTTATTTATTCATTTTTTACTTTTACTGCTCCTAACGATTGTTATTGTTTGTGTATATCCTTTCTTCCCCATCCCTGCTGACTCCTCTCATTCTCCCCACCCTCATCGTGCTTCAAAACCTCCTTTATCCCCCTCCCTTCCTTTATTGCCATCTTTAACCCATTCCCACTCATCTACACCTCATGCCTTTCCCATTAATGCATTCACTCTTCTATAAACCTCTTTATCCTACTCTCTGTGTATATCTGGACAATGAAAAGGGGCTAGATCAAGGAAAAGCACCCATCTAAATGGCTAGAACAACAGTCAACTCATGAAGAATATTCGAGGTTTTGGCAAACTATGATGTGATATCAGTTTAAAAAAAAATTCTGAAAGATTTTCCCCTTGCTGTCATGAACTTTAGACAACCCCAAATTCATGTCACAATGTGTGTGTGTGTGTGTGTGTGTGTGTGTGTGTGTGTGTTCGTGCACACTCATGTGGGGGGGGGGTGTGAATGCCTTCACACACTACCAACAAATTTGCCTGATTTTCAAAGGAAATTCAAATACAAAATTAGGGAAGTTACCAACCACATTTTGAAAACTTATCTCTTTGTGTATTGATTTTAGAAGGAAAACTTCCTTAATGAGTTTACATCAGTGTTGATAGCTTCAGTATTATTTTAGCTTTATGAATAAAATATTCTCTCTCTCAAATTTAGGGAATATGCCTGTTTTTTCATTGATATGGCAACTCTCAGGCAAGGACATCTCCTGTACCACACCTATATGCATAGGAACACAAAACATCAGTCTCCCTAACTACTTGGGGACTTTTCCTCTTTTCCTTGGCCTTAGGGATCCATGGAATGAGTTTCTTCAATGAGTGGATTGATTGGGTCACTGTATGTCTTCTTTTTCAAAACCACATTCTTCAGTTTTAGCTCTCAACAATCCCTAGATAACATTTGCTATACTGTGTGCTTTTAATAAGAATAATGTATAAGAACCCCATTGTTAGGTTTTTGTCGTCCTTTAGCTTTGTAATCAACCTTGTTTTTGGGCTTGCAACTAAAAAATACTAGAAAAAGAACAAATTAAAAACCCCCAGTCAAACACTAAACTTGAAAGTCTAAAAATAAAAGGAGAGATCAATAAAATTGAAAGTAAAAAACTATTGAATTAATTAATAAAACTAAGAGTTGCTTCTATGATTTATACCAGGAATGCAGGTCTGGTTCAATATTAGGAAAATTATTAGCATAATTGGCTATATCAATAACCAAACTAACAAAAACCATGTGATCATCTCAATAGATTTGATAAAATCCAACATCCATTCCTAATAAAAACACTTGAGAGTATAGGAATAAATGGACTTTTTCTTAAAATAGTCAGGAGCATATATTTAAAACCGTCAGTAAGCATCATATGCAATGGAGAAAAACTGGAACCTTTCCCAGTAAAATCTGGAGTGAAGCAAGGTTGCCCACTATCACCATTATTATTCAATATTGCATTAGAAACACTAGCCTTGGCAATAAGAGTCAAGAAAGAGATTAAAGGAATCAGAATAGGAAATGAGGAAATCAAACTATCCCTCTTTGCAGATGATATGATGGTATAATTAGAGAACCCCAGAGATTCTATTAAAAAGCTATTAGAAATAATTCATAACTTTAGCACAGTTGCAGGGTATAAAATAAATCCCCATAAATCCTCAGCATTTTTATACATCACCAACAAAATCCAACAGCAAGAGATACAAAGAGAAATTTCATTCAAAATAACTGTTGACAGCATAAAATATTTGGGGATCTATCTACCAAAGGAAAGTCAGGAATTATATGAGCAAAATTACAAAAAAACTTTCCACACAAATAAAGTCAGACTTAAATAATTGGAAAAATATTAAGTGCTCTTGGATAGACTGAGCAAATATAATAAAGATGACAATACTCCCTAAACTAATCTATTTATTTAGTGTTATACCAATCAGACTTCCAAGAAAATATTTTAATGATCTAGAAAAAAATAACAACAAAATTCATATGGAATAATAAAATGTCGAGAGTCTCAAAAGAATTAATGAAAAAAAAAATCAAATGAAGGTGGCCTAGCTGTACCTGATCTAAAACTATATTATAAAGCAGCAGTCACCAAAACCATTTGGTATTGGCTAAGAAATAGATTAGTTGATCAGTGCAACAGATTAGGTTCACAAGACAGAATAGTCAACTATAGCAATCTAGTATTTGACAAACCCAAAGATCCTAACTTTTGGGATAAGAATTCATTATTTGACAAAAACTGCTGGGATAACTAGAAATTAGTATGGCAGAAATTAGGCATGGACCCACACTTAACACCGTATACCAAGATAAGATCAAAATGGGTCCATGATTTAGACATAAAGAACGAGATTATAAATAAATTGGAGGAACATAGGATAGTTTATCTCATAGACTTGTAGAGGAGGAAGAAATTTGTGACCAAAGATGAACTAGAGACCACTATTGATTACAAAGTAGAAAATTTTGATTACATCAAATTAAAATGCTTCTGTACAAACAAAACTAATGCAAACAAGATTAGAAGGGAAGCAACAAACTGGGAAAACATCTTCTCAGTTAAAGGTTCTGATCAAGGACTCATTTCCAAAATATATAGAGAACTGACTCTAATTTATAAGAAACCAAGCCATTCTCCAATTGACAAATGGTCAAAGGATATGAACAGACAATTTTCAGATGATGAAATTGAAACTATTACCACTCATATGAAAGAGTGTTCCGAATCAGTATTAATCAGAGAAATGCAAATTAAGACAACTCTTGAGATACCACTACACACCTGTCAGATTGACTAAGATGACAGGAAAAAAATAATGATGATTGTTGGAGGGGATGCGGGAAAACTGGGACCCTGATACATTGTTGGTGGAGTTGTGAACAAATACAACCATTCTGGAGAGCAATCTGGAATTATGCCCAAAAAGTTATCAAAATGTGCATACCCTTTGACCCAGAAGTGGTATTATTGGGCTTATACCCCAAGGAGATACTAAAGAAGGGAAAGGGACTTGTATGTGCCAAAATGTTTGTGGTAGCCCTGTTTGTAGTGGCTCGAAACTGGAAAATGAATGGATGCCCATCAATTGGAGAATGGTTGGGTAAATTGTGGTATATGAATGTTATGGAATATTATTGTTCTGTAAGAAATGACCAGCAGGATGAATACAGAGAGGCTTAGAGAGACTTACATGAACTGATGCTAAGTGAAAGGAGCAGAACCAAGAGATCATTATATATGTCAACAATGATACTGTATGAAGATGTACTCTGATGGAAATGGATTTCTTTGACAAAGAGACCTAATTCAGTTTCAATTGATCAATGATGGACAGAAACAGCTACACCCAAAGAAAAAAAAAACTGGGAAATGAATGTTAAACTGTTTGCATTTTTGTTTTTCTTCCCATGTTATTTTTACCCTCTGAATCAGATTCTCCCTGTGGGATAAGAGAACTGTTCGGTTCTGCACACATATATTGTATCTAGGATATACTATGACATTTTCAACATATATAGGACTGCTTGCCATTTAGGGGAGGGGGTGGAGAGAGGGAGGGAAAAATTGGAACAGAAGTGAGTGCAAGGGATAATGTTGTAAAAAAATTACCCTGGCATGGGTTCTGTCAATAAAATGTTATTAAAATAATAAAAAAAAAGACATAAGAGAAAAAGAAAATCAACAAACATTTATCAAGCACTATCTAAGTCTCTGGTGCCCTGGGAATAGAGTTCAGGAGAACCACAAGAGCTGGAGACAGATATTTGAATCTCACTTGCCTAAAGGTGATGATTGTATAGTCGTGGGAGTGAATGGGGAATGAAGGGAAGAGAAGGCTGAGAATAGAATGAACGAAGAGACTATTTGTTTAAATGATATTTTTATTTTTATATTTTTCATTACTCAAAAGCAAATACTTGTGCTGTTGATCTCTTGCAGTATTACATATGACTATTACCTATACCAGATATGTCTAGGGATATGGGAAGGGGGGACAAGGTCTGTGTTGTATATAAGATATACAAGATATGTGTTGTATACATATATCTTGGCAAGATATTACTTCACCAAAAAAACTGGGAATCATAGAAAACTCTTTAAGTGGGCCTTGGAAAAATTTCTGTATTCATTTATCAATGTATGTCCTTAAGAATGTAAATCTTTAGGATTTAAGAGAGAAGATAAAGGAGAGGATAGAGAAGGAAGAGAAAGTCTGAAAACCACAGAACTGAACAGTTCTTGTTCAATCATATATGTTTAGCAATGATACCAGATTGGCTTTCCATTTCTTTCTCCAACCCATTTTATAGATGAGGAAACTGAAGCAAACAGAATTAATTGATTTGCCCAAGGTCACACAGCTAGTAAGTGTCTGAGGGCAATCTGAATTCAGGAAGATGAGTCTTTCTGACTGTAGGTCCAGCTCTCTACCTGGCTGTCCAATCAAAATGATAACCTGCCTTAGTGAATAGATAAAAATTATTTATAATTAGCATTCATTGTTTAGACATGTGTGCTTTCAAGACACATAAGGAAGCTTGGAAAAAACTTAAATGAATAATAAACCCACAATTCATGCAAAGCATCTATAGTAACTCCTGACTGAGGTATTGACAAAAGAGTATTTTGTTGAGTAACATTTGGTTCATTTATTATGTGTGATAGCCTCAAGTAAGGGGTCTGGTATTATGGATCTCTTTAGACATTTGGTGAAGGCACCTTTTCAGAATTATCTTTTTAAATACATTTGTAAAAATGTCATGTTATGATGAGAGAAACCAATTATGTGAAAATAAAATTATCAAACATTAAAAAAAAAATCACAGGTCCTGGAACCATACCTACTGACAATCAAAGGAATTAGACCTATGGCTAAAAATATCACATCCAGCAACATTATCTATGAATAATTGAATAATTTGAATGAGAAAAAAAATGGACCTTCAGGAATTTGCAGATTTTTAGGACTTTCTATCAAACAAACCCAAACTTAAGAGAAAATTTAACATATAACAGCCAATATCAAAGATCAATTTCAGGGAACTCAACATGAATAAATTGTTTATTTTTTACGTGGGAAATGTCTAGCATATGTTTAAGACTGACATCAACAATAGGGCATCTCAAAAGAAAGATTGAGGCAGAGTTAAGGTAAAAATAAAAATTATGTCATACAAATGAGGTGCAGGGGAAGAATAGACAGAGGCATTAGAAGGGGAAGGAGGGCTTATAATTCTGAAAATCTACTCACATCAGAAATGGGTTAAATAGGCAACACTCCATTTATACTATGAAGTGTATAGCACCCTCCAAAATCTATAAAAAATAAGTAGGGAGGAATGGGCAGACAGGGAAGCAAAGGGTAAGGGAAGAAGACAAGAGAAGGATCCATGGGTGGGAGGAAGTTAAGTAATAGCAAGGCAAGTTAGGAGCAGAATTAAAGCAAAGGGTCAACAGGGATAGGAAAAATATGTGTGTCTGTGTGGGGGTATGTGTGTGTATGTGTATGTATATATCTACATATATATATATATATATATATATATAATATATATATATATATATATATATATATATATATATATCCTTTCTTAACTATAGTACTTCATTGTTGATCAAATACTCTCCATACAAAAAAATCCTGAAAAGAAAATAAGGCAAATATCACTCTCCCCATTTTATAGATGTGTTAATAGACCTAAAGAAGTCAGAAGAATTGCTTGTAGCATTCAAAGTCCCATTCACTGACTGAGTCCTGTGCTCTTTTCATCAAACCACACTGTCATACACTTTTTTTATTTGAGCTAAAATACACACTTTTTTCACTGACATTTCCCCCAGAAATAAATTTGTTTAATAAAACACATTTCTGACCAATAATCTTCTAATTTCCTAAGGTTTTTGTTGTTGTTGTCTTTGTTTCTTTAAACCCATAATATATCCTTCAAGCTTTCTAGCTCTCTAATAAGAGAACTTTATAAACTCTAACCTCAAGATTTTTTTAGCCAACTGCATCAAACTCACTAATTTTCTTCCTCTCTCTGTCATTTGCCCAATGTAGCTCTGATTTCTCCTTCCCTAACCTGCCTCTTATAACAAAATTTTAGCAGCATTAAGATTGAGCAAGAGCTAAGTATCTGGAAGAAGACCTAATTGATATAGGTATTTAGGTTTTTAGGGATGTGCTGAGGCTGACAATCTGGAAAACTGTAGATTTAATGAAATTAGTTGTGTGTGTGTACACACACATGCACACATGCATGCATGTATGCATGCTCATGCTTGCTGTTGATCTACTTTTGTAAGTGCACTAAGTTTCTAGAATGAATGTAATTGGCTATGCTTCCTGTTATGATGGAGGCAATGTAAGTGTTCTGTTACCTTCCATGTATATGCTAAGACTTTCTTTGCCTTAACCAGAATGGAAACTTGTTATCTATAACCCAAAGTCATATGATTCTTATTTAAACACAAAGATCATTTTATCCTTTAGAATCACAGAGAAGCAAATAGATAAAAGATCTTTCAATGAAATATGCTCTGATGAAACACAAGTAAAAGTGATGAACAGTTAGAAGCTATTACTCTAGCTAAGACTTTCAATCACAGTTTAACTATTCTCTTCAGGACTGAAGTGCCAGCCCAATCCATTATCTGATTATGAAATGCACCACTGGGTAGGAGATAAATTTGATTTCAGGTGACACTAACCATATTACTTCAGGTTATTGGAGCATATACTTGTTTTATTAGTTCAGCTCATAAACTCAGTAAGAAAAACTCTAGTTTATCTGCACCTATCAGAAACAGACAAAATACAGTGTCAGTTCCATTTTGTGTTATGGAAACAATGTCTAAAAACATCCATACAGTTACCAAATTTCTCCAAAATTTGTTGGTTATTATTCCACTTGTGGCATTTAAGCAGCAAGCAATGGATTAGATTATAATGGCAGGCAAACTCATTATAGACCTTCATAATTGGTCAATTGAACTTTTATTTGACGCAGGAATTCTTTCCACAGCTTCCCTGTAGTCATCCTATAATGGCTAAACACTTCCCATGCATGGAGAATTCATTTCATTTCAAGAGTATCTTTTGTACTATAGTAGAACTATGGTTATTATTACTAATAAAAATAACATATTTTACTTTCATAGAACTTCATTATTGACCTATTACTTTCCTTACAAACGTCCTGAGAAGAAATTAAGGTAAATATTACTGTCTTCATTTTATAGATGTTAAAAGATTTAAAGAAGCCTCATTCTCTGATTTTGAGTGTTGTGCTTTCATCAAGTCACACTGACCTATAAAGTCAGTTTGTTTCTTTGAGCTAAAATATACATCTCTGTCACTGCCACTTCCTCCAGAAATAAATTTGTTTAGCAAAACACATTTCTGACCAATAATCTTCTAAATTCATAAGTTTTTTTTTAGTTCATTAAGGATGAGGACTAATTTTTTTTGTTTTTGTCTTTTTATCTATAGTGCCTAGCACAGTGCCTTGCACATAATAGGTACTTAATACACTTGTTGAACATTAAATGAAAGAATAAATTCATTGCTGAATTTAATCTCTGACTGGTTTTTCTATTCATGGTAATGAAGAAAATCAATGTTTTTGGAAGGTCCATTAAGAGTTCTATTACCACTTAAGTATGAGGTAATGGAAAATATATGCCACATAAAATAGAAATCTGATAGGAGAAGCAAAAGTAGGGTGATATGAGAAAAGAAATCAATATCCAGGTGTTCAGAATAAAAAAATACTACCACTCAAGTAGTATCTTGTTGTCACTTCTCTTTTATGATACCTTATTTTCACATTCTTGGTACATATAAAGAAATATAATAATCACTAGATTCTGGGAATTTATGACTTTTTTAAAAAGGCAACATGATGGCCATTAAATGGCCATCTTGATTAATACCAAACTTCTGACTTGGGCATCAATTAATTCATCTTTCACTTTCCTACTTGCCCTAGGAGCAATGAAAAGCATTGCAAAGTTATTATTGACATTTATTAAGTTCTCCAAAAGGCAAGCAGATTGTGATATTAAAAGAACAGTATTTTGAAATTCAGTTTCTTCTTTTAGTTGTTGTGAAGACCAAGTTAGCACCTTGGATGCCTTAGAATCAGCAGGAGTCAGGATAAGCAAAAGTCCTTGGTCTTTATTTTTGGTCTTTAGGGGTAGAAGTGAATTGAATGGATGCAAACTTTCCACACTTCCCTTCTCCTTCTCTATTGCCAAAGTGACTCTGGCTTGTCTTACTCCATCCTCTAATCCCTCCTACAATTCTCTGTAGGGCCAGCACAGAATAATGGGAAGGGCCATTCTCCAAGCATATGCTAATAGAGTATCATCCAATCTTTAATTAGCCTTAAATGCTTGTCTGATTTCAGTGCATCAACTCAGAGTTTCAGCCCTTTACAGTTTGTTTACAAATATTCCTTTGGATCTAATAGGGATATATTTCAGTCTAGGGGTTCTTACTTGTATGGAAAAATATATATTGAGAATTCATGTCACATCATAAAATACATTTGTATTGTATAACTTGTGATGCAGGCCTAAAGTTTTGACATAAAGTTAAATGATATTTAATTAGAGGAATGATCCTAAACAGCTATATCTACACTCAGTTTAATAGTAGAATGAGATGAACAAATATTGCTTCATGTGATGAAACCATATATCAAGCAAGATATGAAGAAATAACCCCCTTTTTTGTTATTTTAAATATAAATCTATTTCCCTACCAATTTGAACTATATTAAGTGGGTGAAAGTAAAATTACAACAATTCACATAAATCAAGTTAAACATCAACAAAGATATTTAATTTGTGATATACAGATAGATGAGTGAGACTGAGTTAGATAATTGCCTTAATTCCCTAATTCGGGGACTTGGAGTTAAAGGAAATCTGAGTGTATGTCTTGTCCAATTTATACCTGAACCTCTACTGGGCTTCTCCATGAATACCTGTAAGCAAAGGGAATCCACTACTTTTGAGGAAGCCAATTCTACTTTGGACTAGCTGTAATAATTTGGAAATTTTTTCTTTATGTCAATCCTAAATATGCATTTTAGCAACATCTATTTATTATTCTTGTTTCTGACATGTAGGGCTCAGTGACAAAGTGATCTCAAGGAGCTCACAAGGAGTCTAATGGAGGAGCTGACATACAAACAACTATGTACAAATAAGATAAATTGGAGATAACCAAGAAAGGGAGGTATCTGGTGCTATGGGGGATCAGAAAAGGTTTCTTGTAGAAGATGGAATGTTAACTGGCATTGGAAGGAAGGGTGGAGGTCCAAGAGGCAGAGACTATGAGGGAAAGAATTCTAGGGTTGGATAATAATCCATGAAAATGTATAGAATTGGAAGATAGAGTATCTCATTTCAGGAAATGTGAGATCAGTATGCTTGTATTACAGAATTCCTGGGGGATAAAGAAATAAACTTTAAAACAATAAATTTAACCCAGCTTTTGGAATAAGAACTCACTGACAAAAGCTGCTGAGGAAATTGGAAACAAGTATGGAAGAAACCAGACATTGATCCACACCTAAAAACATACCAAGATAAAGTCAAAATGGGTTCATGATTTAGACATAAAAAGTAATATTATAAGCAAATTGGAAGAACATAGGATAGTTTACCTCTCAGATCTGTAGAGAAGGAAGTAATTTGTGTCCAAAGAAGAAATGGAACTCATAATTGAACACCACATAGATAATTTTGATTATATTAAGTTTAAAAGTTTTTGTATAAACAAAACTAATGTAGACAAGGTTAGAAAGGAAACAATAAATTGGGAAAACATTTTGCATTAAATTAAAACTATTTCTAATGATATGAAAAGGCGCTCTAAATCACTAATGATCAGAGAAATGCAAATTAAGACAACTCTGAGATACCACTACACACCTCTCAGATTGGCTAAGATGACAGGAAAATGTAATGACAAATGTTGGATCATTGTAACTGGCATCAATCATCTCATTGTTGGAAAGAGTCACATTTATTAGAATTGATTAACATAGAATATTGACATTGTGTGTACAATGTCAATGTGTACAATTTGTACAATGATCTCCTGGTTTTGCTCACTTCACTTAGCGTCAGTTCATGTAAGTCTTTCCAGGCCTCTCTAAAATCATTCTCCTGATCATTTTTTATAGAACAATAATATTCCATAATATTCATATACCATAATTTATTCAAAGATTCTGTAATTGATGGGCATCCATTCAATTTCCACTTTGTTGCTACTACAAAAAGGCTGCCACAAACATTTTTGCACATGTGGTTCTCTTTCCCTTCATTACGATCTCTTTGGAATATAAGCCCAATAGAAACACTACATTTTTACATGTACAGGTCCCTTTCCCTTCTTTAGTATCTCATTGAGATATAAGCCCAGTAGTAGCACTGCTGGGTCAAAGGGTATGCACAGTTTGATAACTTTTAGAGCATAGTTTCAAATTGCTCTACAGAATGACTGTATGAATTCATTTACAATTCCACCAACAATGTAGTAGTGTACCAGTTTTTCCACAAACCCTGCTAATGTCCTTTCCATTCTCATGTATAATCATATGATTTCCTGATACATTCCATTCCTGGGCAAAGCTCTATCACTCTTGTTTGACCCAGAAATTCCTAAACCTATTCTTTTATGTCGTTTTTTTAATTAATTTTTTTTCAAATGAAGATTTATTTTCTCTCCCTTTCATCTCCCTGACTGAGAAAGCAAGAGAACAGAATTTCTGGATACAGAGACCAAATTCAAATACAAAGAGATCCTTGTAGGCTGTGTATATTGACTTAGAAAACCACAAATTAATCTATGTATCCATTGTATTATATTTTTATTTATTTTAAATTCATGTAAATATGAATATGTAATTTAATAATTTTACACAAGTATAATATAAATAATATTATATTTTTGTTTACTTGTTAAACATTTCCTAATTACATTTTAATCTGGTTTCTGCAGCATTTGGAAGCTTTGTGGGTAGCTTGCTGTCTCTCAGCAAAGAATTTGATACTTTTGGGTAACAAAGTCAAACAAATCCTCACATTGATCATGTTAAAAAAAAGATATGGCTGAATCTGAGTTCTTCAGTTCTCTATCAGAACATGAGTACCCTGTTTCATCCTGTGTATCTGTACAACATTGTTATTGTATAAATTATGTTCTTGGTTCTGCTCACTTTGCTTTGTTTCAATTCAAATGTCTTACCAGGTTTCTGGGGAAGTTTTTTGCTGGATCATAAATTGGAAACCTTCTAGGACTGGATGAGCTCAATTTATCTTAATACTTTGTCAGTATTTTAGAAGAGTTTTTTTGTTTGCTTATTTAAGGCAATATAAAAATGTTGGTAAATTAGGATATAGCTAAAACAAATCCTTTTGTAGAACTTATTTTAAGAATAACATGTTTACATAATAGCTCATTATATGGTCTATTTTCTTTGGTTAATACTTCTCAACATATATTTCATACTCTATAAGAGAGTTGTTTTTGTATCAAGCTCATTATTTTCAGTAAAGACTAGAAGTCTTAGGAGTAATTTTCTAGGATTCATTTCCTGTATTTCAGACATAAAAGAAAAAATAATTAAATTATGATGTGCATTATGATTGAACCTTAGCCAAGTCCAGAAATGGGTGTGTTCTACAAATAGTAAAATATGGAGTCAGTTTATTGTCAAATAATAATCTATAATTTAGATTGATAAAATATGTAACACTTTTTAAAAATTATTAATTTCCTTTATTCAGCAAGCATTTATTATTATAGAACTGTACAGAGAATATTGTGCTAAGATTAAAGGATCATACAAAGTTAAAAAAAATATAATTCCCTGCCTTCCAAAAGCTCAAATCTTGGAAGTAAAAACATAGATGTACGTAATTATATATAGTATTATTTTACTAGAGAGGCAAAATAAAATGATATTTGAAGTTTGGGAAGGGAGGGGATATCATTTCCAATCAAAGTTATCAAAGAAGCTGTTTTGAAGGGTAAATAGCTATTGAAGATTTGGAGAGGAATGTGACATGTTTGGAGTCATACTTTAGGGATATCCATTTGATAGCTATGTATTGGGTAGATTGGAGAGCAACTGGAGGCAAAGCTACCAATTGGAAACTAGTACAGTAGTCCAAGTAACTGAAGATGGAAGTGGTCAATATTGGAGAGGCTGCAAGAAGTTTGGGACATTAATCCTTACTTTTTTGGTTGAAATTGAAACTAGCCTCACAATTCTGGGGTTAGGGGAATGTGAAAGTGCATCTGTGAAGAAAAATGACTCACCTGTTCTTGTTCCTTTACCTGGTGATCCCAGTGCTGACCCCAAAGCAGTCAAAGATATGAAGAAAGATCCAATACAATCCAAATATTTGGAGTAGTGATTTTGTGGAAAGAAAGAACTACAATCAGAATCCATCCATGAGGAATGGCTGAAGAAACTTTGGTATATGGATATAATTATCTATTATGCTTTAAGACATAATAAACCTGAGGAATTCAGGGAAAAGAAAACATCAGATTTTATAAGAATTATGGCAATACTAACAAAAGAAAACAGAACCAGAAGAACAACATGTATTATGATCACATTAGTATAAATGAAAAGTGCGAGATAATCAAAATCTGAATAATTGTAAAATCTAATTTTAATCCTGAAATAGAGATAATGGAATATACTATCCTCCTCTTCACTGGAGGCTACGGAAACAGAATGTTGTATACATTGATAGATATGGTCACAATTGATAGCTTCAATTAAGCTATTTTTATTTGTTGAAGGTGCAATTTTGAGGAGAAATGATTGGGATATAAACAAATCTCAATATACTTTTAAAGTAGAGGGAGAAAGAGTTATAAAGATATGTTACCATAGCAGCTGCATGAATCAAAAGATAGAATGTAGTCAAAGTGTTTTGAAGGTTGGATCAGCCGCACTTGGAAATGAATTGGATTTGGTATTTGAGGAAAAGTATATAATAAAGATTTATTATCAAGTTTGTGGATCTGGATGAATAGAAGACTGGTGGTATTATAAAAAGAAACAGGGAAGTTTAAAGGAAAAATGCATTCAGTTTAGCATAATAAATTCTATTTTGATCATGTTGAATTTCAGATGCTGACAGAATATATATTGTGAGACTTCATACATTATAGCAAATATTAGAATCGGGATTTGAACTCAGGCCCCTAGACTTCAGAACTAGTGTTATTTATAATTTTTCTCACCATCTTTCTTGATAATATTCCTTGAGACATTCACACAAATATGTATGGAAAATATTTGATGGTATTTGATTGTCCATCCAACTTCCCTAAGGCCAGTTATGCTTCTCATATAGCTATTGAAGAAGAGGGGAGAGAGAAAAGAGCTGAACTGAGAGCAGAAGAAGTTGCTACCAAATATTATTTTTTGCTTACCAGGTGTAGTGTTCTTGTTGGTTTTCTGGAGGTCTCTGGGGCAGCCTTCTTTTCAGTAGAGTAATCACCAGGATGATAGTCAAGTGTTAAAGTCCAAATTCTTTATTGTCTCCTTGCCTAGGGCTCAGTTATGTTTTGTTGCCCTTCAGATAAGCCTTGGTCTCAGTAGGGAGAGCAGGAGGACAGGCCAACCACTACAAGGCTGATGAAGATGGAAATGAATTTCTCTGAGTCTGAGGGCTTGTACTTCAGCCTTCAGTCACCACAAAAGTGGACTATGGAATGAATCTGTCTCTCAGTTCCACCCTGGCTGAGTTTGTCCCAGTTTATGTGCTCTATTCTAATTACATTATCATAGGTGTGAATCTTGTGGAATTATATTAAACACTAAGGACATGTACTGAACTAGAGAACTATTAATCACCATACTAAACAAGATAACCATTGTCTTTATCAATTCCACTGTTAGCACCTTGTAAGAATCCTTGTTTGAAGTACAGAATTTTGGCCCATAACATCTACCACTTTCTTTTGTTTTAGAACATAGGTAGTCATGTCTTCCCTGGCTTCTCAGGGAGGTGAGAATCCCAAAAAGGAAGTGATCATGCCCTTCCTGACTTCTCAGAAAAGAGGGTGAGAACACTAAAAAAAGGAGGTGATCATGACCTTCCTGACATCTCAGGAAGGGAGATGAAAACACCAAAAGAAAATGGGGAATCAAACCAGATTAGCAGGTTTCTGAAGGGTCTTACTGGAAACAGGTATGCATAAATCCATCAACATGGGAGCTATTACATAACAAACAACACAAATCAACATGAAGAATTGTACATCTCCATAAATCCTAGAAATAGTCCAAAACCAATCTATTGTCTGTTACTTCATGTGTCAGAGAATCCAATAATTCCTCCAAGTTTTGAAGTCCTGTAATAGTCTCATCATGTGTAAAGGGAATCCAATGATTCCTGCAGATTTTGAAGTCCTTTATCAGTGTTATCAACAATTTTTCATTTCAGGGAATGCAATGATTCCTGCTGGTTTTAAAGTCCTGCAACGGTCTCATTTTCAGTCATGCTTTTTCAGTGTCAGATGTTTCTTAGATCTTCTCCTTTGTTTTGAGGTTGTTCTCTTTTTCTATCTCAAGGTGCTCATTGGCACCCATCTGATTCCTTCTCCATCTGTAGAGATACAAACAAACCCTTTCCCCCAAGCAGTTAACTTATCTAGTCCCTCCACTCACCCCTTTCTGGATCTCTCCTCAACACCTGGTGATTATAATGGAGCTGCTTGCACTGGACACTGTTCTGCTGGCTTGAAAAGCCTGTATTATTCCCAATTGTAATCTCTTTCTCCCCTCTGATTGGTTCTCTGCTGATAGATCACATCAGAGTTCTGAAATTCTAAAGACTCTCTGGGTATAACCCCAGCCGCCATCATGCCCCATCTGTTTTTTGTTTGAGGTCTTGGAGCTGGGCCCTGCCTCTCATTTCCCTGGGTCAATCTACATTCTGAGGCCCAGTGGAAGCCCTTGTTGCATTTGGAATATGGGGTTTTGGGTCTTGTTCTCCCATCATGCTTTCTCACTCTATCTCTATGCCTACATTGAGCTTTCAGATGGACTACTTTACCACACTGAAAGCATTGAAGGGTTTCTCTGCAAGTCCCTTGCCAAGAGGGACTCTGTCTTCCCATGTTCTGCATCATAGCCTGGCTATAAAAGGCATTTGTGCCCACTATGGCACAGCGTCTTATGATCTCCTCTAAAGGAGCATCCTTGCTTAGTCCTAGTATAAAAATAAATCAGATATATCCTGATTTCAGAAAGGCCTGGAGAGACTTACATGAACTGATGCTGAGTGAAATGAGCAGGACCAGGAGATCATTATATACTTCATCAACAATACTATATGATGATCAATTCTGATGGACGTGGCCCTCTTCAACAATGAAATGAACCAAATCAGTTCCAATAGAGCAGTAATGACTTAAACCAGATACACCCAGAGAAAGAACTCTGGGAGATGACTATGAACCACTACATAGAATTCCCAATACCTCTATTTTTGTCTGTCTGCATTTTTGATTTCCTTCACAGGCTAATTGTAGACTATTTCAAAGTCCGATTCTTTTTGTACAGCAAAATAATTATTTGAACATGTATACATATATTGTATTTAACTTATACTTTAACATATTTAACATGTATTAGTCAACCTGCCATCTGGGGGAAGGGGTGGGGAAAGGAGGGGAAAAGTTGGAACAAAAGGTTTTGCAATTGCCAATGCTGAAAAATTGCCCATGCATATATCTTGTAAAAAAAATAAATCAGATATATCCTGTCCTTTTTTTTTTTTTTTTTGCTTTAACTAATGCCTTTTGTAATCTTGTCATAGGCTGTTTCATAGATGGTGTTGATTGTGTCACTGTCCCTCCCCCTCGTCCTTTTCTCTCCACCCATGAAGGGTTAATTGAGGGGGGTAGGTCAGGGTTGGAGAATGCTCTAATGGCTTCTGCTGTAAAGCACCACACTCCTTAATTTCATTAGAATTGTACTTAACTCCTGTCTTGTCTAATTCTTCATCCTTTTCACCTAGTTTGTCCATATCCTCTCCCTCCTGCACTTTCTTCTTTTTCCTTATTCTATACATTATGCAATTTCCTAAAGCCGATTGTATTAAGTTACATGTATAGAGCGTTTCTTTAGGAATTGAATCAGGACCATTATCATTGTAATATTCACATAGTTGCTTTCCTACTAATTTCCACTGTCTGCATGTAATTCTTTTTCCTTACATTACTTGGATGATATCTTGTTAATTGCAGAAAGAGCTAAATTTAGAAGTTCTCTAGGGTTACCTGTGGTTCCCCTTTCTTTTGTTTTGGAGGAGTGTCTTGATGTCTCTGTTTCTCCTTTCTACTATTACCTGTCCTTAAGGATTAAAGGGTATGCCAGTGGTGTGTAAAATCTGATATTGTGCAGAAAAGTGTGCAAAATGTTTGGAAGTATATGTAGGTCCACTATCTGTTTTCATTGCTTGTGGCACAGCCATAATTGCAAATGCTTATATCAGGAATTCAGTGACCACTCGGGCAGTCTCTTTTGCTGCTGGTATTGCAAAAGTAAATCCTGAAAAGGTGTCTACTACAACATGGATAAAAGACAGACAACCAAAAGATTTATAATGGTTGACTTCCATTTGCCAAATTTTATTGGGTTTCAAGCCACGAGGATTCTTTCCTGGAGAGAGTGTAGGAGGAGGAAGGTAAGCTGTACAGCCTTTGACTATGCTCCTAGCCTCTTCTTTTGTTATCCCAAATAGCAAATGTAAAGCTGGAACAGCCTGATGATATTTAGAATGAGATTCTTGGGCTGCCTGAAATAAAGGAGTATTGGCTATTATGGTTAGAAGACTATCTGCCTTTAGAGTTTCCATCAAAAATAGGACCTGGAAGTCCACTATGTGAGTGGACATGCAAGATATAAATCTTACCTGGATGCTTTCTTACCTGCTCTTGAAGTTCTTTAAAGAGCTGATATATATTAGAAGCTACAAATTTTATTTGGGCTGTGGCAATTGTTTGTACCACACCTACTGAATAGGATGACTCAGATATTATGTTTATATCTCCTGGATAATAAGTAAGAGCTTACAAGATTGCATGAAATTCATTCTGTTGAGTGGGCTGAAAAGGAGTTCTGACTACACTCTTTATAATTAAGTCACAAGAGTACACAGCACAAATGTTATGTTTGGATGCATTCTTTTCCTCAAGAATCCATCACCAATTATGTAATAGCTGAGTTATCTTTAATGAGACCTGTGTGTAAAACTTGTAGCTGGGGCCATTAAAATTTGCCACTCTGGAATGGTTTCACAAAATACATTAATTTGTGCATTAGTATAAAAAGTATATATCTTGTCAGGTCTCATCCCAGATAATTTTACTACTCACTTAATGGCCTTTAATAAAATCCTAACCACAAACACTGGGTAGGGAGTAAGGCTTTGGTCTGGTTGTGCTGGGAGATTCACCCACTCTATCACAATCACACTGTCTCCTTGATGAAGAATCTCTGTGGGTACCTCTTGTGTAGCAAAAACTGATATTTCCAGGGTTTTTTAATGACTCTTTCAACCACATTGGATAAAGCCAGTTGAACTTCTCTTAAAGTCTTTTGAGCTTCTTTTGTAAGCTGGCGTGGTGAGTTTAAAGCACCATCTCCCCCTAAAATGTCATACAGTGGTTGTAATTGATAGTGAAGTGGAAAAGCATCCCAAAATGGGACCATGAGAAACATAATCCTAAATCTTTGTAATTAGAAGTTTATTACTAGTTCTTCACTCCCTAATGCAGATGGTATTTTTTACAACTCAGATGTACTGTCCTGAGAGTCTTGAGACCTTGACAACCTGATAAGCTTAAAAAAATGCTGCTTATTGCTGCCTGAGAATGACCCCCTTAGAATGATAACTTTTTGCCTCCTGTTTAGAATAGAAATTCCTTTATTATGACAAATGTATCAAGAAACATTTTGATGTCTCTCTCTCCTTTCTATAAATATATGGCCCTTAGGCCACTCATGACTGACTCTTCCCGTGTTGGTGTTCGGGTTCAGTTGCTAGCTAGCAATAATGCTCTTAAAACTTCATTATTTTGGCTGCCCTGTTTTTCTCTCGCCTGGGCACTTCATTTGGAGGGTTCCCAGCGAGATAGCCTTTGGCTCTGTTTCGACAGTCAGTCCCTTTCCCTGGAGGGCAATGGGGGTTACCAGCTCTAGAAAGTGGCCATTGAGAGACATTCCTTGACCTCAGAACTTGGTAATCCACCTTTGCAGACCAGAGAGGAGACATAAATTTGACTTAATTGGTTTTGAGCGTTGTGGGAACTGGTTTAATTCAGGGTGAGTACTCAAGGCTTGTAGGTGGTTACACTGGATGTAGCAATAGTAATGCCTACCAGCCTCCACAGGACACTGTCGGAGTGCCCTGGCTGTTTGTCTGTCTTTTGTGTTCCAGAATTAAGTGTCTACTGTCTCTTTGTGTTTAAGTGTGCTTGTGTCTATCTAGTTCTGTGTGCCAGTGGCACAACTCTGGTTCTGAGTGCCTTTCGGTACTATCTGGTTCTCTGGGCATTCTCTGTGAAGGCAGAGAAACGCACCAAACTGAGGCTCGGAAGGCTAAAAAGCTCCATTTGATTTCTGGGAGGGAAGACTCTCGAGCTGCAACAACTTCCCTCAGGGCTATTCTAAAGTTTCTGAATAGCCCCTAGTCTGTATATATGTTAAATGTTTTGTTTAAAGTTGTAATTGTGCCCCCTATGTCTGTGTGATTTTTGTCCTGTGTTTATGACTTGTCTGTCTGTTGTGTTTAAAGAGCGATTTAAACAGCTCTATTAAGTTTTAAGAACAATGGTTAAGGAATTTGGCAATTTGTTATTTCCATATTGCAACTATCCTTGATATAAATTTTGTGTGTGTGTGATTTTAAACTTTTTAACCTGTTGTACTAATTTGTAAGTAAAAGAACAAAAAAAAAATTTGACTATTTTAAACTAGTGGGGAAGTTTTCCCTGAAAAGCAGATTTTCAAAGTCTGCTAGAGAGGAGTAATGGCTTTTACAATATGTAAAATCTTATCTTTTAATGCCACTTGGGAAAAAGAAGTTTATGCTGGTGGCCTTGAAACACTCAGGCAGAAGGAAGAAAAGCTTAAAAAAACAAACAAACAACTATTTGGTTTGCTTCTGAAACATTGGGTAATTTGTTAACATTATGAGTTATGTTTGCTGAACATGTGGGTTTAATAGAGTTATTAATTATTTACTGTATTGTGAATCTTAAAACTTCTAAAAGGAAAAAGAATGATGGTAATTTATGAAAGATTGATTTGTAGGAGCAGTTGTAGGTTTGAAGGGTTTTAAGTGTAAGGAAAGAGAAGAGGTGGGGATAAGAGAAATGGATCTTTTGTCTTCAAAGGTAAAGATTCAACTCACAACCCCCCTTCCCCCCACCTCCTGCCCCACTGCTTCTACTACTTTAGCAATGGAGCATCTAGTAGAAGGGTTGTTAAAATGTGTTTATAGTAGCTGAGGGAAAGAAAAGAGTTAAGTAGGAGGAGAAAAAGGAAGGGTTTTAATGGAAGGATTTCTATGTGGGGAAGTTTAAGTGGGAACAGGAGGAAATCTTTTGTGCAGATTTAGCTTACCTTCCTTTCCTCCTCTTTCCTTCCCCCCTTCCCCCCCACTAAGTGTGTGCCAACATTTTTTATCAAATGGAAGCCGGCTGACAGGAGCAACTGTGATTTTAAAGAGACAGCCTACATTTGTTTTTGTTTTTGTTTTTTGGATACATAATGATTTCCTTGCTTAAGGAATATAGTTATAACTGTGAGCTATAATTTGGTAAAGTTATTTTTAAAAGTTTAATTGATGTTTTAAAGAATCTTTCAGTTTCTTTTATGTGGTATTAGGATATTCTGTATAAGTTTTAATTGATTGTATGCCCATCATTTACAGGACTTCTGAAAATAATAGGTTTTCTTTGAACTTTTGGAAATGTTTCTGTTATAGGCAATATGTAATTTGGAATTTTTCTATGTATTAGATATTTTAAAGGAAACTGATTTGTATAATGTTTGACTTAGGACATTGTCTACTTAGATATGAAAGATGACTTATGAACTTACTGAAACAAATTTCTTACTGTTATCAATATAAGGTCATGGTAAATACCTGTTTGGGACCTGCCTGAAACTTTAGTCAATGGAATTTGTTATTGGAGGTAAAATTTGTTGGGCTTGTAATATTTATAGAGAGTTTTTAAGCTCCACCCTTTGATGCTTAGTGGGACAATTACTTGGAATATAACTGGGTTAAGGGTACTTTATCCTGTGTCCTGTATGAGCTGAAAGATCAGTTTTTATATTGTTATACTCATATTTCTGCATTTTTTTCTTCTCCGTCTAATAGAGCAATGGTCAGTAAATTTTTAAATCCAATTCAATTATGTCACCTGCTGTTTCAATCTGGTTATATGTAATCATTGTATTCTAAATACTTAGGCAAATGAGTGTTTAGCCTGGTCATCTATCTGTTACTAGACATTCGTGTCCGAAGATATTCAGGTTTTTATAGATTTCTAAATGATGAGAGGACAATTGCTGTTTTTATTGGGACTACAGCTGATAGATGGTTGGCTGTCCTGTGAGACAAGCATATTTCTTTCCATGGGCAGCTGCTGGCCAGTCTATTTTGACCTCCTCACATCTTGCAGCAGTCTTTGTGGATCAGTCTTTCTATCTCAGACGGTCTTCACCCCTTAGGGAACTGTGGCACAACAGTTCAAATCATTGAATTACCTTCCCCAGAACCATAATGTTCTCCATGAAGCAGTTTTTAGATAAGATGCTTCATCCCCTGCCCCTGATAGACTGATAGGGGAATTGGAAAATGGTTGATGAATGACTGTTAAACCCTGCATGGGTCATTTATTACTGTGTGTTGAGATTGAGATGGAAATTGTTAAAATTGTGTAACTCTTGCTGTTATGTTTGAATGATTTTTAGGAAACCCTACTATGGTATGTGTAGGAATTCACTCTTGGGGTTTATATGTGGGATGGTTATTTGATAATTTATTTATTTATTTGGATGATTCCATTTGCCTGAGAGAGAAGGGAGGGAAGAAGAGATGGGAAATTGGGGAAAGAGGAAGAATGGGAACCCCTAGTTTCCTGTTCACTTTGCTCTAGTTACATCTGCCCATCCCCTCTCTCACTAGTTCAGATTGATTTAGAAGTCCTTCAAGTAATCCTTTTTTGTTTTTACTCCTTGCTTAAACTTGTTGGAATGTGACTGCCCGTTATGCATAAGTTAAATTCCTTATTCTGTTGGAGTTATCCTGGAAGATTCAATGTTTGGCACTTTTTTTTTTTTTTTTTGAAGCAACCAGAAATCAGGCACGTTGGGACTTGGCAGTCTCCAATCCTGTAACCCCAGTTTTTAACTGGTATCTCAGCCTTCTCAAAAGGATGTTTTAGGCCTCTAAAGTTTGGAGTTTGCCTGCCTTGATGGTCTAACTGTGCATACTCTCATAGCTCTGCTCAGATATGTGTATCCTGGATGGGGACAGGTGGAGCTGCTCTAGGCCTCACCCTTCTCCCCTGGAGTGGGTTGCCCCTCTGAATGGGCAGCACGACTGTCTTGAGCCCTGCTACTCTCTATATAAGCAGAGACTGAGTTAAATTCACAAATGACTGCAGACCATCTCACTCACAGTGAACTGTCCATTTCAAACTGGCTTCTCTGGCTGAGATGCTGCAACAGGGAGCCTTTGGGGTTGTCAGGGAGAGACTTGCCCTTGCCATATAAGTCCTTGCATTTTTCTACTTCTATTTTTGGTTTATCTGCCTCAAATAGGGTTGGCAACATTATGGTTCTGGGACCTTCCAGGTATCTAGGGGAAGGTAATTCAATGATTTGAACTGTTGTGCCACAGTTCCCTAAATGGCCCTACCTCAGTTTCCCTGAATTGTTCTGCCTCAATTCCCCTATTTGCAAGTTCCCCTATTTGCAAGCTTCCCCCCCTGTTCATTAGGACTGGTATAACTTAGGGTTAGTTACTTGTATATGTGCCAGCTCCAGATAAGGGGGAGTTCAGTGAAACCTATGGGCAACTGACCCTCCTATAGGCCTCAAGATCCTCCTGGCCTGGCTGATGGCCAGGGCTGGCAGCGTCCTGTGGAAGGACATGTAATTCTTCCAAGAGCCTTGTGCTATTCTTTGTTTCAGAACTCTAACTCACTTAGGGGTGACTTGCTTATATGATCTGCTTTCCCATTTCTTTTCTTTGCCTGGGATGAAAACCCTCACTGGAACTGCTGCTCACAGATGCCTGACTTGTACCAAGGTGAACCCCGCCCACCCCCATCCCCCCACTGTGCCTGCCCTGTGACCCTAGGGCTCACACCTGGGGAAAACTGGGAAGTTGATTTCACAGACATGGAAGTTTGGGTTCAAGGACATCTTTTTCTTTTGGTATTTGTTGATACCTTCTCAGGATGGCCTGAAGTCTTTCCTGTGAGGTCTGAATCTGCTTTCATTGTGGCCAAGAAACTTGTGACTAAGATTATTCCCTGGTTTGGACTCCCCTTCTCCCTTGAGTCTGACAATGACCTGGCCTTCATTTCTAAATTTGTTTAGTCTCTGGCTAAAGCCCTTGGATTCAAGTGTCGCCTTCACTGTGCTTATTGTCCACAGAGTTCGGGTCAGGTAGAAAGGATGAATGGGACACTTAAGGAGCACATTTCTAAGCTCCGGTTGGACACTGGTGTCCTTGGGTAGGGCTCCTTCCCTTTGCCCTCTTTAGGGCCAGGTGTACTCCTAATCCTTCTGTTCTTTCTCTCTTACCCTTTGAGGTCCTGTTTAGTGCTCCATCCCCCGTCTTTCCCCACTTGGGGCAGGACGGCTCTTACGATGTTGCTAATGGTTCCCTTTTCAAGTCCCTACAGGTTCTCCAGGACCACCAGGCAGTGGTCAGGGTTCTCTATCAAGCCTCTGCCTGGCCTCCCCCACCCCAGCTGCTGGACCGGACATTTAACTGGGTGATTGGATCCTGACCAGAAAATTTCCTTGTGGCTATACATTCGAAACCTGCTGGATGGCTCTCACCAGGCCATCCTCTTCAATCCCTCAGCAGTGAAAATGGCCCACCGTAAAGCTTGGATCCATCGTTCACATGTGAAGTCCCGCCCTGCTCCCAAGGCGCCTGCAGGACCCGACTCAGGAAGATGGTGTTTTCATGTCTTATCCCCTTTTATGGCCTGATTCTCTCTCTTGCTCCTCCCCCCCCCATTGGGGAAGCCCAACCACTATTCTCCCCATAGATATGTGTGGACCTTATTAAGAATTACTGGGGGGAGGAAGAGACCCAAAATGAGACTTATGGGCAGCCACAGTTCTATCTGGACCTATGCCAGCTCTTGGGAAGGACCTGCAGTGTCAGGTTTTGTGTGGCAGGAAGAGATTTGGGAGCCCTGCTCATAGCCCAAAGAAGGACCCTCCTGAGGGAAAACATCCCCATAGGCCCTAATACACCTCCTCAGCCTCCACTCCCCAGAGGACTGCTGTCTCTCTATGGGACCTTTATGTCAGCCCTTGATGAAATATACCGGCTGATAAACCTGACCAGCCCCACCCTTGCCACAAGCTGTTGGCTCTGCCTGGACCTGCCCCCCCACCCACTTTGTGGGCATAGACTTAAATGCCACCTGGGGGACAGAGAGTCCCCTCCATGCTGAATCTTTCACTCTCATCTGAGAACCTGACCCCAGAGTGAACTGCCCACGTTCCCAGGTTAACTTTGGGAGGGGGGAGAGGGTGAGGCACCGTGCATCAAGTCAGAGGGCTACGATCTGGAGCACTTCCCAAACAAAAATCACTGTGTTGTTGCCCGTTCCCCACACAAAGATATTGTAAACTGTCTAATACGGGCCCCTGCAGGGTCCTATTTGGCATGCACTATGGGATTAATCCCTTGTATCAGTGAATTAACTTTAACCTTGAAAGAATCTCCTGAGCTTTGCCTGCTTGTGTGCTCCCTCAGGTCTATCTGTATTCTGAGGAAGGAGCCAAAGAACATTTTGGTCTGTTAGATAGAGCAAGGAGGGCTGCTCCTACTCTAGTTCCTCTCCTAGTGGCATTGGGGACAGCAGGTCTCACAGCTGTGGGGACCGCTGTCCTGATCCATGGGGACAGCCAGCTTGTTGGCTCTGGGTTCCCAGGTGGACCAGGATTTAAAGGACCTGGAAAATAAAATATCCTTTTTTGGAGAACTCCCTAAATTCATTGGGAGAGGTGGTCCTACAGAATCACTGGGGGCTAGATTTTGTCTATCTTAAGCAAGGAGGGGTACATATGGTCCTCAGGGCAGCTTGCTGTTTCTATGCTAACAACTCTGGGGTAATTAGAGAGTTCCTCTCTTCAATTAGACAGCAGATCAAGGACTCGGAGACTTCTCAACTCCAATCAATGTCTTGGTCCCAGTCGCTTTTCAATTGCTCCCTCTGGTAACCTCTCTTGACCTCCCTGATAGGCCCTTTACCCTATTTCTGTTGAATCTACTGATTGCCCCTCATTTGATTGTTTAACCACACATATCAGGAAGAGGATGCAGGGTGTTAAGTTGTTTGTTGCCAGAATCACTTACTCTCTCTCCCCTGGCCTCAAATGAGTCCAGTCTGTGACAGTCTCAAGAAAAAGGGAGAGTGAAGTGGAAAAGCATCCCAAAATGGAACTGTGAGAAATATAATCCTAAGTCTTTGTAGTTAGAAGTTTATTACTAGTTCTTCACTCCCTAATGCAGAAGGCATTTTTAACAACTCAAATGTACTGTCCTGAGAGTCTTGAGACCTTGACAACCTGATAAGCTTAAAGAAATGATGCTTGCTGCTGCCTGAGAATGACCCACTTAGAGTAATAACTTTTTGCCTCCTGTTTAGAATAGAAATTCCCTTATTATGACAAATGTATCAAGAAACATTTTGATATCTCTCTCTTCTTTCTATAAATATATGGCCCTGAGACCATTCATGACTGATCCCTCTAGTGTTGGTGTTGGGGTTCAGTCACTAGCCAACAATAAACGCTCTTAAAACTTCCTTATTTTGGCTGCCCTGTTTTTCTCTTGCCTGGGCACTTCAATAGGTAGTCAATAGGTGGACACATCCATTGGATATCTCCTATCAATTTCTGAAAACCATTTAAGGTGTTTAGCTTCTTTGTTCTTAAGGAAAATTTTTGTATTGTAAGCACTTTAGGGTATACTTCATATCCTGCATATTTAAAAGGAGCATGTCTTTGAATTTTCTCTGAAGATATATGCAATTTGTAGTTCCTTAGTCTTTCTGTGGTCTTTTGTAGACATGCTTCTAACATTTGCTCCTCAGGTTCACACCCCAAGATATCATCCACACAATATAATAATATTACTTTTGGAAATGCTTTTCTTGCTGGAGTAAGAGCAGCAACATACATTTGACACATAGTAGGACTGTTTTTCATTCCTTGTGGCAAAACTGTCCATTCATATCTTTTATAAGGCTCAGCTAAGCTAACACTAGGCCCTGAAAAGGCAAATCTTTTCATATCCTCCTTATCTAAGGGATAGAATAGAAACAATCCTTAATGTCTATAACCCAAAGAGGTCATTCTCTAGGCAATTAGTAGGAGATGGAAGTCTAGGCTGAAGAGTTCCTATAGTTTCGAGCTGTTCATTTACTTTTCTTAAGTTAGTAAACATCCTCCATTTTCCAGATTTCTTTCTTACAACAAACATAGGGGATTTCCAAGGACTTAGAGAAGTTCTAATGTCTTTGGTCAAGTTGCTTCTGTACTATATCTAATAAGGCCTGAATTTTACCACTATCTAAGGGCCACTGTCCTATCCACACTGGTGTATCAGTTTTCCATTGAATAGGAACAGGTGAGAATGTTGGCAGGCCTTCAACAGCAGCCCTGACTGAAAAACCGAAACTCATTTGTAATCCTAATTGTTGTAAAATGTCTCTTCCCCACAGATTGATGGGGATTTTTTTCAACTATAAAAGGAGTAAAAACTCCTGTTTCACCTTCAAAGGTCCATCTCAAAGGGGTAGCACTAACTTCAGCTGCTATTGATCCTCCTACATCAGATATATAGGTGATTGCCTTAATCTTTGGCCAGTGACTGGGCCAGTTGGCACCTCTAATGACTGTACGATCTTCACCCATGTCTACCAACCCTTCCAATAGTATGTCATTTATATAGATAGTGAGCATAGGTTATTCAGCTGTAACTGCTGCAGTCTAGAATATTTCTGGATTCTGCTGCTTGGAGTCAGAATTTGGTCGACTATCACCAGATTGCCTATTAGGAGTCTGTATCAATAATCCTGATGCTACTACTTCTCCTGGTTGATAAGTCACACATTGTCTACCTGTATTAGTGACTGGAATACTACTACACATTCCCCAGTTTCCCATCAGTTATGAATGAACACTGTTTTGTACATACTCCCAGGAGGTGAAATGGTCAAGCTTCACTGTGCCTGGAGGCAAGGGATCCATAGGCTTGAGAGGAACTCTCTCAGAGGGTATCTCAGAGTCCCAGCTGCATACAACTTTATTCTCCCCAATTGCAATTCTTTTCTTTCATCAGGTTGCTTCCTAGCTGATTGATTATGTAGTCCCTTTTTCCCATCATATTGCTTCTTGGCTCATTGGTCATGTCTGAGAACTGAACTTCTAAAGATTCTCTAGGTGTAACATAGGGTGCCATCATGCCCGAAGTGTTTTTTGTGTTGGGCCCTGGGGCTGGGCCCTGCATTTCATTTTCCTGAATCAATCTACAATCTGATGTCTAATGGAACCCTCTCTTGCCCTTTGGACTGGGGCTTTGGGGTCTTGTTCTCCCACCCTGTTTTCTTACTCTGTCTTTATGTCAACTTTAAGCTTTCAAATGCCCTACTTTACCACATTGAAAGCATTGACCAGTCTCTCTGGAAGTCCCTTGCCAAAAGGGACCCTGTCTTCCCATGTTTGGATCTTGGGAAGTCTGCATCATAGTCTGGCTATAAAAGGTATTTGTGCCCACTGAGGCCCACTGAGATCTCCTCTAAAGGAGCATCCTTGTGTAGTCCTAGCATAATTCTTCTACAAACCTTATTAGTATTTTTGTGAAGATCGTGTTTTTAAATCAACAGGAGTTAGAATTCAGGTTAGGGAAACCGTCAGTCTTTATTCTCAGTGAAGAAGGATCGGAGGTGGAAGAGAATCTGATAGCAATGTGCAGCTGAGTCAAGAAGCTAGCTTGATCAGCAGCCACACAACCACAGCTCGGAGTCTCGAACCCAGGCCCAATCTCTCCCAGCTTCTCTTCCTGTTCTCTCTCTGCCTCCACCCACCAAAATCGTCATTTCCTATACAACACATCAGGACTTGCACAGAGTGGGCCAGGGACCATTCTTAATCCAATCATGTATATTAATAGAGTATAGCCCAATTACTATTTAGCCTCACTTACTTGGGACCTCAGTGCATCAACTCAAACCTCAGCCCATTACATCTCCCGCTTTCTTTTATTTTAGAACACAGGTGGTCATGCCATCCCTGACTCCTCAGGGAGGTCAGAGCCCCCAAGGGGAGGTGATCACAGCCTCCTAACTTCTCAGGGAAGGAGGTGAAAGCACCAAAAAGGAGGTGATCACAGCCTCCCTGACTTCTCAGGAAAGGCAGTGAAAGCACTAAAAAGGAGATGATCACACCCTACCTGACATCTCAGGAAAGGAGATGAAAAGCACCAAAGGGAAATGGGAGTTTCTAGCGGGTTTCTGGGCTGAAGGGTCTTATTATGCACAAACCCATCAGCATGGGAGGTATTACACAAGCACATAGCAATAACGCAGAGGCTATTAGTGATGACCCTCCCCTCAGTCAGTGCAGGCTCGATGTGGTGTAACAAACATGAATTGTACACTGCAAGTAGTGGAATAGCAAACAATATAAATCAACATGGTGTTGGAAAAGATCACCAGAAGTCCTAGAAGGAGGGTATGTAAACAACAGTCACACATACACCTTCTTCAGCAGCCAAGAGATAGTCCAAAACCAATTTATTGTCCATTACTTCACATGTCAGGGAATCCAATGATCCCCTGAGTTTTTGAAGTCCTGCAAAGTCTTTTATGTGTTAGGAATCCAATGATTCCAGCAGATTTTGAAGTCCTGTAACAGTCTTATCATTTCTCAGAGAATCCAATGATTCCTGAGAGTTTTCAAGTCCTATGTCTCAGAGAATCCAATTATTCCTGAGGGTTTTCGAGTCCTATGGCTCAGAGAATCCAATGATTCCTGAGGGTTTTGAGTCCTATGGCTCAGAGAATCCAATGATTCCTGAGGGTTTTGAGTCCATGTCTCAGAGAATCCAATGATTCTGAGAGTTTTCAAGTCCAACAATCTTTGATGTCCATGAGTCAAATGCCATAACTGCCACGCTCTTTCAATGGTGAGCACAATCAGCAACAGAACCACCCGATATTTCTTGGGTCTTCTCCTTTGTTTCAAGGGTCTGCTCCGTCTCTCTGCGATGGACAAGGCAAATATGGCTCGTTGGCACCCATCTGATTCCTTCTCCACCTGTAGAGATACAAGCAAACCCTCTTCCCAAAGCAGTTAGCCTATCTGGTCCTTTCCAGTCACCACTTTCTGGGTCTCTCCACATCACCTGGCGATTATCTAAAGATAGTGGAGCTGCTCGCACTGGACACTCACCTTCTGGTGGGTTATAAAACCTTCTGCGGAGCCTAGTGCATCTTTGTCAAAAATCAAGAAGTTAATAGTATAAAGAGCTAGATTTAGAAGTTCTCTAGGGTTACCTGTGGCTCGCCCTTTCTTTTGTTTTTGGAGGAGCGTCTTAATATCTCTGTTTCTCTTCTGTACTATTGCCTGTCCTTGAGGATTAAAAGGTATGCCCGTGGTGTGTAAAATCTTATACTGTGCACAAAAGTGTGCAAAATGTTTTGAAGTATAAGCAGGACCATTGTCTGTTTTTATTGCTTGTGGCACACCCATAATGGCAAATGCTTGTATGAGGAATTCAGTGACCACTCGGGCTGTCTTTTTTGCTGTTGGCATTGCAAAAGTGAATCCTGAAAAGGTGTCTACCACAACATGGGTGAAAGACAGACAACCAAAAGATTTATAATGGGTCACATCCATTTGCCAGATTTCATTGGGTCTCAAACCACGAGGATTCTTCCCTGTAAGCAGTGTAGGAGCGTGGAAAGGAAGGCAAGCTGTACAGGCTTTTACTATGCTCCTGGCTTCCTCTCTTGTTATTCCAAATTGTAAACGTAAAGCTCGAGCAGCCTAATGATATTTAGAATGAGATGCCTGAGCTTCTTGGAACAAAGGGGTATTGACCAACATAGTTAGAAGGCTATCTGCCTTTGAATTGCCATCAAATATGGGACCTGGAAGTCCACTATGAGAATGGACATGTAATATATAGATCTTACCTGGATGCTTTCTCACTTGCTCTTGAAGTTTCTTAAAGAGCTGATATACATTAGAGACTGCAAATTTTATTTGGGCTGTGGCAATTCTTTGTACCACACCTACTGAATAGGCTGAATCAGATATTATGTTTATGTCTCCTGGATAATAAGTAAGGGCTAGAATGATCGCGTACAATTCATTCTGCTGAGTGGACTGAAAAGAAGTTCTCTTTATAGTTAGATCATGAGAGTACACAGCACAAATATTATGTTTGGATGCATCCGTGAAGATTGTTGGTCCTTTAAGAGGAACTTTAGAAACTTTTTCTTCGAGAATCCATCGCTAATTATGTAATCGTCTAGTTATTTTTAATGGAGACCCATGTATAAATTTGGAGCCATGGCTAATAAAATTTGCCACTCTGGGATGGTCTCACACACACATTAATTTGTGTATTGGTATAAAAGGTGTATATCTTGTCAGGTCTTGTCCCAGATAATTGTACTGCCTAGCTTAGTGGCCTTTAATAAAATTCTCAGCCACAAGCACTGGGTAGGGTGTAAGGCTTTGTTCTGGTTGTGCCGGAGGTTCACCCACTCTATCACACTGTGTCCTTGATGAAGGACTGCTGAGGTGCCTCTTGTGTGGCAAAAACTGATATCTCCAAGGGTTTTTGAGTGACTCTTTCAACCACATTGGATAAAGCCAGTTCAACTTCTCTCAAAGCCTCTTGAGTTTCTTTTGTAAGCTGGCGTGGTGAATTTAAAGCACTGTCTCCCCTTAAAATGTCATATAACGGTTGTAACTGATAGGTAGTCAAACCTAACACTGGTTGCATCCATTGGATATCTCCTATCAATTTTGAAAATCATTCAATGTGTTTAGCTTTTCTGTTCTTAAGGAGAGTTTTGAATTGTAAGCTACCTTAGGGTATACTTCATATCCTAAATATTGAAAAGGAGCATGTCTTTGAATTTTTCTGGTGCTATGTATAATTTGTAATTCCTTAGTGTTTCTATGGTCTTTTGTAGACATGCCTCTAACATTTGTTCCTCAGGTGCACATCCCAAAATGTCATCCATGTAATGTAATAGCATAACTTTTGGGAATGCTTTTCTTACTGGAGCAAGAGCAGCAGCAACATACATTTGACATAGTAGGGCTGTTTTTCATTCCTGTGGCAAAACTGTCCATTCATATATTTTATAAGGCTCAGCTAAGTTAACGTTGGGCACTGAAAAGGCAAATCTTTTCATATCCTTCTTATCCAGAGGGATAGAATAGAAACAATCTCAATATCTATGACCCAAAGAGGCCATTATCTGGCAACTGAGTAGGAGATGGAAGTCCAGGCTGAAGAGTTCCCATAGTTTCCATCTGTTCATTCACTTTTCTTAAATCCGTTAACATCCTCCATTTTCAGATTTCTTTTTCACAACAAACACTGGGGAATTCAAGGACTTAGAGAAGGTTTTAAGTGTCCTTGTCAAGCTGTCCTGTACTATATTTATAAGGCCCTGAATTTTATTTTACTTAAGGGCCACTGCTCTATCCACACTGGTGTATCAGTTTTCTATTGATAGAACAGGTGAAAGTGTTGGCAGGCCTTCAACACAGCCCTGCTTAAAAACTGAAGTACCATTTTAACCCTAATTGCTTGTAAAACGTCTCTTCCCCACAGATTGATGGGGATTTTTCAACTATAAAAGGAGTAAAAACTCCTGTTTTGCCTTCAAAGTCCATTTCACAGGGCAGCACTAACTTCAGCTACTATTGATCCTCTACACCAGACATGTAGGTGTCTGCTTTAATCTGCCAGTGACTGGGCCAGCTGGCACTCTAATGACCGTCCAATCTGCACCAGTGTCTACAATCCTTCCAATGGAAGGTCATTTATATAGATTGTGAGCATAGGTCAGTCAGTTGTTACAGCTGCTGTCCAGTAAATTGCTGGATTTTGTGATCTGGAATCAGAATCTGGGTGATATCACCAGGCTGCTTATTAGATTCTGTTGAGTAAACCTGATGCTACTATTTCTCCTGGGTGATAAGTCACACATTGTCTGCCTGTATTGGTGACTGGGATATTATCTACACATTCCCCAGTTTCCACATCAGATGTGGATGGACACTGTTTGTAGTACTCTCAGGAGGTAAAATGGTCAAGCCTACTGTGCCTGGAGGCAGGGTCCATAGGCTGGAGGGAACGATTTCACCTCTCAGGGGTATCTCAGTTGTCTCAGCTGCATACAACTCTATTCTCCCTAATTGTAATCCCTTTCTTCCATCAGGTTGCTTCCTGGCTGATTGATTGTGTAATCCCTTTCTGCCATCATATGGCTTCCTGTGATTGGTCATGTCTGGATATTGGACTTCTAGTACTCTCTGGGTCACCATTGGCTGCCATCATGCCCCAAGTGTTTTTTGCCTGGGACCTGGGGCTGGGCCCCTCATCCCGTTTCCTGAACTCTGTCTACATTCTGAGGCCCAATGGAAGCCCTGTGTGATTTTGGACATGGGATCCTGGGTCTTGTTCTCCCACCCTGTTTTCTCACTCTGCCTCTATACCAACATTGAGCTTTCAGATGCCCTATTTTACCACACTGAAAGCATTGACGTGTCTCTCTAGAAGTCCCTTGCCAGAAGGGACCCTGTCTACCCATGTTGGGATCTTGGGAAGTCTGCATCATAGTCTGGCTATAAAAGGCATTTGTACCCACTGTGGCACAGCGTCTTATGAACTCCTCTAAAGGAGCATCCTTGGGCAGTCCTAGTATAATCCTTCTACACACCTTATTAGCATTTTCCTTAGCAAGTTGCCTTATTAAAACATCTGTTGATGGATTTTCCCCATTAGTTCTTGTGATAGCTGTCTGCAAACGTCCCACAAAGTCAGCAAAAGGCTCATCTGGCCCTTGCATTATTTTTGTGAAGGCCTCACCTTTGTCATTTTTATTGTGAATCGAATTCCACGCTTTGATAGCGTTAGCAGCAATTTGCTCATATGCTGCTACTGAATAATTAATCTGTGCTGTGACGTCTGCATATGGACCTATACCTTTGTAGTAGGTCATAGGTGACCAGCATGAATAGCATTTTGACTATTTTATTAGCTTGTATCCTACAGAACTCAGTATATTCAAAAGCACATGTAATTTTGTCCAGGTTCTAGGTCATACCTGCTATAGATTTCCAGTCATCATGAGTCAAGATTTCAAAAGTAAATTCTGTAACAGATCTTAACATAAGCTGATGTGCCCCATAAGAGTGCAAGCCTTTTAATATCTTTTAATGATTTCTAAGTTGAAAGGGCGTATCTTTTGCCTTTGTTGACCTGAGGCATTAGACTGGGAAATTACAGGACAGATAAGTGGCTGAAGCTCCGGATGTCCACGCCCTTTCTTTGGCCTTCATTAAGCCCTCTTGCAGCCTACTCAAAACTGGATACTGGGGATGCTGGGGAGTGCTGGTGTTGTCACGGCCCCTCCCACTGCCCCTCCTCCTCCATCCACGGAGGGTGGAGTGGTGGAGGAGTCAATCACTTGCTCCGTGGGGTGAGAGCTGACTCCTGACTAGGAAGGTCACCTACACCCTTGCTCACTTAAGTCTCCATGCCCTGTGGGGATAATGGTCATTAATCTCTTCATTGTCTTCTCCTTAATATCATGGTAATTTGAGAAGGGAGAGAAGGAGCAGGTTTTCTCTTCTTCTAGGGATAGGGTTTTAGTGCTAACTGAAATATATTGTATAAATAAAATGCCTTGATGGAAATTGAATGAGGACCACATTCTCTGAAATGCATGGACATCTCTTGTCCAACCGGGACCAGTTATCTCGAGAGATCTAGCTCCTCCTCACGAACCAAGGGAGATGAGTTTAATATACCCACAAATCTGGCTATCTGTTCCAAGTTATAAGTACCCCATGTTTTCTATCAGCTTAAGCATGCTTTCTATGCACTACTCTTGGTGGGTTAGAGGGCAGGATGAAGTCTTTAGCTAGCATTTGTCCCATTTTAGCCAAAAAAAAATTACTGGTTTAGTTTTAAGAAAATAAGTTCCTTATTTGTCTATTAACATTACTCACCCAAGTTCCTGGTCACGGAGACTTCTTCAGTCCTTGAGTGCCCCACAGTTGGCGCAAATCTGAAGATCGTGTATTTTTAAATCACAGGAGTCAGGAATTCAGGTTAGGGAAAACCATCAGTCTTTATTCTCAGTGAAGAAGGATCGAGGTGGAAGAGAGAATCGCTGATAGCAATTGTGCAGCTGAGTCAAGAAGCTAGCTGACCAGCAGCCACACAACCAGCACTTGAGTCTCGAACCCAGGCCCAATCTCTCCCAGCTTCTTCTTCCTGCTCTCTCTCTGCCTCCACCCACCAAAATCGTCATTTCCTATACAACACATCAGGACTTGCAGGGAGAGTGGGCAGGGACCATTCTTTATCAATCATGTATATTAATAGAGTATAGCCAAGTACTAGTTAGCCTCACTTACTTGGCACCTCAGTGCATCAATTCAAACCTCAGCTCCATTATACATATTTTCTTTAGTAAGTTGTCTTATCATGATTTTCTTGCTGCATTTTAACCAATAGTTCTATGACAACTATCTGCAAATGTCCCACAAATTCAGCTCGAGAATTCTACCTCACCACAAACATTCAGCAAGCACCAATCAGTGAGGAGAGCCATTATGTAAGTATAAGCCATTATCTCACATCTAATAGGTAATTACCATTAAGTGCTCTAATGTCTGATTCAAGCACAACTTTTCAGAGTTTCAAGCCCTCTACAGGAAAACCCTCAACAAGATAAATATAAGTCCCTACAATATAATCCAATGTTCAACTCTCCACCCAAGAAGTGATAGGAAAGCATCTCTTCTGTGGAGAGGACAAAATTATCATGAAATACTTAATATATTCATGTGGATGCTGAATCACTTCAAAGAACAACATTTTTCTCTTTCTCTTTATTGATTGTAATCCAGGATCACTTGTTGCCCTATTGGAAAGCATGAACTCTGTTCAGAACTCAGGGAGATGTAGAAATAAAAGCTTTCAATATATTACTCTTTCAAAAAACTTTTATGCTAGATGTTTTCAAGGAACATGCAGGAAAATCTTTACTGGCTTAGTCCCACATTCTCTTGTCCCTCTAAGCCAAGGTGATATTTTATTCACTAATACTTCTTGATTGTGAGGCTTGGGATTATGTGCTTTCTTTCAAATAAAGCTTTTAAAAGCCAGATGAAGATATTGTACTCTGAGGAGACCAGGAGGCCAGAAGGTAGATAAGCACTGTGGGTGGTTGAGTAGGAAGACTGGTTGTGCCTCTTTCACTGAGGACTTTCTGAGGTGAGAAGAAGCCTCTTATCCAAAAAGGAGGGCAAAAGATTCACACCTTGAAGGAGGGTGGGGCTCCTCCTGTGTCAGGCACCTATATAAAGCCTGGGATGAGACAGACTGAGACATTCTCCCTCTGCAAGCAGAGCTCAAGGCTAGGGAACTGTGAGGCTGGAAGCAAAGATCCCAGAAGAAGCAGAGCAGAAAATGGCCTCTTGCCCAAACTTGACTCCACTTGTCCAGGAGGCACTCATCTGCCCCATCTGTAGGGAGTATTCTTCACAAACCCAGCGTCACTTGAGTGTGGCCACACTTTTGTCAAAGTTGCCTCCTCAGGAGCTGTAAGGAGAACTCTGCTTTCTCTCTCATGCACAGAGTGCAAGAGGATTATCCAGGTGAGGGCTTTCCAAGTCAATGTGAGTCTTGGGCTGAAGGCTGCTGCTGCCATAAAGCGAGAGCCTGATTGCTTGCAGGATCCTGTAGGACCTGGCAAGTGTGAGGTCCATCAGGAAATCCGGAGTGGCTCATGGGAGCATCGCCGCCCATCTGTGTGGCCTGCTCTGGGTGCCAGGGCATGAGACTCCCATACTCACTGGGATTGATAGGATTGCAGAGGACTTCAGGAAGAAACTCGGAGAGAGTGTGAAAGAGTTGTGCAGGAAAGGGAGAAAGTTGCACAAATGTTGCAGAATGAGAAGGTCTTATTGGAAAAGTTGCAAGAGAAGGCAGAGTCTCAAAAGAAGCATATTATGCACTCATTCCAAAAATATTAGAGTTCCTGGAGGAAGAGAAGAAGGAGTGCCTGTCAAATGTGGAAAAGCAGATCAGGGCCAAGGTGGATGTCCAGGAGAGGAGAATTACAGCACTAGTCAACCAGAATCAAGAATTCAGGAAGAGAATCACAGAGTTAGAGGAGGAGTGCAAGAAACCTGATCTGGATTTGCTGCGGAATGTGAGAGAAATAGTCAAAAGGAATGAACCTGTGCTTCACGAGGAACCACAAAACTTCTGCCTCAAGATGATTATATGTCCCATCCCTGCAATCATAGAAGCAATTTCCGGTTCAAAGTGGACATCACTTTGGATCCTAACACTTTAGTCCGGGTCTCATCATATCTGAAGATCTGAAGAGTGTGAGCTATGATGCAACATCAGGAGAGAGCTCAACCCTAATGGGGTTTGAAGGTTTGCTTCTGGTTCTTGCTACTCAGTCCTTCATTTCACAGAGATCTATTGGGAGGTGAGGTGCCTGGCAACACTTCCTGAGCCTTGGTGTTTGTAAATTATTACCAGAGCTGAAAAGCTTCTTTACACTTATGCTATTGCCAAGGATAATGGCAACTATCTTTATGCCTCATCCAAGTCCCACCTGCAAGAAAATATTAATTTGAGATACCTCTGCACCAGTGAGTCAGCCTTCAAAGTTGGAATTTTCTTGGACTACCACCGTGGAGACATATCATTTTATCATGTGAATGAAAGGTGTCTTATTTATACATTCCCCACCATTTCCTTCTCAGGACCTCTCAAGCCCTTGTTTCTCTTACAACAAAAGGTCTGGTAACTGATTGCTCTCTGACAATTTGCCCCTAATTCAGAGTTCTCAAGGAACATTTACCTACTTATTGGCCAAAAAGACATCAGACACTGTATTCCACAATTCCTGTGGGTTCTCCTACCTGAAAATAATTGTCTCCTTTCTCTACCTAAAAATCAAAGCCATTCCTTCAGTGTATCTGTGATACTCACTGATTCTGGCCAAGATTGTTCTGAATTCCCTCTTGATTGCTCCAATAGAAAGACCATAACAGCTGTAATTTTCTTGAATGGATCCATTGTGTAAACAAAATATGCCCCAAATTTAACAATGTAATCCTAGAGAGGTTCAAGTGACTGGCCTAATGGGGCAGATTTTCTAACACATTTGCCTCACCCTAAATAAATTATATTTTATTTATATGGTATGGATCATGTACATGCTTTTTCCTGTGTCTATCTTCTCCAGGTTTTGCAGTATAATTGAAGCTATATTAGGCCTCGGACTGTTTTGTTTCTGGTACTTATATCTCTACCACCTAACTCATCTTTAATAAAAGTTTTTTGAATTGCATAAAAAAGATGGCATTGTCATTTCATTTTTGAAAGTGTAACTTCCTAACAGATAAATGCAAAATAGGGAAAGAATGACGAAAAAAAGTGTGGGGGGGGAGGAATCACAAAGGAAAAAAGTTGCACATTGTACAGAGGAGTATAAGGGAGGATGCTACGTATGAAACAATACATTTCCATTTCAAGAAAAAAATATAAGAAATAGTGTACATTGCATTTACAAGTGTCCATTTCCTTGTTTGTAGATTTTCTTTTGCTCTTTGCTGCTGTACACTTTTTTTTAACCTTTCTGCCTATTTCCTCCAATCCCAAGTCCCCCTAGTTTTGGAAATTCGATCCTATCATTTGTTACTCAGTCCTTCCTTTAAGAGAGATGTTATTGGCAGATGCAGATACATGGAACATTGGATACATTTAAGAATCTATAGATTGAGATGTATATATCTATATACAAACACACACACACATATACATGTACACAAACATTTACTTACTTGCACATATAGATTTCTAAAGTCACATACACATATATGTCTTTATATGTATGCAAATGTACACACCCACATATACAAATATGTATGCTTTCATATACATCTCTTGAAATTTTTATAATGGTTGTCTTCTATTTCTGTGATGCTGGAGGACATCATCCTCCAGGCCAAGTCTATCCACATTTTTCTGAATCCACCAAACAACCATTTCCTACCATTGTACCATTGTAATATCCTACCCTTATATTATGTAGCATTTTGAATAGTCGAAAATACTTGTGCTTCATAGAATAGTGTATAATGTAGTTTTCCTATTCCTCTCTTTTAATTATGACTATTTTAACTTTAACTTTCTCTGAGAGGAAAAATTACTACTCCCTGCTTTTTATTTATTCATTTTTTACTTTTACTACTCCTAACGATTGTTATTGTTTGTGTATATCCTTTCTTTCCCATCCCTGCTGACTCCTCTCATTCTCCCCACCCTCATCGTGCTTCAAAACCTCCTTTATCCCCCTCCCTTCCTTTATTGCCATCTTTAACCCATTCCCACTCATCTACACCTCATGCCTTTCCCATTAATGCATTCACTCTTCTATAAACCTCTTTATCCTACTCTCTGTGTATATCTGGACAATGAAAAGGGGCGAGATCAAGGAAAAGCACCCATCTAAATGGCTAGAACAACAGTCAACTCATGAAGAATATTCGAGGTTTTGGCAAACTATGATGTGATATCAGTTTAAAAAAGAATTCTGAAAGATTTTCCCCTTGCTGTCATGAACTTTAGACAACCCCAAATTCATGTCACAATGTATGTGTGTGTGTGTGTGTGTGTGTGTGTGTGTGTTCGTGCACACTCATGTGGGGGTGTGTGTGTGAATACCTTCACACACTACCAACAAATTTGCCTGATTTTCAAAGGAAATTCAAATACAAAATTAGGGAAGTTACCAACCACATTTTGAAAACTTATCTCTTTGTGTATTGATTTTAGAAGGAAAACTTCCTTAATGAGTTTACATCAGTGTTGATAGCTTCAGTATTATTTTAGCTTTATGAATAAAATATTCTCTCTCTCAAATTTAGGGAATATGCCTGTTTTTTCATTGATATGGCAACTCTCAGGCAAGGACATCTCCTGTACCACACCTATATGCATAGGAACACAAAACATCAGTCTCCCTAACTACTTGGGGACTTTTCCTCTTTTCCTTGGCCTTAGGGATCCATGGAATGAGTTTCTTCAATGAGTGGATTGATTGGGTCACTGTATGTCTTCTTTTTCAAAACCACATTCTTCAGTTTTAGCTCTCAACAATCCCTAGATAACATTTGCTATACTGTGTGCTTTTAATAAGAATAATGTATAAGAACCCCATTGCTAGGTTTTTGTCGTCCTTTAGCTTTGTAATCAACCTTGTTTTTGCCTGGAGTGGGAGGTCAAAACATTTGGGGCAGGGAGAGAGAAAAATAGCATCAGGGTAGAGCTGGCTGTCCCTCAGAGAACCCATGGAAGTGAAGGAGCTATGCTGGGGCTGGACAGAAAACAATTCTATGTTTCTCTGAGGGGTCTTTTTCCTCTTTGATGACTTTGGCATCAACCTGAAAATGGCTTCTGGTTTTGGATTCTGAAGATATCCCATTCACTATCCATGTGAGAAGTAGAAAAACAGTCTGGAGTGGAAGCCCAAAGAAAAGGAAAAGAATTGTTGGGAGGTGTCGTCTCTCTTTGTATCTGTTTCGTGTGTGTGTGTGTGTGTCTAGATCAGGTAAAAATAAATTTTCAGATAAGTGGTTTATTAAATTCTCTGTTGGACCCTTTGTCAGTAGTGCCTAGGATACTGAACATATCCCATGAGTCTTCCAACGCCACAAGGATCTGGATGCTGGTGGATTCCCAGTCATCTACAGACACAAAGTATTAGAGTCAAAGACCTTCAGATCCATCTTGTCCCCCCTCCCCCCACTTCGGATGCACATGTCAAAAGGCATACTCCTTGCCATAGACTGTGCCCTGAGCCCTCTATCCAGACATCTGAAAAGAATTCCTTAGCCTTGCCTCTGGAGAACCTGTGGGATTCATCCTCCACTGGGTGGGTAGTCATGGAAGTTGCTCAGGCTTTCCCACACACACACACCTGATGGACTGGTTGAAGGGCAGAAGTAAGTCCCTGGGCACGAGTCGCTGTTCAGTAAGCTCATTTCCGTAGTGCTGTGGGACTGTTTTCTGTTAGAGGAATGCAGAGCACTTGTAGTATCTGTTGGAAGGGTGCCAATAACACTGGCACTAGCTGCCTTGATAAGCATTGGGACTTCTTTGTTGAAATTTGACAAGGCAGAGCCCACAGCTGCCTGGTTCGCCATTGCAAGGACAGTTGCTGTTGCATACTAGAGTCCAGAACGGAGAGCAGGGCGGAGGCGGATGTGAGGCCTGGGGTAGCCCAGTGAAAGGTGGCAACAGTTCTGGCGGGCACCATGGAAACTCACTATTCCCGCCTCTAGAGAGGTGGGAAAACCCAAATTGATTTCAGAATTTCTATACATATATTCAAAGGAAAAGCTTATACAAAGTTGAGAATTGTCACCACATGTCAAAAAAAAAAAAAAAAAAAGGAAATATGTGAATTTATGGATAATAATCTTTTTTTTTTCTTTTAAAGAGTATTCGGGCTTAGAAATTAAAATGTTACCATTAATGATTATAAATTAGAGTTTGGTTTGACGTAAGCTAAAATCTGTCCTGAAAAAAAAAAAGAATGCAGTCTAAGAGTTCTCTTATCAGGATTATTGTGGTAAATAACACAGAACTATAACACAAAATATAATTGTTAAATGTCATTAAGAAATTTTTTAGCTCCATGAAAATTCTGTTTATTTCAATTTACTATTCTTTAATGGGAGAATAATAACATTTACCTCCCAGGGTGATTGTGAGGATCATACAATTGTAGAGTTCACTCTCATACCCTAAGGCAAACTGCTTTGAAAAAGCAGTAATTACAAATTTTAGAGTTTGGCCAAATTGTTTTAGCTATAATTTCCTTTAAAAAAGGGTGATTCCATAACTGGCAGTTTAAAAACATTATAAGGAATTTCTTTTCTTTTCCCTATTGCAGCTATTGATATTATACCTCTAGTAGTTCTCAGGGCTTGAACTTCTCTCCTGTGTTTCCTTAGGAGAAAATAAAATAAGGAGGACAAAGAGAAATAACTCTTTATCTATTTGTCTATGGAGCCCAGATTTTGGGATCTCCTTAATGACTAATGGCCAAATGATTTCTATTTAATTGAATGTAACTCTAAATTGCCTTACACAGAAATTCATTTATGTCAACTTTGGCATCTGTTGGTCACAAACCCATATAAAATTATGAAGTATGAATTACTTTGCCTTATGCCAAGTACTTTTACAATCATATGATCCTCCTAAACAACTCTGAGAGATATGTTTAAATATTATCCTGTTAAAGAAAGCAATATGAGCAGATATTTTACAGGAGGTTGGATCCATCCAAGTTTGGATCCATAACTTGGATTTCTGACTACATATAGTAAAAATTCATAGTAAAGTGTTTCTAGAGACCTCCACCTGGGGCGGGACTATAATCAAAAGTCCACTTGAACAAACGACCTACTTAAGAACAAAAGATCTAAAAAAAAATCAAAAGGGTTCACTTATAGTCCTAGCAATACTTCCTGCTTGCCTTAGGGAGTAGGTAGGCTTCCAGATTGTTTACAGAGATTAAACCTCCATTAGAGAAAAATGCAATAAAAGCTACTCCAAGGGATGTGATATTGAGTTATTACAGCTTTTACAGCTATTACAGCTCCCAGCTATTATAGAGAGAGGTCTGTATCTGGGAAGAAGCTAGGAAGACAATCTTAAACTTCCCTTAAGGTGATATCCTTCTGGTTTAACAACTTACGGTTCCCACCTGATTATTTCTGCATCTGGCTATGAGGTGGAATTGTTATTGTATGGCTGGCTGTCAACTATGACTCTTACCTGAAGTCAAACAGAGCTAATAATAAATCTACCACAATCATATCCCTGCTTTTTCCTCTTACAGTGATTTTCTTTAATCAGAGTAAATAGTCAGTTGAAGACATGAGCAACAACTTGGTAAGTGAATATTTGATCTAAGTATCTGCGTGCTATTAGATATATCAGTATGGTTTGGACAATTTTAACTTCTTAAGTATAACTGGATAAAAGCCAGACATGAGTTTGAAGTCTTTAGAAACCCCACCTTTACTAAATTCATTCAGTTATGATATCAAACCTTAGAGATATTTCCTGTATAAAATATCTGCTCATACTATATAGATCCTCACTAAACTTTTTTTTATGAATTTAGCCTGCCAGTCAATAGCATCATTCATTGTAAGCTCTATTGTTAGTTAATTGCTAAAACCCTATTCCTTGCTAACTTTTCCATGAATGTCAGTCAATGGTATAATCCTGCTTAATGGTGTTTTCCTCAATGGTGTCTTCTTCCTGGTCACTTCTAGGGGAATTTGTCTTCCTCCTAAAAACCGCCTCTGTGCTTACTAATGCAATAAAATCCTTGCCTCTTGATTTTGAGGATGTTTAAGCCTACAAATTCTTTTGAGACGACTCAATACCAGCCTGTAACCTTAATATATTTTTGGGTATCACCCCATTCCTCATCTTTTGGTGGCTAACCCCATCCTTTTGGTGGCCTGGTACAAGAAGAGTCTGATTGCACCACATAACTTTAACAGTGCTAATCATGTATTGCAATATTCTGAAGCATTCTTTTTGCTTACATTTAAGAGGAAATTTTACCTAAAATTATTTGGATATCACTTGTGAAAATTATGAGATCATTGATTAAAATATTGGAAGTTACTGTCATAATGATAAAACCTATAAAATATTTACTCAGATATTTTAAAAAGAATGAAATGTTATGAGTGCATAATTTCATAGCAATCTTTTAAAAATACAGATTGATAATCAGTCTTGTTCTTTTATTTCTGTGTTAATGGTTCCAAATATGCAAAAAAAAGGGAGAAAAGGGTGCTGAAAGTCACAGTTTTTTGATTTGATATGAAGTTATCATCTTTAGCAATTCCTTTTCTTATATAGAATTTTCAGAAATACTGTTCTAGTTTCAAGATACTATGTGAGTCCATATGCACTCAAAGTTATATTTTAAGTCTCATTCAAAGAGTTTATTTTTACTAGTCAGCCAGAGGATATAATTATTTCAAAATAGTCATTAAATGAAATAGTATAGTAGAAGAAATATCAGCAATTGTTTTCTACATAAAACTAAATCTCACTTCCCCATAAATACAAATGTCATTATTGGGAGGAATAGACACTTATATGCAACTTGTATATCCAGGGCAAACAGAGATGAAGATAATTTATGCCTTGGATATTTCTGGATCACCAATATTTTCTGATCATATAATAGAATTGATCTCACTGGACTTTTTCCTCTTTGATCGTTAGACCTTAAGAGGTTTATAATCTCTATTGGATGCATGGGCTGTCTGCCAACTGCTGTTGCCTGCTGGACTTTTTTTTTGTGTGTGGTTGCTCCTGAGCAATGCTCGGTTGATCTTATAGACATAGTCTTCTAGTCTGAAAAGAGAAGAGAACACTAAAAACTTGAAACAATAACAGCAGTCATGATTATTTTAGGAAGACAAATGAGAAAACATTTATTACTGAAGCACATGCTATCTTTACAGAATCTTAAAGAAATAATGTTTACCTATATTGAGGGTATTCTTTGAGAAAAAATAAAAATTAAATAGGCAGGCTTTCATAAATGATATTTTATAATAGAGCACATTTTTATAGACACATAGATTACTGAAAGGTACTAGAATATTAGACCAAACTCTACTTAACATTTTTGATTATTAAAAAATTCATTTGATTCAGTAGCACAAAATGATCCCTTTAAGATTCTTCCCCAACAGGATGTTTCCTGTGCATATGAAAAAAACCCTCTAAAATATTCTTTGAAAGGACTAACAATATATATGTTTCTAAATTATGTTTTGAATATCAAATGAGACATAAAATATAAAGACATGATAATAATTATAGTTGATATTGATAGATTGTATTTAATTTTACAAACACTTTATATACTTTTTGATTTTGATTATGCTTTTGACTATGAATTATATTAAGATATTACTAATTAATATCAATATGTTATTATCATCAGCTCCTAGAAAGTTTTGAAATTTCTTAAATAAAATCCATAGTCATTCAAAAATATTCAGTAAACATAGGAAAGAAAAAGCCAAATTAAAACAAAAAGTCAATGAAGAAGGTTTCTCATCCATAAAGAAGCCTTTTAATGAATTGAGCAAGACCTGGAATTAATTCATCAGGACCTACATGTAAGTAAAGAAATTAGGTCAGAGAGAGAGAGAGAGAGAGAGAAAGACAGAGAGAGAGCAGGTGGGAGAGAGCAGACAAGATTGTATTTGGAAAATTATGCTACACTTTTCAGAACTTCAAAGTTCTTCTGGAAGTAAATGTCAGCTTTTTTTTTTTTTTTTTTTTTTTAATTAAAGGTATACTGATTAGGGCAAAGTGGGTATTGCAGTGCATAGAACATTGACTTTAGAATCAGAAAGACTCTGAAGTATTCAAATTGGCCTCAGATGCCTGTGTGACCCTTGGCAAGCCATTTGCCTCAATTTCTCATGGGTAAAATGAATTGAAGAAGGAAATGGTAATTTTTTTTTAGTATCCTTGTTAAGAAAACCCCAAATGGAGTCACCAAGTCGAACAAGACTGAAGTGTCTCAACAGCATGCTATATAGGCACAAAGCATGAAATCCATATATATATATAATCACCAAAGTTTAAATATACAAGTTTATGAATTACAAAAGAAAATACTATTTCTCATGGTAGAGAATACATTCATTATAATCTGGACCAAGAATGTTGCTAAGGCTCAAAATAACTATTTTCAAAGCAATGTATAATTCCTAGTAGACTGATAAAAATTTTAAAATATGGTTATTTAATAAAAGATTCTTTTTTCTTAAATTTTGAGTTTCAAATTCTTTCTATCCCTCTAGTCCCTACCACAGTCATTGAAAAGACAAGCAATATAATACTAATTATACATATAAAATCATGTAAGTCATAGTTCAACATTAACCATGTCACACAACACAAGAAAGATAAAAAAGTGAGAAAATTATACTTCAGATTGAACTCAGAGTTTATTAGAAATCTCTTTAGAAGACGATAGCATTTTTCATCATAACTCCTTTAGAATTATCTTGAATCATTGCTTTGATCAGAGTAGCTAAGTCTTTCACAGTTGATCATTATTACAATATTGTAGATACTTTGTACAATGACCTGCTGGTTCTATGGACTTCATTTTCTATTAATTCATAGAGGTCTTCCTAGTTTTTTGTAAAACCACGTCACTTGTCATTTTTTATAGTGGAATCAGTGTTCCATCACAATCATATATCACATTTTTTTGAAATATTTTTATTTTCAAAACATATTCACAGACAATTTTTCAACATTGACTTTTGCATAGCCTTGTGTTCCAAATTTTCCCCTCCTTTCCCCCTCTCTTCCCTAGATGGCAAACAATCCAATATATGTTATACATGTTAAAATACGTTAAATCCAATATGTGTAAACATATTTATACAATTCATATACCACATCTTATTCAGCTATTGGAACAGTTCCGATCCTTTGCCATCACAAAAAGAGCTGCTATAAATATATTTGTACAAATAAGTCCTCTTCATTTTATTTGATCTTTTAGGGATATAGATCTAGTAATGGTATTGCTGGGCCATTGTTCAGTCATTTTCAGTTCTGTCTTACTCTTTATGATCGTATTTGGGGTTTTCTTGGCAGAGATATTATAATGATTTTCTATTTTCTTCTCCAGCTCATTTTACAGATGAGAAAACTGAGAGAAACAAGGTGAAGTGACTTGTTTATGATGTCTCAGCTAGGAAGTATCCAAGGTCAGGTTTGGCATTTTATCGACTTTGTTATGTAAATATTAAATAAAATATTGCATCCCAATTCTTTGAAAATCAGTAATTTATACTTATGCTTTACTTGAATAAATTGTCCACTTTAACAAAAAAACCTTCTTTCTTTAACCATTTTAATGCTAGTGGGGTAAAAATAAAAACAAAAAAAAATGGTCTTAGAGTCAAAATACTTGGATTCAAGTCCCAGTTTTTTTCATGTATTAGTTACATGATTTTGGATGTCACAACTTTTCTAAACCTTTATTAAATGGAGACCATCCAGTGGAAAGGACACTGATCCTGAAATCAGAGGATTTCAGTTTAATATTGACCGTGGTGATTGTTATATTTGATTTTAGGCAAATCACTTACTATCTCTAAGTCTCAGTGTTTTCATATTCAAAATGAAGAATTTGGATTAGATTACTTCTGTGGAAATTGCAGCTCGAAATCTATAAACCTATTTGCCCCTACCTTACCTACTTAATTTATAATGATCAAAAAGTGTATTATATTTTTGGAATTTTTGGTAAACTTTATAGCACTATACAAATGTGAGGCACTGTAACTACTATTTTTACACCATCATTATAATAAAAATTATTAATAATTTGATATGATATTGCTCAAGATACTTTTAAAAAAGAGAATTATATAAGCCATATTCCTATAATAGACAAGGTAAGACCAGTGCTGAAATAAATGCCCATTTATTTCATTTGGGGTATTCAGTATTCATATTCAGTATGAATATGACCATGTGGAAGCACATTTCTCAAACTTAAATAGACTAAAAACCAGGAAAATATATTTTTCGCTGACTATAACTCTGACCTATCTTGCCTAATCATGTAGGATTTCTGTTGTTATCAGCATGAGTACCAAGAATTGTGAGGAAACAGTGAAATGTGAGAAGTAAAATATAGGATGAGATAAAATCAATTTAAATTCAACATAATGGCAGAGGGCAGAAAGCCCTCTAGTCCTAATCTTTGTTAGTTACTAAAGCTTCAACAGTCAGTTCCTTCTCTTCCTTTATTTATTTTTTTTTAATCAGTTAATGCCCTAAAGAATAGGAAAATATTCTATATTTTTCTAATATAGGAAATTAGAAATATTTCTAATAGGAAAAAACCCTATTAATATTCAACTCCTAAGATCTTCCCTTTTGACTATATGACCTGACTCACAAAATCTAGCATCTGATTGTCTTGGGCAAGTTGTTTATTTTATCTAAGCTTCAGTTTCCTCATCTGTACTAAAAAAGAATTGCACTGGGTATACTTTAAGGCCCCTTGTAGTACTAACTTTCTGAATATGACTGATATTCTCCTTGATAAGAGGAACTTGCTCATCTATAATTTTTCATCCTATTCTATAATTTCCTCCCTGTAGTGCCATGCATCCTCCAAAGAATCTTCACAAAATTATTAGAGGC